>NW_027508733.1:20450000-20945000 GCF_051911475.1 Siphateles boraxobius
AGTACATGCTGGCCTGTTGTCATAGCAACTGATCAAACCTGCCTATTCACACCGAAGACAATAACTCTAACAATAACTCTAAAGTTTTGATAATCGCTTTAGGAAACCATATGCCACAGATGAACAACTTCGTTCAAATCACTTTCAGGCCGATTTTATATATATATATATATATATATATATATATATATATATATATATATATATATATATATATTTATGCATGAAATAATAAAAACATTGATGGCCAATCAGAATCCACCCAACTTTAAAGAGCGCAAGCATTTAAGCAGCAGAGGATAACTACACTGATATAATAGCACGCTTATTATAAAAAGTTGGTGTGGACACTTAAGTCATTGGCTGCGTCTGAAATCATAATCTCTTAGGTTTTATTTTGAATAAGTCATTAATTTTACGACCGCTAAAAAAGTAAGTTCTATATAGTATGCATGTGTGTAGTATGAATGTAATCTGGACTACATTTGCCATGTTGTCATTATCATGTGACCTACCAGCGTCAGTTGCGTTGCTTCACTACCATTCAAAAATCCTCTCCCGTGGCCTCATGGGATAGTAAAGCGCCCCATCGTTTGCACACTTAAAGGGACAGTTCACCCAAAAATGAAAATTCTGTCAGTATTTACTCACCCTCATGTTGTTCCAACTCCGTAAGACCTTCGTTCATCTTCGGAACACAAATTAAGATATTTTTGATGAAATCTGAGAGCTGGATCACTCCTCCAAACTAGTCCATAGGCTTCTTGAGGGATTGAACTTGCCGGCCTCGAAAAGTTATTAAAGATATCGTTAAAATAGTCCAAGTGACTACAGTGGCTCAATCTTAAGTTTATCAAACGACGAGAACACTTTTTGTGCGCAAAAAACCCCAAAAACAACGACTTTATTTCAACTATTCATTTCCTTCTCTCTGGGCCTCGAGTCAGGTTACTAGTTTAACAGCGTATGATCTGTTGTTGTACGTCACACGCATCACACACATGACCAGCGTCGGCCAATAGTGAGCCTAAATGAATAGTTGAAATAAAGTTGTTATTTTTGTTTGTTTTTGCGCACAAAAAGTATTCTCGTCACTTGATAAACTTAAGATTGAGCCACTGTAGTCACTTGGACTATTTTAACGATGTCTTTAATAACTTTTCGAGGCCGGCAAGTTTCAATCCCTCAAGAAGCCTATGGAGGAGTGATCCAGCCCTCAGATTTCATCAAAAATATCTTAATTCCTGTTCCGAAGAGGAACGAAGCTCTTACGGGGTTGGAACAACATGAGGGTGAGTAAATACTGACAGAATTTTCATTTTTGGGTGAACTGTCCCTTTAAGAATCTCGCTGGATGTAGTAGGTCATCCGGGTACTTTTTGCTTACACTTTTATGAGTATTGTGAATCCGGACATACTTCTTTTGTCACATACTGTTTTTCGCCTATTATATAGTAGGGAAGTATGTGATTTTGGATGCAGCCATAGTTCTTGGTTTGAACCATAGATATGTACGTAGATTCCACATTCGACTGCACCAGACACGTCGGTGCGCCCGCCATCTTGGAATAATCAGCGTGTCGTCACTCACAGTAAGAATCAATGATGCCTTAACATTGCGTAGCTTCTGCTCGTGAAACCGTTGAGAATTAAATTCCTGAAGAACTGGGATAACCTTTTACAGGTGAGAATGTGTTTGTTTTTAAATGTATATTAACTCATTATTACAGGTTTTTATACCGTGGTAACGTTTTAATGTCGTGTTAGCTGATGTCGTCATCTTGTTGTATAGAGCGGTCCAAGTATGACATCACTTTGTAGGCCAAAACGTGGAATCGAGTTAGCATTTTAGCACTTCCGGTTTCATCATCCAGAAGTCAATGGGTTTTTTGAATTCACGTTTTATTCTATGACATAAAATACATCAATATTACCCCACTCGTGATTTTTTGAAGCTGTTTTGTGTCTTGAAAAAGGTGGTTGCTAACAAGTGGCTAAATGGGTTCTTCAGAGGCAGTCGAGGAGATTATACACAAAAGAAATATATTGAAATATATTTTCCAGTGTCAAAAATTTATGTGGCATATATTCCAAATACATTGAAATATATTTGCATTGTTGTTCACTTATATTTATCATTTTGAAATATATTCTCAAATATAACAAAAATATATGATGTTAAGTGTGCAATATATTTACATTTATAACGCAATGTAAAATATACGACAAAATATATTTCAAATGAAACCATTTGCAAAAGATAAAACATATGAACATATATGTTGTTAGTAAATATATTGACATACAAATATATTCACATATTTAACTAAAATATATAAAAAATAAAATAAAAATATATTTACATATATTTAACTAAAATATATTTATTGGGCCAATTTCAAATATTTGCATATCTACCAAAAATATATTCTGAAAATATATTTCAAATATATTTCTTTTGTGTATGCAATCATCACGCTGAAAAGGTAAACTCAGTCCGCTTTCACAGCCTCCGTATGCTTATAATTGTGCTCTTATAAACTATTCTAACTCAAACGTTCTGGGAAAATGTTTTTAGATAGAAACTGAAAGAGTTGTCGAAGCATAGTGGTGGTGACGTTGATGTCGAGTGACCATGGTGTAGTTTGTTTATATATATTCTATTATTTATAGCCTACCTTTATCTTTTTACTTCTGGCAACTGCATTTAGGCTTCAAAATTCATAAAAGTTGTGTTCATCTGTGATGATCTTGATGGACAAATCGTGCAAGTATCATAAACTTTTGTTGATCACAGAGTTTGTTTTTTGGGATAGCCTAATCCAAAAGCCTATGGGAAAATCCTATTGGGTTTTTTCTCGAGGGAACAAGTGGGATGCTAACTGCCGGTTGGCCTATAAAGTGACGTCGTACCTGCACTACTCTATTGTGTTAGTTTAGCAAAATCATCTGCTGAAGATAGAGTTATGACTGTTCCAATATGGCGGACGGCCACTAATGAGGAATCTATGTTACATATGGTGTAAACGGGCCTTACCCCCCCAAACAAGGCACTTGGAATATAATATGTAGGACATAAAGTAAATGAGAACATGTCATCCTTTATAAGAATACACTCTGAAAAGAAGGTTGTTGGTATGTTGTGAGCTGTCGCTGAGGTGAGACCTGGGAAAGAGGCAGCTGCTGTGTCTTTCTGTATCCTGGGCCATACACAAACAACGCTCGTTGCCGTGGGGGTGTACCGACACCTGGTGATTGACGCACTTCCACTCCACCCTCCTTCCACAGTCTCTAAAGGCTGTTACGCGAATCCCACAGGTCTCCATTCATACAAGGTGAGCGCGCGGCTGACAGAACATGCCGCTGCCTTGGCAACCAACAGACGTTGTGCGTTGTCATCGTACATGAGGAATCATGATGGCTGTGACTGCAATTACAAACTTCCCAAATCATTATTTACAAAGAAAATACCGTGTAAAAACAAATATGAAACAATAGAGGGACAGATTAAACATTTGGAATCCCTTGTCAAACACAATTTGCTTTAAGCGAATCGAAGCATATGTAGCCTACAGTACATGACTGACAGATGCTGATGGAAAATCAACTTTGCCCATCAGCTATAGTGCATTGCTTATTATAATTTTGTTTGTGCTCTCTGCCTTCCTGCAGGTTGTAAGACTAATTAGACTTTTACGAGCCAATTATACACTAGCTGGTGCCAAAGAAACATTACTGTTTTCTTGTCTGCCCTCCTCTCTCTCAGCGCTCAGAGAGTTGCTGATCATCACGTTGATGGACGCGATATTAATCAAGTATTTACCGAAAGGCTTTCAAGATGTGTGCGCCTCAGAGAATGATAATATGATGAAAGCTGCTTTGATGTCAGGAGATGGTTGATAATTTACCTGGGGGTGGAGAAAAGAAAACATTAAAATCCTGACAGAGAGGTTTAAAGATTCATTTCTCACCTATACTGAATTTCATGAAACATGTCAAAAAACAAATAAAAAAATGACCATTTTGGTACGGATAATGCGATGATTTATACAAAAAAATGTAAGTGTTTCATTGTTATTGCCAAATATTACAAGTATTAGTTAAATTATGAAGTACTCATAAATCATGTTTGTATTTGTTCATCTTAGTATCATTACTGTAATGCAAAGAAAATATATATCGCTTGAATTGTAAAGTATTTACAAATCATGTTAGTATTGCCGTAATGCAAAGGAAAATCTCATTCTCGATTTCTCATTAACATACTGCAAATAATAATACATTTTTTAAATTGTAAATTATTGTAATGTCATTACCATAATACAAGTAAAAATAATATATAATTATATAAATGCATGCGTTCATAAATTATAAAATCTTTGTATTAAAGCCTTTTTACTGTAATACAGCAACAAAAAAATGATAAAAAAAATACTATAAACCATGAACTCATTATGGTATTGAGAATTGGAGGGGTAAATGTGCTTAATTGTCATGAAATGTCACAAAGCAAAAAAGATTAGTGGTCCAAAAAATAGGCCCCTTTTTTGGGGGTTAATGAAAAATATTTCCTTTTTTTTTTGTGACATTTTGCAATGAAATGTCACCATGACCTGGTTTTGTTGTTATGTGAGATATTCGCACTTGCATAATTATTCAGACAAACACACAAATATGCAATTATCTCTTCAAGCAGTTACACAGTGTTTACCACATAACACACCTGACTTGCTGACCATGTTTGGCGAACAGCATGAACAAAGACATCATTGTGCAACAGTCCTCTGGAAATGTTTAAATGCGTTCAAGACATTTTGAGAGAATAATAAAAGGGCACGGAGATATAAATAGACCCTGTCCTGATTTGATCCAACACCTTTCCTCTGATTTAGATAATTAGGCTGTGTGAGTCATAATGTTTCAGTACTGTCCCTTTGGATGAGCTGAGTGAAGAGGCATGTAGAGGTGTGTGTGTGTGTGTTTGTGTGTGTGTGCATGTATCATATCTGTGTGGGCTCTAATGTGTGAGCTGGGGGAGAGAAAATGGTGCAAAATGAACAACCGCAAACAAGCCAAAAACGCAAAAAGCTTTTTATTAGTAGAGCTCGGCGGATCAAGTGCATTACGTACATGTGTATTTCTTGTACATGTGTGAGTCCACAGCCAAACAAACGTGTGTGTATTGCGCCAGCCCACGTGGGTGTGTGCTGTTTTAGTAGGAGCTGAATCGATAACCTGAGGGCAGGGAGTGGAGACGCACAAGGAAATGCAATTCTCTGGTCGCCCACCTCTTCCTGTCCCGCCCCCTCACCAGCAGCCCACAGACCAGCTCGGCCTCGAAAAAACCTGTTTGATTGGGGAGAGGACATGAAACCAAACAAACATGCGATGAGATGGAGGGGTGCAAATTAGCTGTAAATAAAGAAGGTTTGATGGGAAATGCTGGGTGACACACACACACTGACACCTTGGTACAACAACACCGCCTTGTTTGCTAACCCTCCTGAATTGCTTAACAAACCAGAATTCATTTTGGCTTCTGATTCACTGCCATTGTTCGGCGCACAATAAGATAATGCACTTGAGTCAGCACCCTGAGCCTGTGCCAAACGTCTACAGTAAACTTCATTTGCGCAACATATGAGTTCTGCATGTTTGACCTATAGTACTTATCATGCATTCGGAGAAAGCCAAGAACAACACATATTAGTGGAACAAACTCTTTTGAGGAAATCACTATGTCAGACGTTCTGAACTGGTGGGTCATGGTGCAAAAATGGAACTAATGCAACTAATCTATAATTGTGCAAGATTTAACTTGAGATGCCACCTATATTTGTTGCTGTTGGTGTGAAATCAACATCAAAATGGTGGTGTGTTTTTACTATATATATATATATATATATATGTGTGTGTGTGTGTGTATATATTTATATATTTATTTATTTGGTATCTATCTGGACAGAGTAGACAGATGCCACATGAACAGGTTGCATGACATGCCCTCATAATCGAAAAGCATTTATATATAATGCAAAGTAAAATAAAATATGAACCCACATTAAATATAGGCTCAGGTGTAAATCAAATTGAATTTATGCTTTTTCAAAATTTTAGCCTACATCATGTTAATAATAATAATAAATAATGATAATTATATATATATACACACACACACACATCATTATGATGAAAGTAGCTAAACATTTATTATTTGACAATAGAAATGACAATAGAAATTAACCGACCGACAGTGATGCAAACTACTTGGCGTTTATGTTAAATTTTGTGTTTTTAATTGGAAATGTGGGCTACCATTTACATTTTCATGTTATTATTAATTGAATGTGACAAGAAACATTCATTTTACGGCCTTTGGTTAAGAGGGAATGTGTGCAAAAGAATTTAAAAAAGAATTTTTACATTTGCAAATAGTTCAAATAGATTACAATCATTTCCAGTGCTTTTTGACGTTTTCCTTTCAGTTCATCCCATTAAATCTTTCTTTAAATAAAATGAGCATGAACATTGGAGTGACCATTGGTTTGGTCAACCCAGTGTTCAAGATATGGCTACGGCCTTGATTTAATATATCCATCAACACATTACACTGTACTGTGCACTGGAGCACGAAAGTGCTGTGAAGATATTGCAGTGGTATGAACACACCAGTAGGGGTCTCCCACTGATCAGCTCACCAAGGAGGACGGCCTCTTGGATAGAGTAGCTGATCTAGCGAAGGACAGCTGTCTAAGGCACGTTTCCTCTTATTTTCCCCCCGTGGTCGGGCCTTCACTCCACCTCGGGTACCTTGCACGGCATCCCTCTTTCGTGGAAAAGCCGGGCAGCTGCCCTCCCCCTCAACCCCCTTCACCGTGTGTTAGTCATTCCTTCATCTGCCCCCTTTGGACTCACATATGCCCATTCAACCTTCCACCCACTCACAAAGGAATGCTCTGAGAGGGGGGACCGGGAAAACCGAGCAAAAATGCTGGAAGAAACTCACGATACAACAAAAATAAAGAAGGGACCAGAAAGGAGGGGTGGAAAAAGAAGAGGGGAAAGGGAGTTTGAAGTCATGGAACAAGCGCTGGATCCCCATTCTGTGCCTCTTCCAGCACTCGAGCTTGTTTTGTCATGCGCTGAAACGGACCCTCAGGTCATGCTGCATGCCTTCACAGCGCACACACGGGCTTTTGTCTGCAGATGGAAAACAGCATCAGGGCTCTCACTATCTGCAAGGAGAGTTCATTGTGAACAATATATGTTCTCGAAGGCCAAGCGATCTGTGCATTCAGAACATTCCTTTGATGTCAAGTGAGCCGTGCATCATTTCAAAATCCAAGTATTGTATTACGCCTCAGCTGAACGTTTCACCTTGATCAAACTTCCTTAACAGAAAATGGTTGATTTAGTTTTAGTTTTAGTTTCGGATGATAATTCACAATCATGAAAAGCACTTTAAAAATACACATGTGTTCTTCATTGTCACTTTAGCTTTATTGTGTTACAGCATTTGAAAGTCGTATCTACTAAATAAGGGTTACTGAAACATTTTCAAACCATTAAATTGTTCATGGACCCTGAATACCCCACATATTCACAATAACATTCACGTAAAGCATTGCAAATGACATAAACAAAGCCGTCTGCCCATACTGTCTAGCAAATATGCAAAGCTTTTGCATTTAAAATAAAATATTTTTTGTTGTTTTTTTCTTTTGTTTGTTCATTCACTCCCTACACATTATCACTTACCCTTCTTTTTTTTAATTGGAACTAAATGTTGTCATGTGATTCATCTCGGGATTGGTCTGGCTCAAGGCTGAAAACTCTATAATGAACAATTTTTTAAACGTCTAGAAGAAAATGAATCGGAAAAATACTTTGGCAGAAAAAGAGCCATTGTTTTACAGCGAGATTTAAGCACTCTGCATCCGTATACATGCAACAATGAACGAGTTTACCATAAGAGATTAAGATATTTTTCGTGTTCGACTGGGAGTTTTCAAGCACTTGTTTCAAGCATAAACCTCACTAAATATTATTTTCACAGTCATTTTTTGCAGCCTTATTATTGTAATGATTGAAATTCAGTCTTCATTGACAAAGTACAACCTTAAAGCTCAAGGATCTCTGGGAATGTCTGTAATAATATGTGTCCTGCTGGCGCTGGGTGTGAATGATTTTCCATCAAGAAATACTAAGGAATGGCCATATTTGGTATGCAATGCTGTTGATTTGCAAATGGGAATCACACGCACACACTTAACTAACCTACACACATGAGGTATAAGGGTTCGGCTCTATGTGGGAGTCGTTTGAACTCAGTCCACACAAGCCAGGGCAGGTGGTGTTGATAGAGGACATAATGACCCCTCTTTAGGCACAGGTGGCCTGGAGCAAGGCCTCTCCTCTCTGATATCCTACTAAATAGAGGTGGAACACGCAAGCATTGCTATTTCAAGCGAAGTACTGACCACTCTGACGTTCCACTGCCAGTAATCCATTCAGTGGGAAGGGTAGCCCACCAAATTTTTGGCCCCACATTTCAGCTTGTGAGTCAGTGAACATGTAATTTAGCCCTATAAGTCAGCAATGAGCATTCAGCCAAAACATTTCAGTCATTATTCAGTCATTATTTACTGACAATCTTGTCATTCCAAAGTCCCACCCCACATTTGTTCTTTTTTCGAGAAGTCAATTTACACAGATATACATCACAATACAGAGAAGAAAAGACTATCGCAACTTCACGCCTTTAAAGAAATCTTTAAAAAACAGCTGTTCATTGCGTCACTGCACTTACATAACATAACTTTGAACTCTGATAAACTCTAGCATTCTCGGTCACTTATCTACAAATTGCTAGCTGTCATTAAAAATGACTTATTTTTATTGTCTTATGCAAATCGTTATCAGTGTTAACGCCTCTTAATGGGAAAGAGTCATATTAAAACCTTTAGCATTTATCATATTTAGCGTAAGACATATGTTCCACAGTGTAAGTTAGGTATATTTGAAAAATACAATGGGATCTAGAAGTCTGAAAATCTGGAATTCAAAATATAATTGGAAATAAACAACATTTTACGGTTTTTTTTTTTTAAATACTCTAATAAAGGAACATTATAAAAATAAGATTCTGCAATATTTCCTGGGGACTTATCAAATAATCAGCAACAAAAACCAAGTCATTCTCAAATTCAGATTCATTTTTAACTTGTAGCTCAACTGTTATGCTCATATAATTTGTAATAAAAATAGTGTTAAATGAGAAAAAGGCAAAATGAACTTTGCACTGTTACTATGATAATATGCGTTAATTTGGTTAAGTGCACTAATATTGGAGTAAGTGTAAGTTCACTGTCTTCGGTATCCTTATCTTCCTCTTTCCCTCTGCCAAGTAGGAGTTTTACGGCTGCTTTAATACGACATAACGATGAGTCAAAGCTAAGCTGGCAAAACACACGCTGAGCCCTTGATTAACATCAAGCACATAAATCCATGTTTCGAGAGAGCCTATATTTCCCACTCACTTCATGCCTACTCAAACCGAAAGTGCCTTTAAGGACTGTGCGCGTCTCTTTGGCGGAGGCCGGACGCCTCAGCCAGACGCTGGCTTTCAAAAAACAGGCGACGCCGGTTGATGAGGGGAGAGAAAGGGAGAAGCGCTCCGTTTAGAGCGGAGAGCGCTGGGTGTAGGCGGGATGGTGGTGCATGGGCGTTTCTGTGCAAAGGGCAACGTCTGTGCAGAGCCGATTCAGCGGCCCTGAGCCTTGTCACCTTTGAGCCGGACGCTCACTGTGGCTGCCTCCCACTCCCCATTCGCAACCCCCCCTGTTTTCACACTCCAACTCGGGCAATGAATGTGTGTGTCTGTACTTAACCGCCCCCAGAGAGGCTGCTGGAATCAGAATGCATGTCTGGCTGGGCGAGAGAAAACTGAACGTCTGATTGAAATCGAGTCGATTTACAATTGCTGTAATTGTTGGTGCATTTGTGCTTTAGGCCGCTTGCACACACTAGACTTGGTTGGTTTTTAAACACTTTAAGCAAACAACCAAGGTTCGGTTCATCTGAACTCCAAATCGGTTTGCAATTGGTATGAAAGCAATTCGCACAAACTTGCGGAAGTGTACCGCTAGTGATGACATACAATTTGCTCGGTCGCAATCTCTCGGGCCACTTTAACGCATTCTCAAAGCAGCTCATATCTGGGTAAATTGCCTTTGCGAATTTAGTGCAACAAAAAAGAATGTCAACTGCTCTTCAGTGTAAAGTTTTGGTAGTCAAAAGGTACAAATACTGTCTTCAATACCTCGTCTAATAGCGATATACATGCTATGGCGGCGTGGAGATCTGCGGGGGCAGAGGGAGTGAGGCGAAAGTGAACTCTTGTTTGGACCAACCAATTGAACCAAGTGTGAAACTCACGTGTATAGAGCGTGTGGTTACACACTTGAGAAGGTCATGGTGTGGTTTCTGCATTTTTAAAGGTGGCCCAATGACCTTCTAATATATAGTTTTTGGTTTCTAAATCAGTGTTCCTGACAAATTATACCCCAATGGCAGTTTTTAAAGAAACAGGTTTGGGAGACATTGCACAATAGGAAGCAACCAGAGGCCAGGAGCATGCAGTTAGAACTCTATGACCCTTTTTTTTCGAAGTGTGAATTATGCAACAGGTCTGCAGACAATGACATTTGAATGTGGTGACTGTCTAGGAGGCAGCACGCACGTGTATGTGATGGAAAAAGATGTCCTTCTCGATAGGGCCACTGCTAATTTATGTTCTGCAATCCTGCTAGCAGCCAAAGCATTTTAATTAGTCACAAATGTCTTGAAACCTAAAACCTGCTCTTTTGAAAGTCTGTTATCACTCAAAACTTCACAAAAAAACAACCAATGATGCTCTGAACGACTTGCCATGAACAAACAATAAGAAGGAATAAAGCAAGCTCCAAAATGTCATTTCACAAAGGCTGCTATTGTGTAGTGCGCTTATAAAGTCAAAGTGTCCTTTCTATCTTTAACTCCCTGACTTTAATTAGCAAAGTTGAAATCTTAAATGGCAAAATTGCACTAAAAAGGAATTTATGCATGCTTGAATGTCATTCTTGAGCTTGGTGAGAGCGCATTTCCAGTACGACGTCCGTGTAAACACGGCACGTCAGTGTGGAAGAATGTAGGGGGTGCATGAGGCCCTGGGGACGAGGCCAGGGGGCAAAGGAGTAGGAGGAAGTCTGTCAAACAGAAGAGGGGGTGTAGCGCCTGTGGGCAGAAAAAGAGAGAGCGAATGGGGAGGAACACGGAGGATTGAAGAGGTAGCCTCGAAAGAGAGAAAAAAGAAACAAGAGGAAGAAAAGATTCCAAGTGAAAGTTGAGGAAGAGGCCCTAAACTTCAAACGCCAGGAGAGGTATAAGGCTGCTTTAATTATTTAGTTTCTGTGGCCTGCTGAAAACAATTAAAGGAGACCTTCAGCAAATCCCAGGTCAGGCCTTGTGTTGCCCATGATGGATAAGGTATTTTCATCAAGTACAACATGTTCCCGGATCAAAATCTCTGTTGATCCAGGAACAACATTCCAATCAATCAATCAGATTTAAGGGAGACGTTTACCGTTTGTGTCAAGTTTTATTCACCTATAATTTCCCTCTGATTTTAGGGATAAGTTATGGATATTGTTATGTTTTGGGGCAGGGACAGGGTTAGGACTAACGTTTCAGACAGGAATGTATTTTGTTGATCCAGGAACATGTCCTACTTGGCAAAATCACGGTGACATGCCCGGTCGGCAGTAGCCTGGGAAATGCAGGCCAACATTCAGCAAAAAAACATGACCTTTTGCATGAAACTGCCTGTTGGTCCATTCCATATGCAGTGCTTTAGGGTCAGACCATACGGACAAAATAGTTACATCTTCATGGGAAGGTTTGCTAGGATCATGAACTTTGGCAGTCAAGATTCTGGCAGTCAAAGTTCCTGTGGAGCAATTAGAAGCCAAAGTATTCCTCAGTTTAGAAACAAATGCTTAGCGTATCAATAAAGCTGAACAAATAGTCTTCAAAGGATACATTTTTTGATAGGTCTTCGACACATATGAGCTAAAAAACAATGGTCCTTGTCCAGTGTGTGTACTATTTCTCTCCCGAAGTTATGGACAATAAAAATGTCTTTGTACTTGTTTAACTCTTTAACTGTTATTTACGGAATTTTCCAGCAATCCATGTTTTCACTGTTATGCGGTAGGGGGCGCTAGTACATATCTTCTGAAAGAGAACATAATCTCCAGATAAAAACACAGGCAAAGGAGAAGCAGAAACAAGCAAGGGGGTAATCCATCAGCCGGAAGTTGAAGTCTTGCAGGTGCCGCCATTGTATCTGAACTTCATTTGCTGTTAGCATTCCATTGACTCCCAGGCTAACGATTGCTTCACAACCACGCGACTTTCAGTTGCACAATAGAAACATTACCGTATAGACAGGAGGAGAAGCTCGCTGGCAATCTTTTACTGTCTATGAGGCAATCGGGGGAACATAGAGGCATAAAGTCAAGGGAGAAGCCCATAGAGAGATTCCATAAAAACTACGGGACAAAATATTTCAACAACGTTTTCGAGGAATTAGGTGATTCAGATTTGTTTTGCCACAGCTACTAGAAGATGTACAACTGTCAGACTGTCGTCAAGCTCAGTTTGAGCCTGCACAGTCGCTCAGCCATCAGACAGGAAGTGCAATAATCGGGCTTCAGTCTTCTCCGTTGAAATCAATGGGGTCGCTGTGTCCATTTCTTTTACTGTCTATGGAAACAAGCGAGAAGCATAATGCACGTTGTAGTGTTTGACAAAACACGATTTTCTCAGCTTTTTGTCCAAAATGTTTCTTTTTTTTTATAAAACGTACCCACATTCAAGTGTTGATAAAAAAAAAGAATGCATGAAGCTAGAATAAAATGTTTTGTTTTTTTCTTCTGCTGTTTGTTTAAAAGCAGAGGCTCTGTGATTTATTTTGTTATATTGCATGTTCAGGTATTAATACAACAAAATATTCTGGGGGCCATGAAAGTTTGTGAAAATGATCAAAAATCCTGGCGGTGGCTGGCAATTTTTTTTTTAGAAAAACGCTGGTGAAAGAGTTAAACAATAGTTCTATTGTTGTTGTGTCTCCAGTTGTTTGTTGTTTCTGTTGTTTTGTCTCCTCAGTTTATTTTTTTGCCCGTGGAAAAAAAACAGACTTAGAATTTTAATCTCAGCCATTTATCATCTTATCTGTAATTTTAATCTCATAAATTTCAAGTTGAATTCACTGTCAGGCAGAAAGCTAGTTTCCAAACTATGGGAAGTATGATTGGCAATGATGACTCATAAACCGAGCCGGCCAGCTCATAAAAAGAAAATCAGGAAAATGTGAGCGAGGCCTCAAACGTGTAAGGACTAAAAATGTGCGAGAGGATCAAGGCGCCCTCGGCGGCAACAGATTTGATTGTGCGTTTGTGAGTCATGCGTTGTGAAAGTTGTTGAGTTGTTTAGTCATTGTCGGGGTGTGAACGTGATGAACTTAAAGGGAAAGAAAAAAAAATGATCTCATTCCCTTTTCCTCCTGCAGTCTCGTGACAGGAAGATGGGAAGTGAGTTTTGCAACAGTCAAAGAGGAATCAAAACAAGGGCTTAAAGAAAAGTTCACCCAAGAATGAAAATTCTGCCATTACAAAATCATGTGAGTACATAATGACAGAATTTTCATTTTTGGGAGAACTATCCCTTTAAGTAGGTGGTGTAGCATTGTGTGAGTGGGTTGGATGTCTCGCATCCATGTGTGTTTCCGTGTCCATTGTGTGTTTAGGACAGGCGCACTTTGTTTGTGAGTATTTCACTGTGTGAGAGGGTGTAAATGCCTGTGGTCTGTCCAGTCCTGTTCAGGGGGATGACAGGATGTTCATGTGACTGCTGTGTGTGTGTGGGTGGGTGTTACTCTGTACTGTGTGGGTTATGGGTGTGGGTTGTGATTATAGGCATCTCGTGCCAAGAACTCACAGCACTTCAGTCTGACACAGCAGCAACAAACCGACGCGCAGACTGATAGGAACGGACCTCACATGCACATTTTAATTGCCTCATTCATGATGGTTCATATGTTAATGAGTGCTAACTCAGATATGAGTCGCTTTTAAGTGATCCACTGTGGAAAATGCCTGATTCGAGGCATCCTCCATTGTGAATTCCCCAGATAAAGCTTTTAGTCATGGCGCACTCCCACACTGAAACACCTTCTTTAGGACATACAGCATTAAATAGACAGGAAGTGCTTGACTCTTCATATATAATGTAGACACTGGATGAGAGACACTTACTACGTCATTAGTGTGAAGCAGTAAAATTAGTCTAGAATTAATCTGTGAGAAGCTTTCGCTTTAATTCTAGCTGTTAAAACCTTTTATGCGTTTTGGGCGTTCATTCACATGCCAACGGCATTTTGTGGGCCTGAAAATGCAAGCTTTTGAAAACGGCTTCAAGTGCAAGTTTTTCAAAATTATACCGTTATCGTCTTCATGTAAACTACAAAAACGTGAATTTGTGAAAACGCTGATGTCATGTGACTGTTTATTAAGACTGTTTACTAATTACTGGCCTGGCAGCATAATATAGTGTTTTTAGCCGTTTTGTAGATCCGTGAGAATGGGGATCGTTTTGACAGCTTTGTCGTCTGTACACGAAAAAAAGGAAAAACTTTTCCGTTTTAAGTACATCGTTGTCGTGTAAACCCTTATTGAGCACTCGCTTGTTATTTGCTCTATACAGGCAGCAAATTCAAGCGACAATGCATATAGCGCTCTTCATATGAGACTGGACTCGCATTGGAAGCTAGCATGTTGATAAGCATATAACACAATAATCTAAAAAGTAGGCCCAAACAGAGAACGTGAATGTATTTCCTAACCCTAAATTTTGTGGAAAAAAAATCGCAGAATGCATTTAAAAATTACGTAAAATTTATTGAGCGAGAGTAATACTCTTATTTATAGCTGAAAGCATTAATCCCATTTATTTATTTACATTTATTAGGTGAGCATACAACACTCTTATTTGTTTAATACATTCCATTACAAGATACAATCAAAAGTACATTTTATTAATGATTTTGGTTGAATAGAGTTTAGTATTCCACTTAAATTGTGTTAAATGGTTTTAATGCTACAAGTAAGACGAGTACTTTCATTTAATACATTAAATTAACCAAATTTGCATAATGTTTTAGCTACACATAAGAGTGTACTCCAGCTGCTAATAAATGTACTATATTATTTTTAATAAATAAATTCATAAATAAATAATCTAGGAGTACTACACTTACATGAATATCTTGTAAAATGGTGCATTGTTTAATTTAATTGATATTTTTTCAACTTTATTCTAAATTTTGACTCATTGACGATACTTTTGCTTTGTCTGCCAACTTAAATGGATTTTTTTCTCAATAAACTTTCCACGGTGCAAACTGAGATTTACTGTACCGCAAAGGACACGTGTAATGCTAATACTTTGAAAACAATTTGTTCAGACAGGCAGCTCACCAGGTTTTGTAACAGAGCTAATGTGTTGCAAGTACGTGTTTATTGTTTAGACAGCCCAACGTGAGGTTACTCAACAAGCTTGAATATCATCATTTGCAGCATGTTCATGTTGCCTGTGAAAAAGCAGTTACGTCGACAAATGTCAAAGGACAAATGGGACCACACCTACCAGAGTCTATTTCTGCCCATAAATGCATCCATATTTGGAGCTGTGAGGCATAAACAAGACCCTGTTTTGACCTCAATGAAGGCTTGTTTCTGCAGCAAATTGCTTTTTCCTTTGTGTCGCCAAAAAAATTGGTTGTTGTCTCGCTTTATTTAAGTCACTAGTTTATCATACGGAAAATGTCTCTGCATGCATGTGTGTATTTTGAGCATAATTTGCCACCCTTTGAGAGTTCACAATCACGTAACAGCTGGCTAAATGAATTCCTTATAGTTCACACTCCATTTTTTTTAGGATCCAGAATGTCTATTTCCTAACTGCTCTGGATTCAGTGCGTCCCTGTGGTGAAGTATTCCTGGAAAAATGCTTGCTCATGACAGGACTTGCTGTATAAGGGACATGAGAGGGCCAGTTCTTAAAGGTTTGGTCATCGTAGGGTAGCTACATTCTGAGAGGAACATGTTCTTTCTTTGAGTCACATCAACCACAGGGTGGTCTGAATGCAGCGTTTCCTGCTTCCCATGTTCTTTGCATGTAGAGCATGCTGCGACACGCTCACTCCGTTTACACCAGAAATGGGGGGAAAAAACAACACTGATTAGTTTCCAAGAATTTACTTGGAATATGATGTCATCGTTACTGAATGCGTAACGATTTACTTTCTTTGGTTTCCTTGTGCTGAGATTTAGTGGCACAAACATATTTTTTTCCCCACAGTTCTTACGTCATTGGTCGCAGCTCAATTTTGCAGATGAATTCCCAATTATTTTGACAGGTTTTCAAGTTTTTTTTTTCTTTCTTTTTTCTGGAAAACACAACTCTCTGTGAAGTCCAGGATTGCACAGCTTCCTTTCTGCTGTGGTTGACACTCTTTTTAGGGAAAAAGCTGCAGCTCAGCGGATTTTTTGAACTCTGAAACGGCAATTAGCCACAGATCAGTACATTAATTATGGGTCTCCAAGAGTGAATAATGGTGCGAATTCGCAGCCCCCTCCACGTGCTACGGCTAACGGTGATAGTCCACTCGTCTTTTACCAAGATCATTCGAAACCACAAGAGCCTAGTGGAAACAGAAGCAAGACACTAAGCCAAAGCCAATCACCAGGGTGGGCATGATTCATTCTGATGCATCATGGGAGTTACTCATCGCTGTATATGAGCAATGATTCTCTGAAACACAGAAAACAACTTTTTAGAATTGTAAACATTTGTAGATTCATATATTGTGTCCACGTATGTTTTGTTCTCAGAGTTTGGGTAAAAATACTGATTTATATCAATTGATCTTGTACTTTCTGCAAACTGGATTGAATGTGACAAGATATAAGGGCCATGTTATCAAGGAAGCACCTTTTTCTATTTAGTTTTTATTCAGACTAATATTTGATTCACAAATAAACAATTCTTTTAAAGAATTATGCAAAAAGACGCATGAATTCAAGAGTTACTGTTTGATTAAGTCTGATGGATCCTTAAAATAATAAAAAATAAATAATAAAAATAAACAATATTGAAAGATACAGTTGGATCTAAACAGTTGGAGACCACATTGAAAATCTGAGATTTAAAGTTTTTTTGGGGAGAAATAAATAAATAATCCAAAAATCAGATAGTATAATTAAGCAATTGTATTCAAATATATACTTCAAAAAGAGATTTATTTAAATATTATTTAAATATTCATTTATATAAAATATAGCGTGGTCCAAAAAGTCTGAGACCACATTGATAATCTGAGGGTTTTTTTTAAGGGGGAAATAAAAAATGAAAATAATAATACAATAAAAAATCCCAAAATTAAATAGTATAATCAAAAATGAATCAGAAAATCGAATCAAAGATCTGTCTCATCTAAACTGAATCTAATCATGCAATCTTTATTGATACCCAGTCCTACAGAATTACGTCCAATTTCAGATGAACTCGCTTAAAAGGCAAAAACCACTTCCAGTATAAAGGTACGTTAACACGTTTTTTTCTTTGCGTTTATCGCGTACAGACGACAATTTGTCAAAACGATCCACGAAAATGACTAAAAACGCTGTATTATTCATGCCAGGCCAGTAGGTGGTGATGTAACTTTGTAAAGAAACTCTACACGCCTAAAGACTGAACATGTAATATGAATGCATATGACGTTACCGTTTTCACAGATTCGTGTTTTTCAAGTTTACATGGGACGATACCGGTATCATTTTCAAAAACTTGCGCTTTGAAACCCATTTTCAAAAGCTTGCGTTTTCATGCCCGCAAAACATTTTAGGCCAAAATGCATAAAAAGTTTTGTTTTTAGTTGAAAATGGTGTGTCGTGTAAACGGCTCCTAAATGGGCAATTCTTGGCCAAAATAATATAATTTTGACAATGTTTTTAATACCAATAGTCGAAAGTCTAGCTTTGTGAAACTATCAGCGAGTTGGCGGAAGTTATGTGGATTGGGGGAAGTGGTTCTCTGTGGCTTTCTGTGCATATCCCTTTTTGCATAACGTTTGAGGTTTGATTTGGAAAGGTTTTTTTTTTCACATGATAGTGACCATGTGAAAAAAACCTTTCCAAATTAAACAAAGGGCAAATCTTACAACATTGTGGTGTGTTGCCTAGGTGTGAGCTTTGAGCCGTTGAGTAGGAAGGAAAGTGGGAGAGAGAGACAAGAGTGAGGGATGGAGGAAAGGACTGTTGACGGAGGAAGGACAACAGACTCGGCTTCCCTCGGCGCATGGAATGATGGCTCAGCAGGATGAGTGGGTGTCAGAGTGGGATTAGAGCATCATCCATTTGTTCTCTTTTGTGTTTTTGCTCGCTATCCATCCTTCCCCCTTTTTTCCCATATGCCTGTCCAGGATCGTCTCTCTTAGGGGAATTAGGATTTTTCCAAATAAACAGAAGTTAGCGTTTACGTCTGCCAGCGAGATGGAGTAGCGCTTCATTAACCTTGCATTGTCTTTCCCTGGGTTGCACAGACAGGCTATTAAACAACATCGTACATGTCTGCAAAATGGTAAACCGAACCCTGCGTTGACAGATTACACAAACACACACTCAAAACAGTGTAGGATCAAATGGCTTCAACTAATGTTTCTTCGTAGGTGTAAACCAAAGCTATAATTCAACTCAAACCATGGACCACAGAACATCGATGTGGTAAAAAAATAGGCTGTAATATCATTATGAATGATCTTTTAGGCCGTTCGTTAATTCAATAACGTTTCAATGGTTTTCTCAGTATTCATATTAAAACTACAGCATTCCAGACCAAAGATTTACCACTTCTAAGAGCCCTTTCCTAATGGAATATTAAACAAAAACTGACAGATTTGACAGAAAATACAAAAATATTACAGTAAAATGTTGAACGGAAAAGGCAAGTTAGGAGAACTATTATATATATTTCTTCATTAGAACTAACTGATTCATGCCATCATTTTGGTCTGATTTGAAAATTGTTCATTGAAGTCTCATTTTAATTGCACTGCCATTCTGATGTTTGTGCCACACACAGATTGATATTGCTGTTTCCATGTATGGGGGTTAAAAATCCATTTTTAGACAATCTATCATGTGTATCCTCCAGCATGGGTAACTCTATGAGCATGACATCTGACAAATAACGAAACACCCATGAGAATACCAACTATAAGCTAAAAGAAATCCACCACAGCTCATTTAACTGTACATAACTCTATTCCATCAACTCCTACCTACGGAACTGAAAGCAACCCTGATGAAAAATCAAGCATAAACCAGCATGTACTCTATGCTGGTCCAGGCTGGTTTGTGCTGGTCTAGCTGGTGGACCAGCATAGTCATGCAAACTGAAGCAGGTAAAGCTGGTTCACCAACATGCTTGCAGGGTTGAGTTTAAGTGAAGTTAAAAGCAGTTAATAGTAAATAGATAATAAAAGTTTTAAAAAAGCTACTTACTTTAGCTACTTTAAAGCTACTTTAAAGCTACTTTAAAAAAGTACTTTCACACTCATTTGGGAACTCACATGTCAAAATCCAGCTGTCAGTCACTTTTTCAAAAGGTGTATATAGCAAAAGGTATGGAATTTGCAGTCAGGAGCATGAAATATTACAGACAATAGTGATAGCATGCACTTTCATAAATTGCTGAAAGAAAATTAATCTATTTTATTTCACTAACTGCAACACCGCTTCAGTTACTTTTACTCTATAGATTGGGACCATGTGAAAACTGAGCAGTGTTAGTTTAACACTAAGGGTTTTGATCTGCCAATGAACATGTAACCTGAATCATGTGTTTTTCTTTTTTAAAAAATCTATTAAAATTTATTGGATAATTGACTTTATTTAACTATTAACACACACTAAGAACCATGACATGTAACACATACACAAGTTTTGTTGTGGGCTTTCTGGGATCATACCAGCACCCAGAAGACAACATACAGTTCTCGTCAGAATTATTTGCCCCCTTGGTAAATATGATCAAAGATGGCTGTAAAAAATAAATCTGCGTTGTTTATCCTTTTGATATTTTTATTTTTTTTTAATGTAAGATGTAAGTGTTTGCTGCCATAAAGCTCTTTTTTTGTTTTGTTTCATCTGACCATAGAACGTTTGAAAAGTAACACACTACTGGAACTTCAAACGAAACGGGTTCTATGGTCAGAAAAAAAAGAACCCCCCCCCCCCCCCCACACTTTCAATTATTTTACTTCAATGGAAGGTTCGATTTTTGCCTACTAGCAACCAGCATCCCATGCTGGGAACCAGCAAACCATTAACCAGCATCCCATGATGAGGACCATCAAACCATCAACCAGCATCCCATGATGAGGACCATCAAACCATCAACCAGCATCCCATGATGAGGACCAGCAAACCATCAACCAGCATCCCATGATGAGGACCAGCAAACCATCAACCAGCATCCCATGATGAGGACCATCAAATCATCAACCAGCCTCCCATGATGAGGACCATCAAATCATCAACCAGCCTCCCATGATGAGGACCATCAAACCATCAACCAGCATCCCATGATGAGGACCAGCAAACCATCAACCAGCATCCCATGATGAGGACCAGCAAACCATCAACCAGCATCCCATGATGAGGACCATCAAATCATCAACCAGCCTCCCATGATGAGGACCATCAAACCATCAACCAGCATCCCATGATGAGGACCAGCAAACCATCAACCAGCATCCCATGATGAGGACCATCAAACCATCAACCAGCCTCCCATGAGGAGGACCATCAAACCATCAACCAGCATCCCATGATGAGGACCAGCAAACCATCAACCAGCATCCCATGATGAGGACCAGCAAACCATCAACCAGCATCCCATGATGAGGACCATCAAACCATCAACCAGCATCCCATGATGAGGACCATCAAACCATCAACCAGCCTCCCATGATGAGGACCATCAAACCATCAACCAGCCTCCCATGAGGACCATCAACCAGCATACCATGATGAGGACTGAGATGTCATGAAAAATGTATGTAGTATATTTGTATGTATTATATGAAGTATAAAGCAAGTATTTACATTTTGTACCCAAATGTCAATTTTAACACTGTATTGAAAATCTGAATTTAGAATTAAGATTTAAGAGTTTAGATAAAAAAGAAATTCCAAAAATTGTGTGAATGAATATTGTAATTATTCCTTTTATCAAACTGCCCACTTCTATAAAGAAGAATTAAATACTATTAAAATATACAAAATACAGTTGTCTGAGACCACCTTGAAAAACTTCAAGTTTTTGATTTTTTTTGTACATTTTTTAAATTTTTGTTACATTTTTTGCAATGAAATAAACTGTAATAAATTATGTATGTATGTATATATATATATATATATATATATATATATATATATATATATATATATATATATATATATATATATATATATATATATATAATCTATATGCAAATAAAAAATAGTCCTGACATTATATAGTCCCTTTAACATAATTTTAAACATATTAGGCTATTAATTATTTAAAACATGATATTAAATCAGGTCAATCATATTTCTCCATGTGATTTGTCATCAGTCATTTGTAGCAACTGGGACACAATACATTGTTTAATAACAGACTTTTGCTTTGTCTCACACACATGTCATTTCAGAGCCGCACTCAAGTTGCCCCCCCACACCAGCTCTCAGCTCCGAGCGCTTGAGGAGTAAGAAAGCATTGATTTCCTTGCTATCAGTCAGAGAAAAGCCGTTTTCTTGCTGGAAACTAAAACTGAATTATTTATTTCCTCATTCAATTTTTATTGCACTCTCCTGGTGGAAAAATAATGCTTCCTCAATTAGATGGTGTTCCACCCCCACTATCCTGCTATCGTGCCTCTTTCTGCCGCGGTCTGGCTCTCCAGCTCTCCTCTGGGTGGTTAAATGTGGACAGTGCCATCGGAAATCATGGAGTGTGACAAAGAGCCACACACGGAGAAGGGAATTAGATCATGTAATCTGAACTGCTGGCACTGAATAACTATAACTAACCAAATTACACACTGGCCATCTGTAGTGCTTTACTAATGTCTAAACAGAAAAGGGTAAAATGTTATTTGGAAGAGTAGGTTTATAGCAAAAAACAATTATACAACAGTTAGTTCCAGTCCTCTAATCTGATTGGCAAAGCAGCGTTCCAAGAGTGCTAAACGGTATCAACTTAACATAAAGGAATATTCTGGGTTCAATTCTCTCTGGAAGAAGCGATTGTAAGCTTTCAATGGAATTATCCTGTTTAAATAAAGGATTAATAAATAAATTAATAAATAAATTCAATGCAAGCTCAATCGACAGAATTTCAAAGCACAAAAATTTGCGGTAATAATATTGAATTGTAACAGAAATTTTGATGATGGATAAATCATCCCATGGATGATTATTAATAAAGTAGGGTCCAGTGTTATTTTAGTATAATTTATATACTAATATAATATTCATAAATATTTTGAATTAGATTTTATTTTTATATTTTCAGTTTTTATTTCAATTTCAGTAAAAAATTTTTTTTGTTTTTGTTAGATATTTCTATTTAGCTCATTTATATTATTTCAGATTTAGTTTAAAGGGGTCATGATGACATCAGAAATCAAATTTGCGTGGATCTTTTGACATATAAGAGTTTTTTGTACCATTAAAACACCCTGCAAGTTTCATAGCTTAAAATGCCGTCCTCATTATAAACATAGCACTTATTTAATCGTGCTCTTAAAACAGCTCGTTTTGATAATGCGGGATCTGTGGGCAAATTAAATACATTTTCATATGCCCGCCTCCAGAGCAAGAATCGACGAATAGTTACACATCATCGCACCATAGGTCCCGCCAACTGGCATTCAGTCACTTATCGACTGTCATTTGCCTACACTGGATGTGAGCATTGAATTAAAAGCAAATAGAACCCATTATAATCACAGACACTGTCTACACTGTCTTGAATCTGTCGACAACAGGACAACCGGAAAAGTGAATAAACGTTAGCTTTGATGCGTCTAGTTTAAACAGCTCATTTGTGTCTCTCTACAGACTTCAGAAGTATCCCAGCATCAGAAACAAGCGGATGGTTTATTTTAATGGCGTTCCGGATTACGTCGGAGGATTATATGTTTGTTTGGAGCATTTTGTTTTGTGAGCGATGTAATTGAAAGTTTGTAAAGAAACTTGTTGAAAGGTGAAGCAGCCAACTGTATTGGATCTGACAGCAGCATCAGAAACCCTAAGTAGCCTAAATGATCCACATACTATATATATGTAATTTTAGTTCTCCAACGTCTTTCTTTCTTTCTTTTTTAAAGAAAACAAGGGACGATTCAGAAGTATTTTTCATGATACTCAACCTGGTACTATTGAGCTTAACTTGTGTTGAACCCAGAATATTTCTTATCAACTTTATTTATTAAACTGTCATATAAAAGCAAAATGACCTGTGGCGAATCAGTTGCACAGAAATTCAGTAGGCTACTTACAAGCATGATTGCGAGTGTGATATTGCTTAAAAAGATTTAAATCAGGATTTCAGGTGCCTCTGGGTAGAGGGGGTAGAATACAAACAAAAAACCATTGTGGGTGGATGGTGAAGGATACAGAGAGAGAGAGAGAGAGAGAGAGAGTTTGTTTGCTCATTCCCCTGTTTTAGCCAAAGATCTCCTGGCATCCTCTGTATTAAAACCAGGCTACAACAACTGATGGCTGATCACAGCCAAAGAGCCTGGTTTGACCCCTGCAGGTGCTTGGGTGATGTGGTCAGGTGTGCATAACAGCACGACAATGAAGCAGCTTGATGAGAGAGAGAGAGAGAGAGTTGGGAATGAAGCAATGGTTGATGGCGACTAAGAAACAGCAGCGGGCTCTCTAGGCAAGAGATGAAATATTTGCAATTCTGCCTGGTCCCTGGGCTGCAGGCCTACACTCCATTTATATGGAAATGAGTTTGTCTTTGCTGAGGTGGAGATGGAGAGAGAGAGAGAGAGAGAGAGAGAGAGAGAGAGAGAGAGAGAGAGAGAGAGAGAGAGAGAGAGAGAGAGAGAGAGAGAGAGAGAGAATTTTATGCTTTTTTATCCACTAGGATTTGATTGGTTCTTGAAAAGTTGTCTATGATATTATTGGATAATATTATTTTACTTTTTACTTTATCAATAGAAAATAAATAATATATAATCTTTTGGAGGGAAAAAAAGTTACATTATTTGATGAATGATTATGACATTTGACTTGAATATTCTTTTTTTTTTATTGTGCACAATTTATAATAATAGCACGTTATAATTTTTTTCTGGCTGAATATTCTGTTTTACTCAGAAATGCAAATTTTCATGTTAAATTTAAAGGGGTAGTTCAACCAAAAATGAAAATTCTGCCATCATTTATTCACCCTCGTGTCGTTCCAAATCTGTATGCATTTCATTCTTCTGCGAGACACAAAAGATATTTTGAATAATGATTTGAACAATTTTGGTTACCTTTGACACACTGTATAGACTAAAAACCACTGAGACGTTTCTCAAAATATCTTCTTTGATGTTCCACAGAAGAAAGTTTTTTTGGGTCAACTATCACTATAGAAGAACGCCACACACTATGGGTCCTATTTTAACAATCTAAGCGCATGGTCTAAAGTGCACTTAGGGCGTGTCTGAATCCACATTTGCTAGTTTAACGATGGGAAAAATGGTCAGCACGCCCAGTGCATGGTCTAAAAGGGTTGTCCCTAGTCTTTTAATGAGTCATGGGTGTGTTTTGGGCGTAACGTGCAATAAACCAATCAAATATCTCCCATTCCCTTTAAAAGCCAGTTGCGCTCGAGCCATGGCGGATTCGCTATTTGCATGGCGGAATTTGCAAGCGAAAAAACTGAACGCTTCTTTAGCGAGGAAACGGATCTGCTTGCTTGCTTTAACCATCTACGGGACAAAGTGTACGCATGTTGTGAACCCGCCTATTGGCGCATATTACTAACGCGCTCTATGTATAACAAAAAAAAATATTGCGCCATTGACTTTAGATCAGGTTTCAGTTGGTCAATGACGCAGTCTATTTCAGTTGCCTCAAAATAGCAAAACACACCAACAAAGCGCCTGAACACACCTTGTTTTCAGACCTGCATGCCCATGGGCGAACAGATGGGCACAAATGCATTTGCTATTAAACCTACGAGACGCAGGACGTGAAAATGATAACTGCGTCGGGCTGAAACTAGCAAAAAACACTTGCATCGCGCCTGGCACCGCATTGCACCAGGTGTATGGTAGGGTCCCATGTCTGCCTCGACTGCGGACATCATCTGGAATCTCCAGCTTTCACAGCACCCTTTATGAACCAAACAAACCCCAACGTCCCTCACCTCCAGGCCTCAGATCATGCAGCAGCACTGCTGGAAAATTAGCACATGTTCAACAGACCATTCATTCCAAATCAGTCCATTTGTGTTGTGCTCCAGAGCCTGGCTGAGTCTCGCTGGAGCGTTCATGGCCTGCTGCTCCTCTGTGATGCCCATGGCATTGCTAATACCAATGCTGATGCCCGCTCTTTTCATAAAATCAAGCTTAGTCATGACACCAGGACCCACAAGACCACAATGGTTGAGTCACATGATGGTGAAGGTCAGCCACGCTAGGATTGAGGGGGAACACATCACATAGGATTGAGTAATTCTGTTCTGAAACCTAGTGAGCTGCCAGTTGTTGCCTAAATATAGAGATAAACAGAACATTTAAAATATTAAAAAACAAAAAACAAAAAAATTATAAATATGCATATAAACCTTTTAAATGAACATAACGTAGACTGCATAGGGCGGACAAAATGGAAGCAGCTCGCTAGGTTTTGGAAAAGAGCTAAAAACAGGCAAGGCTGAGTGAACACGACAAAGAATGCTTGTCGGGGGCTCCAGAGTTTAAATGTCCTCAGGGTGGTCTCTGAGTGATTGTCTGTTCGTGGAACATGGTTTGTCTTGTGCTCTGCCTCATAATCTGTGCCTCAATGCCTCGTTGAAAGGGTGGGAGTGTTTGTTTTTGCTTTGCGCCGAGAAGGCTCGTTTTTATATGCCAGGACAAGGGTCTTTCTTGTGCTGATCCTGTCTCCACTGCCATGGGGATGGTGGTGGAAATCACTCTTTCACCCTGATTTCAGACTGGTTTTGAGATTACCTTCACAATGGTTCTTGTTTGGGTTGGTCTGGAGAGGCTGGTCTTGGATCAGCGTAGGAGAGATGATCTTTCCGTGGCCATGGAGACAGATGTGACATTCTGGATTTAAGAAAAAAAGAAGAAAAAAAAAAAAAGCAAACACACACAAGGCATGTGTTGAACGAGAATGAAAAACAAGACCACACAGGAATTGTGAAAAGATATACTATACTTATGCTATTTTTTTATTTGTACCACATTCAATTATTTTACTGTACTGAAGGTTTAGAGGAGAGCAGGGGCGAAAGTTCCATTATTCAGAAAAACTTAATTTTAAAAGGTAATGTTTTTGTCAGAGATATATTTTTGCTGTGGTCAATATCTCACAATTGTGGTCTATCAATACCAGGTGGTGTTTTGTATAAATGCAGAACGACTTCAGTATAATTTCACTTTAAACATAAATTGCACATTGTTCCTTTCGACCTGGTTTTCCCATACACTTTGACATGTTTGAATAACAAAGCATTTGTATCAGGCACAGATCTAGCCTGTTTTGTTTGGGGTTTAGTGTAGGTGGTCCCTAATGCTTATGAATAATGAGATAGGCCTACAACCAGTAAATTAAGGAATCTAGAACTGAGTATAGAGCTACACTGTGAGGATCAGCCAGCCAAGCAACTTAATAAACATGTAAAATAATGTATAAATGACAATATAAAACAGAAGAAAGTTTTCTGTGATTTAATGTTAAGGGAAATATAAAACACAATAGAGATCAACGTTCCGTCCATGACAGAAAAACGCCCACGTGGGTGTACCTGAGATAAAGATAAAGCTGCATTATTCATGTCTGGAGTTTACTGCAGTGGAAAGTTGATTAGTGCTTTAATGCACCCTTTACACAGTGTCTACGGCAATGCAAACGAGCAACACGTCAAAACTAGATCGCAACTAATGCAGCTGGCCTGGCATTGGGGCTACGGCACCTCGTGAGGTACGCGTGTTTGTTTTTTAACTGTCATAGAAATGCGATGCAGGTATTCATGTTTTACATGGATTCCACGTAAAATATACTCGTAAAAAATCTGTGTAAACAAAGGATCGTAACTCACTTATTCTTGAGATAAGGTGACTAAAAAGTGACTAGCAAAAAAAATCCATACTACATTAATTTGAATTGGATATCTTCATAAACACGGGTCGCATCTATCATACCGTGAAAAGGAACAGGTTTTTTTATTTAACCACTTTTTATAAAAATTTACATTTACTCACTTACTTGACATTTGTCAACTCCGTCTGACACATGAAAATAGTTTTTTTTTGTGTTTTATCAATTCAACAACACTGTAAAGTCTTTGTGTGCCTTAGCAAGGTTAAGTGATAAATTGCATTGTATACACTTTTAATATTATTTTACACTGTTTTGGAATTAGCCATTTTAAATTACCTTCATTTAGTTTACAACTTCTTTTATTTTTAATATATACAATCAGCGGTTTTGTGCACAGAAGACCCTGATGCATGTAGACAAGTTGGTGTTTTAATGTATGAACACACTCAATTGAACAAAAGAAACATACATTTTTTTTATAAAAATAAAAAAACCTCCATCTTATGGTGTTGACACAACTAACGGTGTTGGTACAATTTACGGTGTTGACAAACTAATCGAGAATCAAACTGATTAAAGATATATCTTTTTTCTAGTTTTGACATGGCAAAGGGAGAGAGTATCAAGGGAAAAGGTATCAAACTTCAAACAAAGAGTGCTTGGTGACAGGATATTTAAGGCACACATGAAAATGTCAAAATGTTCCTGGTATCAAAAGAAAAAAGCAAATATATCAGGAGGTCCTCTATTGGTCATCTATATTTGAACTAAACTGTAAATCTAACAACTGATTTGCAAGAGGACACAATATAGGCTGAGAAGAACTAACTAAGAAAGTTATGTTGTGTACCGGTAATAGTTTTTGTCACTCATTAACTTGTAGCTAACACCAAACTGGCGAAGCCTATAAAGAAGCTGATACTTCTTGTGAACCTTGCCTGATAATGCCAGTTGTCTGTGACATGATTTTTCAACGGCTCGTCTCTGTGCCACAGGAGTATTATTATACCTTCTCAGCTCTTGGCAGAGAACATTGTGGAAAAGAAGAGATCTCCTAATGTTGTGATTCCGAAGTTGGCTTCCCGTTATCATCCTCTCTGTTTCTGTTCGTGGAGAATCTACAATCGTTTTATCTTTTAGTTTGGCGTTTGACTTTTCTATTTGAGCCTTCTTATTTTTCTATTTGAGCCACGCATGCTTTTATCTCCCTTGCGTGTTTTTTCTAATTTCCTTGCGTGTCCTAATTCTCTTATTTGTTTGACTTTTTTGTTTTTGACCCTATACCCTTCCATCTGTCTCTCCTTTTCTAACTGGTCTCTTCTGCTTTCTGGATTCACTGTTAATTCTTTCCCTCCTTTTTCTATGGTACTCTGTTTCTTTTTCTTTGCTCCTCCACTGACAGTTTTTGTCTAGTCATGTCTGGCTACAGTACAGATAAAAACAATTCTTTTTATTAAAGTTATTATTTGGCATTTGGGTATATTAAGATATTTTAAGTCAATCAACATGTATACTTAGATCATATTATCATGTTATGTAGTTGTTATTCATTACTTAATGAGTATTTGGGAGCACTTTTCCACTCCGTCAGCTAACGTCAACACCGTCTGACAAAATATCGGACAGATTTGATGTCTGACGGAGTTGACATGTTTTTTCAACTTAATCATGTCTAATAAATGGTAGCCATTTTGATTTTTCTCAGTTGCCACCTGCCACTAAACTAAACCAAAGTACCAACTTTTATTTCAAAATTCTTGATTAAAATCATCCATACTTTTAAGACAGTGTTGACACACAAAAGCTGTGACCAGTAGGATTTCAACTTGTTTGGTGAATATTTATAAAAATGTTACGAGACAATGTGTGGAGTTGGACTGCTGCATCCATCAACAGAAAGAAGTCAAAGGGGGTCCTCAGGGTTAAAGCTGACCAGAATATGCCTGATTTATTTCGAATTTGAAAAATATCTGACGGAGTTATTGTTATAGTCACTTAAAGCACTTAACTTTTGTGTTTTTTATTCTATGTTTATTACATAAATAGATAATTTATGCTAGTGTTATCCGAAACACAAAAATTTGACAAAATTAACTTTTAGCACATACATAGGCCAATTCAAAATGTAAAGTCTTTCTCTACAGGAAAATATTGATGACGTGGTGCACACCAATCAAATGCTTTTTAGAATGATAAGAGCTGCATCCAAAATTGCATACTTCCCTTCTATATAGTAGGTGGAAAACAGTATGTGACAAAAGAAGTATGTTATGCCCGTATTTACAATACTCATAAAAGAGTAGGAAAAAAAGTACCCGGATGCTTCCGACGAGATTCTGAAGTGTGCATAGTGGTGCAGGTATGATGTGACACTTTGTAGGCCAACCGGCAGTTAGCATCACTAGCCATTACCCTTCAAATTGCGCAAATTGAAATTGCGAATTGAAAATATGCCCAAAGGAAACACGAAAATTCGAGCAAACCCTCCCATATATCACAAAAAAGTTTTTACGATCATTCTTTAAAGATGCCACAGTATACGTAAAACTACCAGCATTCTTCGCTCACTTATCGTGATAGGAAAACATTTTTTAAAAAGTTTTAGTCGCATAACATCGGTTAATGGAAATGCCGTCATTTCGCAATATTTTGCTATCGACATTTAGAAAATATCGCAAAAGTTTTGTGCAAATCTGTAATGGAAACCAACTACTTGTTCCCTTGATAAAAACCCATTAGGATTTTCCCATAGGCTTTTGGATTATCACAAACAATAAAGTCTGTGATCAATAAATTTATGATACTTACACGTTTTATCAAGATAATTATCAAAGATGGACAAACTTTTATGAATTTTAAAGCCTAAAGGCAGTCGCCAGAAGTAAAAGCTAACGTTAAAGGTAAAGGTAGGCTAACGAACTACACCACAGTCCCACAAATTCAACATCACCACCACTAAGCTTCCGACCACTCTTCCAGATCTAAAAACTTTTTTCCAGAACATTTGAGTTAGAATAGTTTATAAGAGCACAGTTATAAGCATAGGCTGTAAAAGCGGACTGAGTTTACCTGTTCAGCGTGATGATGTTTAATCTCCTTGACAGCCTCTGTAGTCCCATTTACCCACTTGTTAGCAACCGCCTTTTTAAAGACACGTAACATCTTAAAAAATTGCGCGTGGGGTAATATTGATGTATTTTATGTCGTAGAATAAAATGTGAAAGTGTCTTGAGCTTGTGTTCACCACAGATCCCATTCAAAAAAAACACTGACTTTAGGATGATGGAACTCGTTTCCGCGTTTTGAATACAGTGATGTCATACCTGCGCCACTCTATTAGATGGACACTTAACAAAACCCTTTAGGCCACGGGAAAGGATTTAAAAATGGCAGTGAAGCCACGCAACTTGTAGGTCACGTGATAATGACAACATGACAAATGTAGTAGGCCTACGTCTAGATTACATTTTACACGTATTCATACTATATAGAAAGTACTTTTTTAGCGGCCGTAAAGTAATAAACTTCGAGAGTATGCGATTTCGGAAGCAGCCCGTGTCAGCTCTCCCTACATTTAGAAATACTTGCATATAGTCAGATATAATAAAAAGTTTTTTATAATGAGCAGTTTGTCTGTGATTGATCAATTGATTGCGAAGAAAGTAGTTTTGTATGGATTTGCCAGGCTTTGATGTTTATTAAAGTATAAAGGCAATTTTAAAATGGTAACCAGTCCTTTGACATGTCTCGCCCCAGCTGTTTTAATAGGAAATATGGCAGATATCTGAAAGATGCTCCGCTTTGTGCCTGACAGGCTGATCGGTCTTGCAGGCTCTGTAAGATTAAGGTTAAGGCCTCGTCATCCTGTCAGAGTCATGCCAATAAAGCTTTCTGAATTGAGAAGCACCATCCTTCAAATGGTGGAAATATAGCAGCAGAGATTTCTGTTTTAAACTAACAGTATTTAGGGTATGCCGAACTCTATGCGGCTCAAGTGAGGATTCTGTGTCCTTTCTAAGGCATACACATGGCTTATTTCTCTCTCCAGAAATCAATATACTTGTTCATCACGTAATGTTTGGGCTTTAAATATTTTTAATAGATATCCGAGGTCACTTTCCGTGCGTATATCAATTTCAGATAGGACTCGCCATATGAATGCAATCTTTATTATCGATCAGATGGTCAATATTAAACTATCACGGAAAGAGAATGCACAACGACATTAAATACGCCGGCTATTAGAGCCCTTGGGGTGTACCATCTCTGTTTAAAATGAGAACTATTCCTAACCCAGTATTTGTCACAGAATCAATCAATGTGGCACATCAATATCTGTAAGTGTGTTTGTATGTGCAGTGTCCTATTTTGCAGCCATGTTTCTCCCTGGAAAAGCTGGATTCTCATTCGTATTCTGGCAGAATCCTCTGGCAGTGAGACTGCAGTTGCTCTCAGAGCAGGCGTGGTCACATGGGCAAAGGATGAGGGAAGAAGACAAGAAGAGGGTTGGGGGAGGGATGGAGAGGGGATGAGATGCTCGAAACGGAAAAGAAACGGACAGGGTCAATAAAAAAGATGGGTTAGGGAAAACAAAGATGGATAGCTGAATGCAAATTGTAGAAGAAAAGAGAACACAATAGGGCTGCACAATTAATCGAAATAAAACTGCAATGGCCTGACGCTATTACCAAATCATAAAGGACGTGATTTAATTAAATAAATCCAGTGTTTTCATTGTCTCGCAGTGGCTTGGTTCACAGTAAAAAAAAAAGAAGTAATTTTTTTATATATATATAAAAACATTAATATATGAAAGGTGGCTTTAATTTGTGGACACGATAAAACTTTACATATTTCCCCCCGCATGTCGTGTTTGGGGCTCCGCATATTTTAAATCGTATTGGCAATTCTATCAGAAATGCAATTCATGTTTTATATGTAAATGTATGTCTCTCTGTGTGTCTGTTATTTTTTCTTATAAGATGGCACTCGCCAGGTCGCATACTTCCGGCACAGTTGCACCAGCCAAGCATCTGCCATTAAGCTGAAAGGGAATGTTAACTGATAGCTTTCTCCATTCCTCCTTGTTTGGACCTCATAGGTAGCGGGGGCATCGCACGCTAACCTCCAGCTCAGGCTAGTGCACCATTAAGGCCCGAACGATTGCTTGTTCTATGTCTCTCTCTCTATTTTCCATCTCTTCCCCCTCTCTCCTACTCGTTCTCCCCCTCCCGTCGGCTGTCAGAGAGATGTGTGTGGGCAGCATTGTGATAGGAATAGATGTTCCCCTAAGCGAGACCTGCAAAAGCCATTTGAAATCTGCTTGATGGAGAACAGTAGGTAAGAGAGTGGGCTGCTTGCTTTTCTGCTCTCTCTCTCCCTCTCTCTCTCTCCCCCCGTCTGTTGTTCCCTCCTGTCCCCCCTCTCCCACCTCTTTTTCTTTCTTTCGCTGTCCTCTTTTTCACCCTCTCTCTCCTCCCTGCGTTCTGCCACTAAAAGCGTTCCTCCATCTCAGGTGACACTTCCCCCCTCCGCCACACCATTCGTTTGCCCTTTCTCTGTCTATCACACAAGCTCCCCACCTCCTCTTTTCTCATCTGTTTTTCTTTCACTTTCTTTTCTTTTTTATCTGGGCACGCATTCCTTTCCACCCACACTCGACATACTCTCTAAATGATTCCAAGTGTCTGGGCCCCAAGCCTCCTCGAACAGACGTGCATACGCATACACACAAAGCTTAAAAGAAAAAAAAAAATGGGCTCATGAAGACCTTTTCTAGTATTAACCTCATTTACCGCAATGATTTGCCTCACACCGTTTGTTCAGAACTGATGGTTCTGCCCAGAGGAACATTTTATTGCTCAGCAGTGGCTCCTTCATAGCTCAGGAGACCTAATGGGTTCTTGGTTGTTTTATTCAGGTTTTATTCAACTTTCTTTAACTTCTTTAAAGGGGTAGTTCACAAAAAAAGAAAATTCTGTTATTATTTCCTCTCATTTACTTTTGAGTTGATTTTGGACCTTATTAACCTTCGCTGTATATAAAGAAAATCAAATTATCTGTTGTGATCCACAGAAAAAAGAACGTCACACAGGTTTAGAAGGACACGATGTTGAGTAGGGGGGAATTCAGGGTGATTGGGAGCCTTTTGCCATTGAGATGACTCCCAATCAACCTGAATTCACCACATTTTCTTTTTTGTGTGTACTATCCCTTTAACATGGTGCCAGCGACGGACGGATCATGGGTTCGATTTCTGAGGAGCACAGCTGCTGATAAAATGTATCGCTTGAATGCACTGGTGAAAGCGTCTGCAAAATGCATAAGTGTATTATGTTCCATGCTAGGCTTTTGATTATGTTAGCTATGTTTAGTTGCTTTCATGGAGATCTGGGTTAAGGCCTGTTTGCCTGTTTCTTCCGAAACCAAATTATCTGTGCTACCCACATTCATTTATATTTTTCGTTTAGCTTAAGAGCATTTTTGATACATGATTACATTTTCTCAGATGTTTCTCCTAAAACATAGGAAACATAAAATTAAAGATAATTGTTGATGTAGACTAGAGATTACACTAGTTTATAAGTATTATTTTCTTTGATTAAGCAAGTGTCCATTTGCTCTACTTTTAAAGAGAACAAAACATCTCTCTATCGTTTTTTATTTACAGGTGAAAACAGAAAACCCTGAGGAAAGTGATTGAAAGGACATTCACAGACACCCTCCACAGCTCCGTCTCTGTTTAATGAGGTCGCTACAGGTCATAGCATCTTACCGTTACATTTGAGAAATGTTTTGGGCCATTTTATTGATAGCGAGAGTGGAGATTTGAGAGGAAACATTGGGGTGAAAAGGAAGAACTGGAACGAGACGCAGTCCGACTTCAAACCACGTCAGGGGCATGTGTGCTAACCGCTATAGGCTAATGAAATGCAGTGACTAAAGTTGGAAGTTGAATACTAGCATAGGCTACTGTTCAATATACACTGCATAATAGTATTATATTTAAACGGTGTGTATAACAGTATGCAACAGTAAACATTTAGTACAATAATAGTCTACATGACTTTGTTAGCGTTAGCGTAACATGAATTCAGCAAGTGGCTTCCAGTAATTATCCAACAAATAATTATTTTGCATTTTTAACACAGTTTTATATTAAAATGTAATAACTTTTGGCTAAACGAATTATAGCAACTATTAAAGAAATAGTAAGAGTAGTATGGTTTCCGAGCATAGCCTCTGATGTTGAGTTTGCTGCGTTTTTACATTTTCCTGCTGTTGCATCATTGTTCTTTCATATGCTTTCTTGCTCAGTTCTTTCAGTTCCTCTGATTTTTTTCTATATTTTCATCAATAATTGAGAATTTGAAGTCGCCATGAATAATGCACAACGCATTGCTAACCATACAGTACATGCTCTGAGTCTTAAGCTGCGAAAGTCTTTGTTGTGAACAATTAAGGGGACACTCAGTTCCACCCTGTTTAACGTAAACAAAAAATGCTTCTTCAAACCCTCGTCTTTATTTTCTTTCCCCTTTCTGCTCGTGTTTCCTTTCGCTTTTTCACACGAAATAAAATTTTCGCTCCCTCTGTCTGTCAGCGAGATTACAGGCGTTTATGGCAGAGTCCTTTCGGTTGAAAAAACCCCCAACAGAAACAAGGATAAGCGCCAGAGCCTGACAGAGGATTTCGCTCACGATCCCCTTGCTCCACAATGAAGCCCACAATCACACAAAGTAATCCCATCTCCTTAAGAGTCAAAGCATTCTGAGCGTTGTGCGCATTGTGGCGACGTTTTATTCATTTAAAAAAACTTGTATTCCTTGAGACTTGCTAAGGTTTTTTTTCTGGATGAAAATAGTGTTATATTCCAAGTCAAAGGCTGATATATGTTTTCATGGCCTTATAGCAAGTTATTTTGAGCTTGAGAGGTGCTGTAATAAAGCTCTATTTAATCTTACACCAATCTGTTTTTCTATAAATGTCCTCAAGTAATGAATATTGGCACTGCGCTGGTTTGTGAAGGAACATGACTGAATTAAGCTATTGAATTTCACGGTTGTGATTATAGACATCAACTGTCAGCGTGAAACGATCACATTTCAATGACACATTGAAAAGTGCTTAAAAAAAGTCTGTCTGCATCGCATATCGACATCTTGTGCAGGTTTTTTTGGGGTGTCAACTGTTAGCTCAACCCTACAACGTTTCCTAATATTTCCCAAACGTATTTTGTAAGTACAGTCAACTTGGATTTTTAAGTCACTTCGACTCAAATTACATTAAACTGACCTAAATGAAAATGAGTTGAATCTTGTATAACTGATTTAAAGCAATGAAAAAAAAAATGCTGTCATAACTTGCCTAAATTGATCATATACATTTATAGATTTTAATAGATTTCAGCATTCAAATTCCCTGCACAAGGACTGTGTTGCAGCATAGCAGAAGTACATTTTTTATTGCATAAAGGGCTTTGAACTTGTTAAAATTGAACTGAATTTATCACATTTTTTTTCAGTGTACACTTTTATTAAGCCAAATAGAATAACAAAATAAGCTACTCCAATTTCCTACTTTTTTTTTGCCGAAAAAATACTTAAGTCGGACAGAATCCAGTCAATTTCATACTTCATAGCTATACACTTTAGGATTTGTCTTCCGTTTTGAACAGATGAATTAAAACTTGGATGTAAATTTGACTTCCCTCCAGATGTAAATTAGATTTCATGATAAACAAGTTTCTAATAGTTCTCAATTGCCTGATAAAATTTGGAAGCACTCAGAAATCACTTTATTTCCTGTATAGATCTGAAGTTCGTTTGTACTATCAGTGTGAAAACACTGTGAGTCTTGCAGTCACGCAGGCAATTATGCACTGCTTACATTTTTGGTGTGGAACAGCTCCCCCAAGATCTTCATGAAAGCAACTAAACATAGCTAACATAATCAAAAACTTGACATAATACAGGCAAAAAGGAGAACAAAAAGTTTGGGGTTGGAATCCCAACAGCAAAACTTTTAAAACAATTATTCCTTCCCTTTGTTTTTCTTTTCACTTCACTCTTTCCCACACCCCAGTCGCAGTGTTTAGGTTCCCGTCATGTAAGAATTCACCACAACCCTCCCTAGAGGACGAGTCTGTTTACGCTTCACATCAAATGCGCTTTTGAACCACCCCGAAGACTCTCTGAACATCAGTAGACATATGTACACAGAACTGAATGCTGACTTATCAGTGTGTTGTGTTCGTTTGGTAAATAAAGCAGTTCTGTGGCAGGATCCTTCTAAGCCGGTACTCACTTCTTTTTGCATGGGTAACATTGGGTAGACATGTCTAGTGGTCAAGTGGTCACATCAAGGGGCGACCTTGCAAAGAAGGAAACAACTGTCTTTAAAATCAAGCATAAAAATGTATTTAGCCTATATTCTGATGATTTTCGTGATTTATGAGCTGGTTCTTTTCAGTGAATCAAAATCATGAAGCATATGCAGGGTAGTCCGAATCAGAAACAGACAGCGTGACGGTAATTTGATTTATGACTGAACTGGTTTTTAGTGATTCAAAAACTTCTTAGGTTGTGTTCACACTTGTAGTTCGGTTAACTTGGTTCGTTTGGTCCGGACAAAAAAAGAAAGAAAATTGAGTCCTGGTCCACTTAGTGTTCACATTGGCATTTAAACATCAAACCTAAAGGCATAGGGATATGTTCCCAACCTCATTGGTCTGCTTTATGACTCTTTTACGCTCGTTGTATGTGCATAGCCTACATATGATGGTATTTTGACCAGCTGAGAACTCGTGAAGAGCTTACAAAATGTATAAAGGAGTCAAAACAGCGGCAGGAATCCATCCGTCACACAAACGAAGGTCTGACACGCTTCTGACGCCTGTACTAAACTATGATGAGAAAAAAACAGGTATGCTTGAGCATTCTGTCCTTTTTAGCGTAGTAACTTGGGACATTCTCACGTTTTTGGTTCGTTTACATGGCTTTGGTCTGTGTTGCGTTTATATTTAACCACATAATTCGAGCCGCACCAGAGTTCGTTTGGAAGCGGATCATGACCCATCTTTTCAACTGTTTGGAGGGCAGCGTTCACACTTATTCAAATTTACCACACTAACAGAGCGATCACACCAGGGTCCGTTTTAATCGAACCAAACATGCCAAGTGTGAATCTGTTCTTAAAGGGTACTTTGCAGATTTTAAATCAGTTTCATATTTTTACAGTATCAGCAGTTACAGTATATGTAATTGAATAATGTGTATTTCTCTGTTACGTGCACTGAGATATTCTAAATTGTCAGTAAAAGACTTTTAACGGCTTTTGTGAGAATTAGAGATGCACTTCTGTATTTTTGTAGACAAAAGTTGTAGTTTGAAATTACCCCTTTAATCAGTCAATCTGATTCATTTTGCTGAACCTATTTGCATGAAATACACCAAAAAAGTGTTCAAGATAGGCTACATTCCTTACAATTCCTATTTCCCAGATTTTCGTCCATGTTTGCATCTGCCAAATTAGTCTACCTTATACTGTAGGCTTTAATTAGTTGCACACCCTTTTACATCAACAACAAAAGATATAAGAAGCAAGAGTTTAGTTTTGTGGTCCACAATGTACAACCCCCTTTTTTGGGCCTTGCTGGAAACATCACTGATGTATGTAATGATGGCTGGAAAAGATTTGGTGGCAAAAAGAAAACATCTTCTAATGAGTTAACAGCAACAAAACACATGATTTTGTTTTCCTTTCTATCCGCTACTCCTCTCACATTTCCAAACAAAAATAAATCCTTGTTAGAGGAGTTTGTCTAGCAGAATACACAAGCAAAATCCTCCAATCAGCCCACGGTGTTTTGAAAAACAAACAGAGGAGACATGCTGAACTCCTAAAAGGTGCAGATTTGGTCACGCATAAGTCAGGGGTCGAGTTTGAAAAGGCTTTGGTTCATGGTTGACTGGTCTTCTGTGGCCGACTGCCTGCTGTTAAAAACACACTAAATTTCACAAAGGAGAGGTCTGAGAAGTGGGCAAACAGATGACTGCTCTTTCAAAAAGGTTGAAGGGGGGCATTTCGCTGAAGCTGTGCTCCAGGAACCAGCTTGAAGGTCAAACCGAAATGGCCATGTGCCGGTTGCTAATGCCTGTGGTGTGTGGTCAGCAGTATTGCACCGATTCACAGTCTTCACACAAAGGGAATTGCCTCAGCTTCCTGTGTTGGGGACAGTACCCGTTTTCTGCTCATCGCTCTTTTTTTTTTCTTCGCAGGTTAGGAGTGCATTGTTCTGCCGGCCTTTCTCAGCCTCTGTGGGTTGATGTGTCAGCGGATGAAGCGCTCTGGTCTTGACTGCAAAGGTCAAAATCTAACAGGAGGAAATGGCCTTCATGTACATGTGCACAGCTTTGTTCTAGCCTGCGCTAAATTTAGCACCCAGAACTGGATACTACAACGCTTATCTTTACTATATCTGACATGTAAATTCACAATGGTGCCACGTCACGGTTGTCCTTTGGCTCGCCGGTAACGGCCATTTAGATACGGCGTGTCCCGCTTATTTGCCTGGGGGCTGTTTTATATTCGCCGCGTGTCATCACGGCGTGCCATTTTTTTTATTCCCTTTTTGAACAGACACTTTTAATGCGATGGCTTCCCTCCCAGGCCTGGCATGCCTGCAGCTCCCTCCTATGTCGCCACTGGCCAGATTCCCAGCCTGTGTACTCTGGCAGAGTGGCCCTGAAGCGTCAGCCGCTTCCTTGCAAAAGTAGCAGCCAAAACCGTTAGTCACCAGCCCCGCTGTGACACAGTGATGACTGAAAGGGCCTAAGGCCAGGCCTGAAGAGGTGGCTGCTCGACTATATGTGTGCGGATGATTTCCGGAGGAGGGAGCTTGGCACGCCTAACACCTATATCAACATTTTTCAGAAGCCGGGACGTGAACAATGAGGGGTTTTCAGCACCAGTTTCTCCTTTAAAGGCTGACGAAGTGACAATGAGTCACTCTGCGGTGCACCGGACGACACTAAAGCTTCCAACGCCCTAGTCAGACGTTAGATCTCGCGTTGACTTTGAAACCCAACCCGCATCTGATGCGGGCGCTTTATAATGCATATCCGCTGTGATGCATTTTGACATGGCAAATCTGAAAAGAAAGAAAAACAAAAATTCAGCGGGGCAACGTGCAACGCAGCAAAGTTGTGTCAACGAATTCGAAGGAACAGCGTCGAATAGGGGCGCAGGGCGGCTTTGTTATGACACCAAACAAGGGGCCCTCTGGAAAAACAGATAAAGGTGGAAACCAGAGACGAGGAAGCTCAGAAACGAAGAATAAATAACATCCAGTCGTTAGAATAATATCCACCTATAAATTCTCAGCGCTGTCTTGCTAACTAATTTATGTTAGCAATAATACAGGACCGGCATGAATGGTTGTTCCAAAAAAGGCCAGTTTCAAAATACAACAGTTCATTGTCAAGCAAAAATGAAAAATGATTTTCCATCTGGTTTTCAAGCAAATTCATGTTATCTAGATTGACATAAACATAAAACATTTAGCTAATTGGAGTGAACCGCTGAACGTACGTATCTTTAAAATATGAGTAAATCCTGATTCATCAATTTTCATACTAAATGTATTCTAAATTTAGGGGAAAAAATGTATCCAACCCATACACAAAAATCAGATATGGCCTTATAAATGTGTTAATATTAAAATGTATTTGTATATTCTTCACCTATATTTCATCTTATACTGTAAAATACTAAAAAAAAGCTGCATTATAGCTTGAGCTCCGAGGTTCCTCTGCATAAAACGCAGATACACGTATATACAGCTGGCTTGTGGGATGTCTATATTAAAGGTAAAGAGCGTCATATGCTGGCGAAAAGCTCTAAAGAATAAGTAGTGTGGAGATGGTGTGGGCGTGTTTTGCTAATATTGGGCATGCAGTCCCTCATTTAGACTACTCCCAATTCATTAACATTGCAATGGGGTTAAGAACAGATTCATGTGCGTATGCATGTGTTGTGAATTAGGCGAAAATGATTTTTTTGTGAAAAGTTCTTCTGTGTATATAGAGATGAATAATCCATGTAATTATAAGTGTATGAGACCCATTGTTTTGAGGTAATTACAAAACCAAACACACCGACCTGAGCCCATATTTTTTATTACGTATTTACGATTTCGCACCGCCGTCATATATCCGAATGTGGGTAAATTAGTGGGACAGTCTTTCATTAGGGTTTGTTTAAGGTCAGGACCCTTGTGTGTGTTGACACAGCTGCCGTGGGGGCACTGCAGAAGAAAGACACAAGGAAGTTCATATAAAGCTGCCCTGAGATCAGGGTCAGGGCCAATGTTTACGTATGTGCATTAAATGTGAATTCTGGCATTTCAGCTCCTCCACAATAGACATATTGGCTTCCTGGATTTGGGATATGTTGCATTAGCAAAGTAGTGTGGATAAGGTTGTGTTTGTTTTAGTTGTACTGCATTTCAAGGTTCTTTTGTCCAGATTCATCTCTCAACATGGCCCTCATCACTGTCAATGGAGCGGCGCCTGTCTATAGTGTTACAGGCTAAGGAAGTGTAGTGGGGATTGCGTGCTCATCAGTTCTTGAGTTCAACCACTAATGACCTTTATCCTTCACAAACTTCCTGTAGGTATATATAGTAGAATATCTGGTCTCTGACATGCAAAATAACCACAAATTGAGTGCTAACTTTGAATTTTCTTTGCTGACTCTTAGTTAGTTTTGTATGCCAATTTGTTCCAGAGTAAGTTTTGTTTTACTAGTGCTCTGGATTTTGTGCGTATGAATGTCGGAAGCCTTTTTAAAAAGCAGATATCTATATCAAGAACTCTTCAATGGCAGTTTGATTTCATTTCTGCCAATGAGCAGTTATCCAAAATGCAAATTACGCAACTGTTCCCGCACAGGTAGAGATCCAGGCTCTGTCATCTCAATCTTAACAGCAGGCCATCCAGCGACCTGTTCAGATACATCAAGGACCAACGTGACACGCTGTATTTATCTTTAACTTTAAACGTTATGATGCTCGACTGCTCATTCATATTCTCCGTTTCACCCATGGAGCTGGATTAGCATCCAGATGTCACAACGTGATGGGGCTCACCTACGTGAAATGGTCCATGAAGACACAAGCTGATATGTCCTGTATCTACTGATCACTTTGTCTCAGCTGACATTTCGGTCCCTTTGTCTGTGACTGCCTGCAATGAAACGGATGGGAAATTTCTGGATTTGGCAGGGATGACATTTGGATGAATGGAGCTGGCTTTCCATCAGGTGACTCGGAATATTCAGTCATTTCACTGCACTGCACTTTTGGTGCTGTCCATTGCAACTAAAACCCTTTAAGATATAACCCTTAAGTTCAAAAACATAGTTGACATTGTTTTATTACTTTAAATTTTATTTGACATTTGATTTATGTTCAAAAGTGATAGGTAGGAATTTGCTAAATGCAATGCAAAAAATTCAGCATTGACAATGTTTGCCTTTTACTTTCACAGAAATGTTATTCTACAATATTCTGCCGTAAGTATGTCTTACATTGCCTGTGACACTCAAGTCCCTAATGCCTTTTCAAAGCCAGTTGAACTTTCTTTGAACCTCTACCCCCTTAAGGAAAAAGCAATATTGTGTTTATCTGTGTAATCTCGATGTTCACACTTTTTTTGTGTATGTGTGAGTGCAAGACACTCCCAGTGTTTTCACGTTAAGTGGAATGCACTGCATGCGATATTGCTGTGTCATGAGCACAGATAAACACTGATGGAAATGGGAGATTTCATTCATTTGAATTGAAATGTTAAACATTACATGCATTTCAATTGGTGTATTCTCTGAATTTTATAGAACATTCTCTCTGTTTCAAATGAAATGGGACAGTAAAGTTAAAAAAAGAGCAGCCAGAATGTTCTTCAAAATTTCTCCTTTTATGTTCCACAAAGACAAACGACACGATGGTGAGTAAAAAATTAGGACAGAATTTTATTTTTTGAGCGAACTATCCCTTTTAATGGCTTGAGCATTTGTTTGCTGTATCTCAACTGTGTAATTATCCCCACCGAGACGTTATTTTATGTACAAACTGTGTTGCATTCATATAATTGTCAATTGAAGAAGGGTTTTAGGGATTTTTCCTCTGTTTACCTCGAGCCTTCTTAGTGTAGCATTCCTTTGTTGTCGGACCTTGAAAGGGAATATAAATGGTTGCATTTGAGGATTAGAGACAGGGATTTGTTCAGAGCAGCGCGAGATAGATGGCAGTGCTGTGTTCCGTATGCCTCAGCTCGTCGTCTGTGCGCGGCTGCGCGCGCAGTGAGGTGATGCTTTCCTTATGACGCACTGGCCTGCACGATGACGCGCTCTCTGAGATTACAGTCACTGAGGTAAATTGAGGAAAGAACACCAGGCACTGTCAACAGCAGCGAGTGCGTGGGCGTGGATGGCGAGTTACACACACACACACACACACACACTGACGGGGGGGGAATAGCGTTGTTTATGAACCCCGCGAAGGGATGCATAACAATAAATACATTTTTGGATAACTTTTTCGTTCTCCTCTACTTTCCAGCTGAAAATGACTCACCGTGAGAAATGTGTAAACGTCAAGGGAATTATTCGCCGCTGCCTTATTTACCAGCACCCACGGACGGGATCCGCTGACTGACTGCGATAAAACAGGTTAAATTAGACTACTTTACGTCACCTTCACAGAAAATAAAAACCTCCCCACTCGGAGGGGACGCAGAACAAACGTGTTTCTCGTGCCTCTCATTGTACTCAAATACCTGGAAGTTCATGGTGTACTCCAGCACGTGTGCTTTTATTATTCCGCACAGTTGCACAGTTGTCACAATGACAAATCACTGATGTAATACTTTCAACAATAATAAAAATATGCATTACTTGAGATGCAAGGTTATGGTGTTTTCGGAATCTATAAATCATAGAGATGATTTTTTTCACGTTTTCATTTAACCTGATTAAATGTCGTTAAACAAGTGCTTAAAACAAATGTAACCTCATAGTCATCATTCTTCTATTAAATGCATGCCCAAAACAAGAAAAATGCATTCTCATTCGGTTTTTTTCAAATTTATTTTTATTTACTTTATTTTAAAAACAAATATGACTAAATGAATGCTTAAAGGAAGAAAAATGCGACAATTGGCATTTTTAAATTTACTTTAGCCTATATATATATTTTTTATATTTTTTTATATTTTATGTTTAACATTTTAACATTTTTGAACATAAATCTAACTAAATGTTGGTAAATGCCTATAACAAGAAAAATCAAGTATCTTGATTTGCTTCTTAAAATTGTATCTTCATTTTTGTATTGTTTTAACTGGAAAACAAGATATAAATTCTCTATCAGTTAATCTTTGTGGGTTCATATATGCTCAAGTGCATAAATGGTATCTCTTCAACATGTTTACTGTGACCAAAAACGAGCCTGACAGGATTTTTTTTTAGGATTCGAGCCCAGCCGTGTGCAAGCATGTGATGTGGAGGCGGAGGGGGCGTTTAGGGAAGATGATCAGGGGGTTGTGGAGTGTGATTTCGGATCAGACGCAGCTTTTTACAGTCTGATATTCAAACCCTTTGTCCTAATGTAGCACTGTGAAAATTGACTCAGACTGAGGGCTGTGTAGGCAACTTCCTGGCCTGAACTCCACTCAATACTCCCACACAGCCAGCCGGCTCTTTTTAGATACTCAACATTAGGTCTGGCCAAGACTCATTGCAGAGTGTGGACCGGAGGAGACGGAGGTAGGCTGGAAGTGTTTGAGAATAACTTTCGTGGCCTCGACTGAGTGCTTCGCAGACCTACCAGCATAGTGCAAGATGCTGCGAAGAGCTGAAGTACAAGTAGATCAAATGCCATTGACTTGTAGTTTTCAATTGGCCCAACATAAACATGATACAGCAGTGCAGAACTATTCATGAGGGAACATTTTCTGAAAATTGTCATTAACTCACCCTCAAATCCTTCAAAACCAAAATTGTCACAGTGTATTAGTTTATACAATAAAAGTCAATATGGTCCAATGTTGGTTTGGGCTCTACTGACTTTCAACAGAATCAAGTGTTGTTTTGGACCACGTTGGCTTTCATTGTATGGACAAAACTGTCTAAGTATCCTTTAAAACAGGGGGTTTCAACTGGTTTAACCCACATTTTCCCGTGGTCATTAGGCCTCAAATTTCTTAGAACTTGTATGTTGTATGTTACATTGTATGCTCGTAATTTATTTTTCTCTTTATTTCATAAGTTACAAAAATTACGTTAGAATAATAACACTGACAACATCTCATTTGACTCGCAGATACTGAATCAGGACAATGAGTTTTTCTCAGGCACTTAAACTGAGTCTGACAGCTTTCATACACCACTTTCAAAATAAAAGTCTTGCATCAGAAAAAAACATAGAATTACGTTTCTTGTTGTTTCTTTGACTGCACACTCCGCGACCCAACAGTTGAGAAACACTGCTTTAAAATATCTTGATTTGATAAAAAGAAGTCATATAGGTTTGGAATAATATTTTTGGGTGAACTATCCCTTTAATCAGCTGACAATACCAACCTGTTGATTTGTAAACATGTTACCAAACAGTCACTGAGCTAGACTGTTAAAAAAATGACTCAATCTGTTATTGCATTTAAAACACAGTGCGTGCCATTGATTACTTCATCCGCGTTGTTCAGTTGAAGAAGAATAATCTGTAGTCTTTTGTGTGCTAATGAGCAGTTATGTTATGACATCAAAGGAGGGAGGTGCTGTTTACTTTTGGCGGGTAAGACAGAGATGTCACAATGATCCCAGTGTAATACATTGGGTCACTAATGGGCAAGGTTACATGCTGTGCATTCGAATTGACTCGTTGCGCAAGTGCACCTTACTGCAATACTTACTTTTTTTACTCCTAAATTAGGACAAGCCTGGTAAAGAGGCACCACTGATGAAGCACTGAACTTCCTCAAAGGCAAGATTATGTCCACTTCTGTATCAAAAAGAGCATCTCAGGCCTCTAATCAAGAGGACTTCTGATAGTCCTTGTTTTGAGGGGTTCCAATGAAAAGACTCATTGAATTAAGGTGTTTTTTTAATGGAACAGATGCACTCGGACATGCTCATGAATAGAGAAGCTCACAGTCCCCATGCTAGCTTAAAATTGCTAATGTGAAGTCTACACAAACATGATTGCATTTAATATAATAGATATTTACATTGGATATTTCGGTGTATAATGTGTATTCATAATAGAATAACATTAAAATATAAATCAAATAGAATAAAATATAAAATGGACTAGAAAAAATTAGGAAAGTTAAAAATACAAAGCTCTGTCATGAAACTCTAGATGGCGCAGGCTAATAGGTCCTTAATTCAAACTGCTTGCAATCACATCATTCTCTATGGGCAACAGCCGATTGGTTCCTGCTGTATCAGTAGCCAATGAGCTCAACCTTTAATGCTTTCAGAAACTCACCACCTTCCCCAGCTCCACCTGAATAAATCTGCTATGGGTAATTCATGTACACTATATTGTACAGCAGCAGCATGTCTTACTTGCTCACAGCAGTGTGTTGTGCACTGTAAAAAATAAAATTTGATTTGACTTAAAAAAATAAGGGAACCGGCTGCAAAGCATTTTTTTTTAATTTACTCAACTTCAGTGGTCGAGGTTGTTCCAAACAATTTCTGATTAAGTTAATAATACCTTCCTCAGTAAGTTCATATAACTACCAATCCAACTAAAAAAACAAGTTAGCACAACAGCAGAGGCCTGAAGTTCAGAAAACTCAAAAAAGCTTTGAGATGGTTGCCTTAATTTAAGTTGATTCAACTTTCTCCAAATATGTCAGCCATATATTGGTATGTAGTAAGTCCCGTACTTGCTCTGCATCAGCAGCAATAACCAACAGCAGCTGCGTAGCAGATCCATTCTTCCAAGACTCAGAAAATAACTGAGTCTGAGATGATAGTGAAATGAGAGAAACATAAAAACACAAGTGGAAATTGGCAGTTTAAAGCGTTTCCAGTGGGAAAATTTGACCTCAAACCTGCGTTTTGTTCATTTTGTTCATATTCAACTGATGCTACCATGACTAAGCTTTAAGCATAAATCACATGCAGTAGTAACGTCTATGATGTATTGTCTCCATGGACTCTGTTTGGCACAGGTTTCATGTTTGTGCGGGCTGTATTTTTTAGTCTGGTTATGAAAGCCGGTGAAGACAAAGACACGCTTTGAGCCAAGCCATTTGGAAATTACTCCTCTACCTTCATCCGCTTGCCTAAAAACCCATCCAGAATATAGTCAACCCCCACACAGATCCCTGTCTGAGGCTTGGGTGAAACGAAACCATCACAACAAAAGGGACAAAAATGAATAAACCTGTATTATATTATATTATATTATATTATATTATATTATATTATATTATATTATATTATATTATATTATATTATATTGTATTGTATCATATTATATTATATTATAGTTTAAAAAAAATGTTATATTGATGCATTCACATATATTTTATATTCACTCCTAGATGGGTGGACAAACAGATGTGTATGCATATGTATGTTCTGTATATAAACTTGTAATTATAGATAGACAGACAGACAGATAATCAATCACTGTATAGAAAAAATCAAATGCAGTTGGACGTTTTATAAAAAGCAACACAATGTTCCGACGGCGGAGCTTAAATTAAACTGGCCAAACAAAAGCATGAATAAGCACGATTGCACACAGCGTTTTCAGAGAGGGATCCCCTTTCTTCTCTCTCATGCCGGCTGCTTCTGCGCCGTTGCTAGGCGACGGCACCGACGACCCTCCGCGAGTTGGAGGTGCTTGACACCGACGCGAGGGCCCGTCTGGCTCCTCAGCTGTCATTTAAAATGTAAAGCAAATGAAAATAGACACACAGGCATTTTCAATTAGCACGGCAAGGACAACCGACGACATCTTGTGTTCTTTTTTTGCCCCATCCTGTTTTTGAAATGGCATTAGTCATTTTTGAAATGGCATGAAAGGGCTGTTGTTTTTCCTAAAAGGTGATGAAAGGGCACTTGCTTCGGTGACTACAAAGGGCCTATTATTTAGCTTTATTTGGTAATGTAATGAGAATTGTTGAGCTTTTATGTGCCATTCTCTCTTCACTTGCGTCATTATAATGACCTTTTGCAATATTCATGCATAGCTTGGACTTTAAATGCGCATCTTTATTATGGGGGGACTGGGGCTAGTTGTCACACTTTAGTGAATATTTCTAAGGGATTTGCAAGTCAATTTTTTAATTGAAACACCTTAAAGTCTTAATAGCGGGGCATGTTGTCACACTATATTGGTTAAATTGTCACAATGCAACCTGCCATTACGCCACATCTGAACAAACATTTTGTATTATTATCATTATAATATATATATTTTTCTAAAAGTATAAGATTTTTAAAAGCATAATCAGAAACTAATATGGAAAAATACTCTTTTTTTAAATGTGCACTATATAACTTTTGTGTAAAAAAAAAAAACATAGATAATGAGTGAATTTTTTTTTACCCTGATATACTATGGTAAGCCCATTATAAGTGTTTACATTTTAGACAGAGCGGAATGCTTTTGCTGGAAATTGCATACATGCGTCACTCATTCGTGCGTCTCTCGTCATATCTGTAAATAGGGAAAGCTTGCTCCAGCTACTTTGACGCATGGGAGTGGCAGGTCAGTTATCACAACAAGTGAGAAAGGTTGACATAGAGCAGCTAAATTATGAAAATCTGGGGAATCGCCTGTTTTAAACAAACAGAGGAGCTTCTGCTTGCAAAAAGAGAATGTGACAGAGCTCGTAATAAACCAAGAATCAACATTAGCTTAGCTTTTCGGAGATAGCGAGGACTGTAAGATTTCAAATGTTGTAAAAGCGACGTGGAGATGGTGTTTTTATTGCTCAACAGGTGATTAACTTATTTTATTGAACAGAGAAATTGCCATATGTAGCTCTCTAACTGAGTTCATTGTAAAGAATTATCTCTTATGAAGGGTCATTTCATTATGGTTGTTGTAGTTTTGCTGGAATGTATTTTCAAGGAAGTACCGTGTCTATTCTTGGGTATATCTTATATATACATATATATGATCCTTTCCATCTGAACTGGTTATATCTCTTAGTCTAGTCTAGTAGTGAATATTTTATAAGCATTAATAACTGTATTCATCCTCACAGTCACGCAGAGATGAAGCACAACCAAAACAATGCTCTTCCACAAAATGCATGCAGTTTTGTTTTTAACTGCTAGAGGACCAAAAGTTACATACCGTATACCTTTAACTCAACAGCTATAGCAAACATATTATGAAACGTAGTTGCATTCAATTAAAACATCTCTCACGCACACAACAAGTATGGCATATAACACACAAACCCATGCAAACACACCAAACCCTGTTCAAACAAGCCTTCCACTCTGGAAAGCCCATATTTTATGAGGTCAGGGTCAAAGCCCCAAAAGACATGTCACTTCCCCTTTCCAGATACAGACCCAGGAGCGTAGCTGGTTTCAATCACCAGGGACGGCAGGGAGTTGACTTCCTCTGAAGTTTAAACGTAAAGGTGATTTAAGCCAAACATCTAAACAAGGGAAGTTGCACATTCTTCCCTCTGTGCTAATAGCTCTTTGGAGAATCCAATCTTCACATTTGGCCTCCTACTTCCTTGCTAATTTCTTACATATGTCTACTTGTAATAATTGTTAAATGAAAGTCTTAATACTTCTTGTTGTTTTATGTTGATGAAGTCGATGAATCTGATTTTTAAAGGTAGGGCTACAAATGTCTTCAATTTACAGATGAATTTAAATAGGTCTGCTCCCAAGTCTCTACAATATTCTGATCTTTAATGACTTTCGGTGTATGGTGTTTTTTCACACACATTCTCCAAAAGTGATAATCATAATTTCCATCACAATTTGAGGTATTATCCATGTTTGTAGCATAAATGGTTACATGCCATCATGATGTTTGGCCATGTGTTGTGCAAGAATCAATGAGGTTTGAGACTGGTTGAAGTTTAAGGTTTATGTTGCTGTATTTTTTGCAACCTTTATGTTCTTAAAAATGTTTTGCGCCTTACTAGCTGCATTTCCATTACACTTCAAATTGCACAAATTGAAATTGCGAATTGAAAATTCACCCAATGGAAACGTCAATTTTGCAAAAATCTCATTTATCGTAAAAAGAATTTACGCTTGAATTAGGTCTGTTTTTTTTAACGTAAAAGTCGATAATTCTTTAAAGTTGGCGCGGTATGTTTGGACAGAAGACGAGACCGAGTTCTTTATTAAACTCATAAAAGACAAAAGAATTACGGTAATACTGGATTCTTAACAAAGAAATGCCACAATTTATCAAGAACTTGAAGCAGATATGAGGGAGAAAAACCCAGAAACGTGGCCACTATAAGGGGCTTTCCTTGCCATTAATGCTTGGATAATACGCCTATGTCTCCTTCAATTAAAAACAATGGCTACTGCGGTGGCTGCAATATAAGTAAACCTACCAACATCCGTTGCCATGATTTTTGGAATGACTTATATCGAGTGGAAAAAATTACGTTTTAGTCGCATAACAACAGTTAATGGAAACGCTGTCATTTCTCAATAGTTTATTTAGAAAATATCGCAAAAGTTTTGACCAAACCTGTAATGGAAGCCAGGCTACTGACTTTCATAATATGGACAAAAACATCTAAAACATTCTTCAAAAATATCCTCTTTTATGTTCTGCAGATGAAAAGAAAACAAAAAATAGTTTGAAACGACACAATGGTGAGTAAATGATGACTGAATTTTCGGGTGAACTATCCATTGAAATACCAGTAAACTGGAAACTCAAGCATGTTTTGAAATCTACATAATGAAATCATTATTTAGTTCATGCATTCAGAAAGCAGTGTGCTATCATGTCCAGTCTCTCAGGCTGTTGGATTGTTTCCAAAAGTTAATAACGGACAGGATATCTCTTAAGAAATGGGAAACATGCCTGCTTGAGCAAAACCAGGAGCTGTAGTAAACTAGACTGCAGGAGAGTGGCTCGTAAAAATGAGAGATGGATAATGCTAAGGGCCAGAGCGGACCAGAGGGTCAGAGGTTCGTGCAAGAGATAGTATGGAGTGTGAAGATTGATTGCTGTATTTAGCCTCATTTATTTATCAGTTGAGTCTTCTTATATTTATCAGATGCACTTGGAAGGCGCTGGCAACGACTGGAGGTAAAAGGCTGTCACGTTTTGTATGTGTGTCCACATTTGAGAAGGGCAGATTTGGCCAGCTTCACCCCTTGCAGTGCAGCCAAGTCCCTATCTCACCCCCGCAGATGCCAAAGCGACAACCCGCCTCCATGTCTGCATCTTCAAGGGCCACACCACCTCCTCAATCCTCCTCTACCTAACACCTCATCACAGTCACTTTTCTCCTTCCTCCTGGTCATCTAGCAAGTGCTGTGAATAGCACTCTCTATTCTTGGACGAGTTATTTATTAAATGATATCACATGAAGAGGTTGAACTTAATTTTTATCAACCATGACCCACTACATCCATCCTTCTAGTAATATGCCAAGCAAATTCTCATTCTCAACAGTATCTGATTGGACAAAAATCAAAACTTTCAAAAGTGAAGGATGTCATCATCAATATTTTTAGTATGTTTTAATGAAAGACAAACTGTGTTAGGGAGTGCATTAGCTTTAACCAGCAATCAGACAATAAAATATACAGCATTTTAACTAAGCATTATTAATATTATGCTAATGTATTACTCATATATTGAAAACAATGGCCATTTTTTAAGTAGTTTTATTTATTTATTATATTTATTTTCTGCTTACTTGATATTGCAGATTACCTGCAAAACTTGTCAACATTTTTCAACTTTTAGGAAAAATGCTTCAAAGTACCAAGTAGCTTCAAAGTACTAAGTAGCCTAGCTTTAACAAGCCCTTTTACAATCGGACAAGAAAATATACAGCTTATTTTAATCAAGCATTAGTATTATGTTAATGTATTAGTAATCATGTCGCGAAGAATGCTGATTATTTACAATTTTCTTGCCTGCCGTTTACCGGAGAAACCTTCAGGTTCGTTCTGTGTATTTTTTCTATATATTGGTTTTATTCATTCCGTTGCTTGTAATTAGTTTATTTGTTAATTTTATTACTAACTGTTTACTTGAAGTAAACCTCAACTAGAACTTAAATCAATAATTGAATTAAATGAGAAATATTCAAAGGAAACATGCCATGCTTTTATTTAATATATTGAGCCTTTCAAAAGAAAGCAGTTTGCTCAATAACAGTTTGTGACAACCCTACTGCTGCGTTTTCTGAGCCATTCCCCTCGAACGTTGAGAAAAGGTTGTGTCGAGGTTAAACAAGCAAGACAGGGGTGTAGAACCAGCGAACAGTTAGTATTTTGACTGGCTGGCCTATGATTTTAAAAGCACATCTCCGACATTAGGAGAATGTTTGTTTGTCGAGGGAGAGGCTCGGCATGGACTCTCTCCATCGGTTTTGAGAGAGCAAGACATTGAGAGAAAATGCCTCTGGGATATTCAAGTTCCTCTCCTCTGCAGCTCAACCGTGCGGTTGAGAACCACAAGTGGCCTCGGGGCACAGGGAAAGGATGGAAACTTTTCCCCAGAGGCCCGCAAGGTGGGCAGCAGACACAGCAAATAAACAACCCACACTTCCCATGTGTACAAGACTCTGTAAGGTCCTTAAGGATGGTCGCACTTCTCCACAAGTCTCTCTCTCCTGAGTCTCCAAAAAACAGCGGTGCCACCCCCTTAAAAAAGTCTCCCAAGGCAGGAGATCAAAGGCTGCCAGCATGCGATCTTTGTCATTCTCTCTCTCTGCAGCCCACACCGTGGTGAAGTTTCTTGTTTTCAAAGTTTCTTTTTTTCATTAAATACAATAAGAAGAGCACAACAACAATGAACAATGTGGGATCTGTCGCATGTGCTTGTCCCGAGGGGGCTTAAAGTCAGAGAGAAATTTCATTAGAAGTGGGGAGGAAAACGAACAGATAAACATTGTTCAAAGGACCTCATAATGCCACAAAAGTGCATTCCTGCAACTTTCTCTAAAGTTGGACAGTTACTTTGAAAATGATTCTGTTAAATTTGCGTGCAAGCTCTAGAATCTCTCCAGACACAGCGGGGTTGACCCAGTTCTGCACATTTATGCTAGCTGGCCCATAAAAACTGTATACTTCCCTGCATCAGAGCTATACCTGAAGAATAAAACATTGCATCGTGACATCCTAATCATTGTAGTTATTAGGTATGTGCATGATATGCGGGTGAATATTCAGCTTTAAAGTTTTAGAAACATGAAAATTAACTTGAACATGAAAATTCCTGTGGTAGCTCAACTAGTAACGCATGATGCTGGCAATACTGTCTGCAAAATGTAGGCTATTTATGAAACAAATTATGCTCAACTTTCTTTCTTGACCCTTAAAATAAACAAATACCCACAAACAAAACCTATATATTAATAGTTACACTTAAAAAAGTGAAATACTCCATATTAGGGTTTGTAAAAATCCCTTGCTTTACCCTTTTTGTATGACCAATAGTAGGCTAAATGTCATGCTTGCCTTAGCATGCTAATGGGGAAGCATTCCTGGTTAGCTGGTCATAATGAAGGCAAGAGATTCAGTGTTCACTGTAGCCATCTTATATATGAGCTAATTTGGTATCTGACATGAAAACCGGCATGTTTACATTTAGGCCTATATTAGCAAACAACAGCATGCCAACCTGTTATTAACTGCAGGCCTATGCTACAAGACAGTGACATGTATGAAAAAAGCATTCAGCCTGGGTAATTTTCTCTTTATGAATCGTGCAACAGAAATCCCTGAGTGCACTCATCACTTCTTATTATACCAGTAATAACCCTTAGGTGCTTACTTGTCATTTAGCGACGCTTTATACGCAACTCATATTATGCTAATTGCATGGGCAGTCCCCTTGGATCAATTTGAGTACAGGCACGCAATCATGATAGAGTATTTCCTTGAGCTAAAAATGTGTTGATCTTGTTAATAGGACATTTAACGCATTACATGTATAATATTGTTGCCTGATCCAGAAGCTAACTGTATGTTATTCTCTCCATCTTCTAGACTCCAGTGCTACGCATTAAGAAGTGTATTTCTCTTGGGTTTCGCTCCAGCCACAGAACGAGGACTCTGAAAAGCCACAGACACAGTCATGGTCCACAGAAACTTCAACAGCCAGAAATATCAGTACCCATGAGACTGCAAGCACCGGCAATGGCACTCATGAGAAGCCGCATGACCCAGTGTATCACCCCACAGTCCGTTGCAGAAGCTACTGTGACAGAGGCCAACTAGTAAGAGCTGTGAAAGTAAACCTCACTCCCCTGGAACTCAAGAGGCGCTCTAGCGAATGACGCCAGAGTCTGCTGTCTTTAGCATTCTTGTTAGCAAAAGCTAATTTGACCTAAGATGTTGTAAGAGGCTGTTGCTAACTTGCTATGCACTGAAAAACAGTGTACTAAGAATTTTCACTTTGAAATTGCTTGTAAATTTCACAATTAATTACAAGGAAGCAAGTCACTATGAAATCAAAATTGACAGTTCGTTTTTTAATGGAATATTGCAGTATTTATTATAAATTATTTATCCATGCACATCATTACTTTTTTTACTTATTCATATGCCCTTTTAATCTTTAATCAAAGTAACTTTCCCTCCCTCTTGTAGCGTTATTCTCTTCTCTGGGAATGTATTTACTAGAGCGAGGACGATGTCACAGCAATGGTCGTCACATCCATTTACTCAACAGCAGTTGATCCAAAGAGCTTTACAGTAAGAAATATAATCACAATTTAAAAGAGAGAGAAAACAAAACAAAAGAAAAAAAAAACAGTAGTTAAAATAAAAAAGAGATCTTATTCGAGAAGCCTTTTCACTTGGATCTACGTCACAATAGGGAAGAAAAGACTATTGTAACCTTCTTTACATGTTGACTTTAAAAGTGAAATTTTGAAGTAAAATAGAAAAGCATTTACAGCTTCGAAAATAAATATGCGTTAAACAGACATTTTTAGCAATGATTCTACTTCTGGCTGGGGGATTTTCAGCACCTTACGCCATGAGTGTTGCAACTTTAAAATGTGTCAAGTTAAAAGTAGTTAAAATCAGTGCAACTGATACATTTAAGACAAACAATCAGATGAATCAGAATTAGCATATTTACATATGGATAATTTAGTTTGTATGGTCAATACTGAATGAGAGCGACTGTACCTTTAAACGCATTCTGAATATGTGGCGGTGTGAGAATAGATATTATAATGAAGAATTGTCTTGTCATTGTTGCCCAAAGCAGCCTGTTGTTAGCACAATCTCCTGCTAAGCAAAAAGCTAATAAGCTAGCCAGAAACTCTGCCTAGCAACCACTCCCCGCAACCCATGCTAATGACAAATGTAGAGGGTCAAGTAGTCATGCCGGCCCCACCCGTCAGATGTCATGGTGACCAGCGCTTCTGAGGAGCGGGCAGGATTATGTTCGAACTATCGAGAGAGCATGTCAATATGTCTTTCTCGTGCACTGCCACACACTGACACAGCAGAAGCCTCCTTGTACTCCACAAAATTGATTTGAACAAAGCAAGGGCATCACTCACGTGGAAGGAGATGGAGAGGTTCCCAGCATACTTGAGCTGCTCTGCGCTCTTGAAACAATTTGTGCATAGGTCAAACGTGAAGGGTGTGAACTTCTCTACTCAAAAGACTGGTAAATGTTGTTTTTTCCTTGCTAGTTTCCCTGGGCTTTTCAGCTGGTATTTGGGGAGCTTCGTTGTTAAGAACTGAACAGGAATTTTTGTCTACCTTAAGAACGTCTTAAAGCTACTCAAGTGAAGTATTTTTGGCCTCAAGAGTGTAATCAGAAAACAGATCTCACAAATATTACGCAAAATTGGGCATATTTGGAAATAGTGCGAAAGTCTGAGACATACATTTACTTCAGATAGAAGATTTCTTTATTTGCTTCTTATCCACACCCTGTTCTTCCTTACAGATAAAGGGGGGAATGTTCCCTCAGGGAAACATGTTACTAAAAACATTCACTTGCCTCTTGAGCTGAAGCTAAAATGAACACCCTACCCAAGAAGCATGATGACGCATGTAAATGTTTGTGCATTCTTTTAAACAAACCAGACCGTAAGGGTAAGAGGTTAGGACAGTTGTTTGTTATTCATTTTGACTAACAAGTGTAGGCTATGTCAAACTCCAGACCACTCCAGTATGTTTCGGATAAGTTCAAACCTGAATCCTGAATCATGTATTTGTTTATAATATATTTGTCTAGTTCCTTCCAGGGTATGTAACAAATAAATACATTTTTTACATCTGGAAAAAGATTGAATAGCTGTCAATTTCATAATTACTGTGTGGACAACTGGTCACATGAGGTGCCATAAGTAAACTCACAGCCTTTGGCAAAATATATAGAGCAAGTGACAAGCAAAGTAATGAGGACAAAATGTTATAGACGCATGCATGCATTTGTGCACACATGCTAAAACAACACACTCCAACACTTACCTAATCAATTCAGCGTTGCACCTTCTTGGTGCAGCCCTTGTTTAGAGGAGTGGCCTTTCTGTTATTTGTGCTGGCGTGTTTGGATGAGCCCGGACCCTTGTTAATGTACATAATTTACCATTACCTTTATCCTGATGGAATCTTAATTGTGCTTTTACAGTGCCTTCGAAAAGCCATTCATCAGCGTCACAACCGCACACCCACATTCACAGGTGCACACGCTAACACAGGCTTAATGACATTTCCTTAAAATCAAAGCGAATTTGCTGTTTTCATTTGGTTTTGCTAGCCCTCTGTTGCTATCGATCTGTATCCCAGCATGCCCTGGTGAAGCTGAAAATATCACAGCAGCCAAATTCACATTCCATTTTCATCTTTATCTGTGTTATAATTCACAAATGTACCGCTGATTTATTTGAAGGCAAGGTTGACTAGCATAATCATTTGCAGCAGGGTGTGTTCCAATAAAGTCAGGTGTTCAATGCTGCACATCAGTAGATCAGTAGAGCACACTGAGACCCAGCTGTCCATATACTTGATTAAAATAGAAGCTACACTTGAACTTGACAGAGAAGGCCAAATGGCTACATAGCTCTAGCAGAAAAGCATCCTTTTACCCATGACATTTAGACAAGTTCAGTTTATTTAAAACTTGTAACTTCCATATCACAGGTCAGTTTCACAGGCATGTTACAATAATGTGTAAACCTCATAACAAAATAGACATTTGTTATGTAGGTTTAATGAAAATGTTGTAAAAACTGTGAGTAAAAGGTTTTCTTTACTCGTTTTCCAGTAAAAATACAACAAAACATTAAGACTTGTTTTCATATTTATCTTTACTAAAAGTAAACTTTGTCTTACTGCAGAACTGGTTAAAGTCTTAATATTGTATGCTTTTAAAGTAAATTGATCTTGTTTCAAGTATCTTCAGTTCCTCTTCAGTCTGTCAGTCGACGCCACGTCGAGACCAACGAATAGGCATCTCGCTAGAGAGGCCAATCTACTTCGAGTGAAACTAAACGAGCCAATGGGCATGCAATCATTTCCATTGGTTGTTCAGCCATGCAGCGCAGGTATATAATGAGCAGAAGGTGCTATTGCACTACAGCTTTTTGCTGAAGAGCAGAGCACTTCGATGCTGTCCTCATGTCTACAAAACACTGTAAACTACGAGCAAGCTTTTCGGGACCTCTCCACTTTGGTGTGGGCGACACAGCGCGGCAGCTCTCTCTCTCTCTCTTTCTCTCTCTTTTGTTTTTGTTTTCATTTGAGCAAACAAAAGCTGTTCTCACAGCTGGTAAGGTGCGCAGTGAGAGTGCTCAAAGGCCGTTTCTATGGCTGGTAAGACTGACCGGCGAGAGAGACAGCGCACGACAGGTGCAAATTCCTGTCTGTGTCCCAAAAGTCTAAAGCAGTCCCTAAAAGAGCTTACACAGATAAAACGCGTCTTTCTAAAGATGACATTCTATCTGTGTGTTTCTGGATGCGGTCGTTACCTGGGATCGCGGGATGGTCATGAACGCTGTCTCATGTGTCTGGGCGTTGAACATGCTGAGGCAGCATTCGTGGATGAGTCATGCACCCATTATGGGAAGAAGACCATCTCGGAGCTACAGTCGAGACTCTCGTTCCTGCAAAGGGGAGGAGTCCCCGTGCCTCTGAGGGTTGTTTCAGGCGGGGGCACGGGAGACCTGAGGATTGCGGTGAGCGCCTCCCGAGCCGCGTCCCTGCATTCCACCTTGCTGCCCCACCGTGGGTACGCCTACGGTCCCTTTGGTCCCGATTGAACGGTCTCTGCGAGTCTGGTTAGCGCGCCCCAGTCCGTTTTGGTGGCTCGTCGGACCATCACGCTCGGCTATGTGATTCAGTTTGCCCGGCATCCCCTCAAGTTTTAGGCCATCCACTGCACTACAGTGAGAGCAGCTGATGCCCATGTCTCAGAGGCTCCTGGGGCATATGAGACCACTTCAGCACTGGCTTCACGGCCGAGTCCAGAGATGGGCGTGGCATCACGGCACTCACCGGGTGACAATCACACAGGCGTGCCGCCAGATCTTCAGCCCGTGGTCAGACCCCTCATTCCTGTGGGCAGTAGTGCACTTGGAAAAGGTGTCCAGGCATGCTATGGTGTTCACAGATGCCTATGCCACAGGCTGGGGTGCCACGTACAACGGGCATGCATTGTCAGGGGTGTGGACGGGTCCATACGGACAACACTGCAACCGTTGCGTACATCAACCAACAAGGTGGTCTACGCTCTCATTTCATGTCGCAACTCACCTGCCATCTCCTCCTCTGGAGACAGAAGCATCTGAGGTCGCTTTGCGCCATTTATGGGACATGTATCTCCTCGGTGTGCTCAACTGTGTGTCCGACGAGCTGTCATTAGCTGTGTTCCCGAGAGAATGACGACTCCACGCACAGGCGGTTCAGCTGATCTGGAGAGAGTTCGGGGAGGCTCAGGTAGACCTGTTTGCCTCCTCAGAGACCTTCCACTGCCAGCTGTTTTACTCCCTAACTGAGGGAACACTCTGTAAATATGCGTTTCCCCCAGTGAGCCTACTGTGCAAAGTCAGGTAGGACTAGGAGCAGGTCCTTCTGGTGGATCCCTGTTGGTCCACCCGGACCTGGTTCCCAGAACTCATGCTCCTCGTGACAGTCCCTACCTGGCCCATTCCTCTGAGGAAGAACCTTCTGACTCAGAGACGGGGCACCCTATGGCACCTGCGTCCGGAACTCTGGAAACTCCATGTGTGGTCCCTGGACGGAACACGGAGGTTATAGGTGACTAGGACTCGTTCCACTAAAGTGTACACACACACACACACACAAACACACACACACACACACACACACACACACACACACACACACACACACACACACACACACACACACACACACACACACACACACACACACACACACACACACACAACCCACAAAAAAAATTCCTTAACTTCATTTTATACGTGCAATTCACACGAGCTCTAAACGTGTGCGAGACTGCTGCAAGTATGCGCTTATAGCTATTAATGTGGTGAAAAATACATAGAGGACACTGACAACGGGCTGATAGCAGGAAGCTAGGCCTGTGTGTTTTCAAGGCTTCAAGGTTTTATTGAATGATACCTCTGACTAAGAATGCATTACTTTGCACTTGTATAGTCTTTTATTTTGGAATTTTAAGAGCAATAAACATATATTGCAATGTTAAGGAATTCAATTTTTTTTTAATATTCAGATATGTAAATCAACATGTATAAATTCCTATTAGTCAATGAATGGGGAGCTTATGATAATCGAATCGAATCGAAATCGAATCGGACCAAAAAATGAATCGTTAGACTAATCGATACACCGAAAAATGAATTGTTAGATTAATCGATGCATCAAAATATAATCGCTAGATTAATCGTTTAAAAAATAATCATTTATCCCAGCCCTATAGGTGACTTACCCCCAGAGATACTTAACACCAACACTTCTGTACGGGCGCCGTCCATGAGATGTGTGCACGCCTTGAAGTGGAACCTGTTCGTCGAGTGGTGTTCTTCTCACCGAGAGGACCCCCGAAGATGTTCGATAGGGTCCATGCTTTTCTTCTTGCAGCAAGGGTTGGAGCGAAGGCTGTCTCCCTCCACCCTCAAAGTACATTCTGCCGCTATTTCAGCATATCACAACCACATAGATGGCAAAACAGTAGGAAAGCACAACCTGGTCGTCAGGTTCCTTAGGGGGGCGAGACACTCTTCCTGGTGCTTCGAGCACTCCAGGATGCTCCCTTTGAGCCTTTGCAATCAGCAGACTTAAAGCTTCTCTCCATGAAGACTTTGCTTCTGGTTGCACTGGCCTCTATCAAGAGGGTAAGGGACCTGCAGGTATTTTCGGTCGACGAATCGTGCCTAGAGTTCGGCCTGGCTATGTGCCCACTCCCTTCAGGGACCAGGTGGTGAACCTGCACGCGTTGCCCCTGGAAAAGGCAGACCTAGCCTTGCTTTGCTCTGTCCCGTTCGCGCTCTGCGTTTGTATGTGGACATAACTCAAAGTCTCAGGACCTCAGACCAGCTCTTTGTCTGTTACGGAGGCCAGCAGAAGGGAAAGGCTTTCTCCAAGCAGAGGATGGCCCACTGGATAGCGCTAGTCCATATGTATTCCCCACATAACTCCTTCGGCGAAGGATGTGGCTTCCGCAGCGCCTCCCTTTCCCCATAGAAAGGGCATGCTTTCCTAGTGTTATCCAAAAATCTCACTGTGTGGGTTATCACGGAATGACAGTGACAGGCATACTCTGTGTAAGCCCTCTCCTATCGTCCTTCCAGGTAAGAAGGGGTAGAGGCTTGCACAGGGCGCTGGATGGGGTGCTGCAGCTGTGGCCCTTTGGTAGGGATTCCTATTCGTCGGTCTCGACGTGGCGTCGACTGACCGACTGAAGAGGAATGTCTCGGTTACATACTGTATGGTAACCCTCGTTCCCTAAAGGAGGGAACGGAGACGCCACATCCTGTCGCCACATCTGCTGCCGTCGCCAGCAAGGCTAGCTTATCAGGCTCGGCTCCTCAGCAAAAAACTGAAGTACAATCGCACCTTCTGCTCATTATATACCTGCGCTACATGACTGAACAGCTGATGCAAATGATTGCACGCCAATGTACATTGGCTCATTTAGTTTCATTCGAAGTAGATTGGCCTCTCTAGCGAGATTCCTATTCGTCGGTACCGACGTGGCATCGACTGACTGACTGAAGAGGAACGATGGTTACCATATGTAACCAAGACGATATATTTACAGCAAAATAAAAGAGAAATACTGGAATGATACATTAAACAGTTCATTTTTTTTGCAATGTAGCAGGTTGTTACTCTGCAGTTTCAAAAGCGTTTTGCATGTTTTAGCACATAATGTGGTTGCTGGGGTGTTGAGAGAAGTATAAATAGATATTATGGTCCTATTACATGTCATCAAAATATTTGTTGGTACATGTTTTATCATAAATCTCATTGTTTAGAAAAAGAACCTCTCTTCAGCAAACGCATGATTTATTGCATCATTCAGGTCTGTAAAGTTTAGGAGTTTTAGATAAAAGAACAGTGATGCATGATTCAGCAAACTCATACTAATGAAAACCAATCACCATCATTGTGTGAAAGAAGTCCATTTTTCAGATTTGCAAGTGACATTTAAATGTGCATCTGTTTCTGTGACTTTCTTTCCAATGAACAAATGGGTGTTCAGTTTGTTAAGAAACTATACATTTAATTAAATATTTTTCGGGAATGACTACGGTTGTGCAATGCGTCTGTCACTCCCATAACCAAACTTTGTGTGTACAGAATGAGATTAAGCACACAACAACCACATTTAGCTGCTGTTTGCTCAAAGGACATGGTTAGGAACAGGTGCTGTCCTTGCCGTTTTGGAGGGTTAAATAGGGGGAAAACAGGTCCAGCTGACCCAAATGTTGGTTTCTACAATGTCAGAGACACTCATTGATTCCAACGGTTGTCATCGATCTGGGATTGCTTGCTCCAAGGAAGTCCTTTGGCCACCTCTCTTGACCCTCCTGACACTGTTCCCCCAACAGCTTCTGTAGTTACCATCAGGACTCTTCATGTTCCTCTTTCTTCAAATGTTCTCCACACCCTGACAGCACACCTGTTTTGGATCCCAGACAAGACCAAACAGCCATCTGTGTGTTCTCTGCTGTGAGTCAGTGCATTGCTAAAATGCTCGTTCCTGTTGTTTGGCTGCCTAGCCCACCTAAACCTTGTGCGCACAGCATCTGCCGGACTATAGATCAGGCCTGACAGTACTCAGTACTACGATGCTGCAATACATTGAAACCTCCCTACACTGCTACTGCTGGTGTCCTCACGGGTGGGGTGGGATTCTTTTACACAAGAAAATATTTGCCCAAACAAGTAAAACCGTTGAGGTATTGTTTAGCGATGAATCTTATTGATCCTCAAAGCAAAAATGTACATGGTGACAAAAATGAAAAATGGATGGAACAATAAAATCATTATTTGGAATGTATCACTATGGATAACTTGTCGTTTGTCTGTCAAACAACCAACTTGTCGTTTAGTGAGATCTAATAGTAGGCTATATCATATATTTTTTTGTAGTTTTACATGGAAAAGTCATGGAAAATCTTTGATCTGTCATAGGGCACCGGCAATTCAGCATTACATATTCAGACCGATGTCATTCGCCTCTTCAATGTTTTTAGTGTTGTGTACTAGGACTGCACGATATTGGATAAAAAAATGAGATTGTGTATTTAGTTTTCTGCGATAAATCGTGACATGAAAGATTCTATTACTTTTAAATTAAAATTTTAAATTAAATTACTTTTAATTAATTTGTATTTATTAATTAATAATTTGAAACGATTGGGGTGATTTTGTTGGTGAGTGCATAGAAAGCTGGAAAGTTAGGGTACTTGAAGATTTTTTATTTTTATTTATTTATTTTTGTTTGCATGTGAAGCATCCTTTTATGGTTAAACGATATGGGGAAATGTGGGTGTTCACACATGGGTTTACTCTTTTACGAAAACCAACTTAAACCTCTTTCAGCAACCATTAAGTGAATAGAGTTCACTTGAGTTTTTCATAGCTAATTTTTCCACTGTTTTAACCCATTTCAATATGCATGGCCGTGGTACGAGTCCTCATAGGCCAATTTGTTTTTACAAAAAAGCCTGCAAAACACGGGGCCCATGTGGGGGTCCATTCGCCACAGGGCACCGGTTACACCAAATCATAATTATATTTTTTATTGAGATTAAATAAAAATATAAAAATATATATTTCAATGACTGTTATTGTATAAATATAATTAATTTTATTAAACAACTGTAAAATGTCAACACTAATATTTTCAAAAATAATTTCTTCATTTTCAAAAGTTATCAAGCTTTTATTTTGGCGGGTTGATTCTCAAATGGTGGATGTTGTGAATTAATTAATTATATGTGCTGTTAGTTTCAGAGTGAATAGTGGCACTGTTTATTTACATTCATGCAGCTCATGATCTGGTGTTTCAGCAATGCATTTATTTATTTAAATTGCAACATTCACGATTTCACTATCGCATTAAGCCATATCACGATTGATTTTATTCAATATATCACGCAGCCTTAACTCCTCCCACAAATGTTGTATAAAACAGAGTTTCAAATAAAAGAGCTGCCTCATGTAAATGGGGTTTGGGTTGGGGTCAGGTGAAACTGAAACCAGTCTAATTATATAGGGCTTACTCTTAAGACTAATGAAGTCATGGATTTGAAGTCATGAATTAAGAATGAATCATGAAATAATTCAACCAGTTTCGGATCTACATGGCTCCATATATTGAAAATATGTCGATTTGAACATCCCTTTAATATACACAAACAAGTATCTCATAGTAGTCTTTACTGGCACTAGCTCTATTGAAAGAAGACCCATAGTGAAGACCTCCATTGCTTTTGTTGCCCTTGAAAGAATGCTCTGTATTAGTCCTGAAAGAGCCAACTGTTTCTTTGCACATGCCCCCAACCACCCCTCCTCCAAGAAGGACTGCAAATGCCTCACGTATTAATTCAAGGTATCTGGTTGCCCGGTATCTTGTTTTAAAAAAAAGCCTGTAAAAGACATATTGGTTATCAGGACCAGCTGTCCCGGGCACGGCAGACCAGCTCTTTAGGAGGCCGGTGGACTTGTAGACACAGGCCGAGAGCAGATGGACTGAGTCCAGGATCAATCCGGTAAATCAATAGCCGGCGTCTGATTTGAGGAGGGGGCTTGGGCTGGAAGGGTGAGTTTGAGCGAGTGATACGGAATTGAGAAGATATGAGCAAGAAATGAACTGATGTCACTACCTGTGCATTTCAATAGGGGGCATGAGATTTCAACAGCGGGTTGGGTTTGTAGTTTTCAGTGTCTTTTATATGCAGACATACTAAGAAGTACATTTTCAAAATATTAGAGTTTTTTGTGAAAAAAATAGACAGTTGGTCAGAATGATATACTGCAAAACATAATTTTCTTACTTAGTCTTTTTGTCTTGTTCCCAGATTTCCATATCTAAACATTCTTAAAAGCAAGATACATTTACTTGAGAACTTGAGATATTGCATTAAAATTAGTGGTTTTGAGTTCATGCCTAAAACAAGACAAAAAAATCTGCCAATAGGGTCAGAAAAATACACTTAATATAAAAGGAAAACGATTTTTTTCTTATCCAATTGGGAGCTATTTTTCTTGTTTTAAGAAAAAACTCACTGTTTTGATTAATCTTTTAGAAAACAAGAATTAATATCTTTTAATTTTGCTTCTCAAGTAAATGTATCTTGCTTTTCAGAATGTTTGGATATTTGTACTGGAGAACAAGACAAAAAGACACTAAGTAAGAAAATTATGTTTTGCACTGTAGTGAGAGTTTTGTTGTCAGTTGAGCGACAATGTACTTTTTCAAAAACTAGAGGTAAATGCACAAAAATCCCCCAACTTCCTCTCGTTCTTATATGAATACAAAAACCCTCATCCGTCTTGAATAGTCTGAAAACTAACGTGAATCACAGACAGAGCAGAAAACAGAGTCTGGTAAAGAGCTAAGCAGACTAATTTGTTCAATAGTCCATCCATCTTCCTGCATGGATATGTTGCTTCCGTGAAACAATAAAAGCCTGGGTCAGACCGGGGAGCTCCCAACACCAGGAACAAGACAACCTGGTTACAGCCTTGTCTGCTCCCCTCCCCCATTTGTAGTGTTAGCCTGCTAGCCATGTTAGCTGCAGAATCCATTATATTTCACGTTAGCACAGCTAAAACTATGTACAAGTCAATTTCATACACTGACTCACAAGTCAAAAAATAGCAAAAAGTAAATATGCTGTGACTGTAAATGACACAAACGGTCACTAGCAAGCCGAGAAATACGGTCAGAGGGAGTGCACTAATGCACAGGATTTCCTGTGAGGGTAATGAGTACCCACAGTTCCCTGCTGAGAGAGGAAGTAGAGTGTAAATAGAGGGATTCCCACCTCAGCAGCGCAGCCGTTGTCATTGAGATAAGAATGGAAATTTCACAATGGCTGCCGTTTGGGGATTCCAGCCTCCTGTTCTCTACCAGACGCTTTCCTTGCCTGTTCAAATATCTTTTGGGTTTGCCTGCCTGGCTGATGGGAGATTCTGCTAGTTAAAACTGTTGCACGCATGAGCTGACGAGAGACACTGGAAATTTTCATGGTTGTTTCAGTAGTTATAAAAATATACAGTTCTGTTTGAGTAAATGGGGGTGTAGTGAGCAAAAGAATGGATCGTTGAAGATATTAAAGTTGGCATGAAATGGAAATATTTTCTAAATGCATCTTATTACGAATAATTCATACATGCATATTTTTAATTGTCCTTTTTTGAGCATTTTAATCAAAATGTCATAACTACACCTTCCAGTGAAACGACAGACTTCTCTCTGGTGATGTATACCGGATTTCTCCAGTCATTTTGTCCACTTAAACCCGCCACATTTCTTACAAGTGACTGCAAACTTGCATTCAGCTGTTTCCATCCAATCAGCAACTGGTGGATTGAACCAAGTCCCGCCCTACATTTTTTTTCCATAATACTTTTCACTATAATGTGTACAGAATATAATATGGAAGAAAAGATCTGTGGCTACTTCCATTTCATTGTGACTTTAATTGTGACATATTTTCTTGATGTTAAAATGCAACTATAAGTCACTTTTGTTCCCTTTTCAGTCGGTCACTCGGATGCCACGTTGGGTCAGTGTACCGACGAATTGAGATACCAATTGCGTCTCCGTTCCCACCTTCAGTTAACGAGGGTTACGTACGTATCCGTGACGCTCTCTCTCTCTCTCTCTCTCTCTCTCTCTCTCTCTCTCTCTCTTCCATCATAACCACCCGAACACAGCAACACTGGCTCAACTAATGGCGTGAGATTAGGGCGGGACTATTTGTTTGACCCACCAATGAAATAGGAATGATTGGGAACCTAAAATCATGTTTAAAATCATGTTTAAAAATGATGCTAATGCACAGAAATTACTCACTTCAGTTTTAACAAAAGTGCTCATACATAAAAAAGCAGCACAATTAAATTACAAAGCTTTTTAAAGCTCTATTTATACCCCTCGGCAACTGAATCTTTGCAGCCTATTAGAATGGCAGCCTATTATGATTTAGGGCCCTTTTCAAACATGTCAAAAGAGTCAGCTGGTGCTGCTACAACACCTAAAAGATCCAGATCTAAATCCTTTGTGAATTGATTCAGCACTTTTGAATATTTAATGTTAATTTAATGGCTTGGTGTAACAAACCAGACCCAAATCTCAATTTACCCTGTCAAGCCGTCATTGATTTAATTTCAGGATTTATAGAAACATTCTCCTTTCCTGGAGGCAAGGATAAACGACGTTGGTGTAAAGAGCAGGCAATGCGCGCTGTGAGATTTTCTTTCTCCTTTTTATATTTCAGAGCATCTAACTATCTCATTTGAATTATTTACTTGGGCACGTGATGGAGAGCCCAGCAGAAGGGTATTGATTGGACTGATTTAGGACCTGCTGCTTGGCTAAATGCAATTCTCTGCCGCACTGATGTGAGTGTGGGAGGTCGGGCCATCTCGGAGTCCATCGTAAAAAAAAAAAAACATCAATCAATCAGTATGTAATAAGGTATGGGTGTGAAAACCTGCTCTGGTTATTTAGTTAAACACAGGCAGCTAAATGGCTATGGCAGTACAGTCATTTGCGATTCAATAAATGTACACAACAAACAGCAAAAGGATTGTACACTTTTAGGCTCTGGTCCAAAACCTAGTTAGCAGCAGGCAGCTGGTTTTAAGCAACCTAACTAAAATAAAAGGACCAATCTGGAACATTCACACAATTGATTTCAATATGGTTTGGTGTTAGCATATAGCTTAGCTAAAAATGCAGTAGTTTAATAAAGGATAAATGTACACAGCACACACATGATAGTTTACTTTTTAACTCACACTTTCAGTGTTAAATGTATTTTTTACAGCTCATTGTTCACTTCTAAGTACACTACCAGTCAAAAGTTTTGTTTTTAAAAGAAGTCTCTTCTGCTCACCAATTTGATTAAATAGAAATATATAAAATATATAAAAACAGTAATATTGTTTAATATTATGAAAATTTAAAATAACGGTTTTCTATTTTAATATAATTTAAAATATAATTTATTCCTGTGATCAAACCTGAATTTTCAGCATCATTACTCCAGTCTTCAGTGTCACATGATCCTTCAGAAATCATTCTAATATTTGATTATTTGTATTTGATGCTCAAAAACATTCATCATTATTATCAATGTTGAAAACATTTATGTAAAAAATCAGGATTCTTTCATGAATAGAAAGTTCAAAAGAACTGCATTTATTTGAAATAGAATCTTTTGTAACATTATAAATGTCTTTACTGTAACTTTTTATCAATTTAATTCATCCTTGATGAATAAAAATATTGGTTTCTTTCCCCCAAAAAATAAAATAAAAATTCTTACTGACCCCAAACTTTTAAACGGTGGTGTTTAATGTTAAAAAGGCTTTCTATATTTAAATAAATGCTTTTTCTTTTCAAACTTTCAATTCATCAAAGAATACGGAAATAAAATTGTAAATAAGTGTTTTCAACATTGATAATAATGAGAAATGTTTCTTGAGCATCAAATCATCATATTAGAATGATTTCTGAAGAATCATGTGACACTGAAGACTATGTGTATGAAGTAATGATGCCGAAAATTCAGCTTTGTCATCACAGGAATAAATTACACTTTACTATATATTCACATAGAAAACAGCTGTTTTAAATGGTAATAATATTTCACAATATAACTGTTTTTGTTGTTATTGTTGTTGTTGTTGTATTTTTAATCAAATAAATGCAGCCTTTGTGAGCAACAGACTTCTTTAAAAACATTGAAAATCTTACCGATCCAAAACTTTTGACTGGTAGTGTACATGCGATTCTGCCATGAATTTGGCCAAAGTAGCCATTTTAGAAACTAGTGGCTAGTTATGTTAACTACCTTTTAGAACAGCATACAATGTCTTAAAATCCTGCTTACCTAAGTAGCTCATTTATATCAGACACCATATTTCTTTGACATATTCAGCATGCGTTCATATCTGAAAATATAGCTGACAGTTCTTTTAAGAGCACCTTGAGAAAAACAGTTAGTTACCGAATCATAGTTCGCACCAAGGGGACGGGAGTGATGATTAAGAGAATAGCCAGCATGGGTCAAAGGATCATTTGTCCTTCTCCCTTCTCAGGCCAATGTGCACAGATCAATACATAATATCTTACAAATTGAATTCGACCTGAATCGACCCAAAGAGACGGGAGGCTTGCTCTGCGATTTGTAGACAGCTTCCCTGCAAATCCTGATGATCAGCATGAATTAAGTCCATATGTGCGTGTATGCTTTTTTGGGGGTGTATAAATAGGTTTGTGACATATGGAGAGTGTGAGCCATGGAAACAACAAGAGAAGTACAGCATCAAATGCACATATTCACAAATACTCTTCATTATTCACATACCGTAAACTGCACTTCTGTGTTGAACAGTTCCTGTTTCTGACTTCCTCTTTTATCACCATAAAGATGCCTGTTTTAAGGATATAGTTTACACAGATTCAACAAACACCAACAGGTTTAAAGAGATAACTAACCTAAAACGGCAAACTGTTATCATTTACCCACTCTTGTGTCCTCCCAAAAGCTTAAGTAAATGTATTATAAAAGTGGTCCACATCTTGTGAGCAAAAATTCCAAGTCTTCCAAAGTCATATGATATGTGTGAGAAACAAGCAAGTTGTTAAGGCAATGCAATATTAGCTAAACTTATCCAAAAATTTGCAGGTAAAGAAACTAATTTGTTAATAGTGGTAGTAGAGATAAATAAAGCACCGTGGTCACTCTCAAACCAAGCAGCTTTTTTATAGTAAATATGGCGAATTTGAGTGTTCAAAGTTCAACAATCTTGAACCCAATCTTGAATAATCGAGAGGCTGCTCTTTGCAGAACCAATGGGTGGAGCTTGACATCCAGCTTGCTGAAAATAATGGATTGAGATAGATGGTCTAACCACCCTACCTCTTCCCATAACCCTATCGCTAAACATAACTCCACCCATTATGTCCACAGAGGGGGAGCTGGACGTCATTTGGCTCTGCACTACTTGAAATGATCTTTCCTTTAAGAGCTTATGAGAGCAATTGCGATAGTCCGATTCATGAACACATCATTCTTTTGAGTTCTATCTCATCACTAAATATTCACAAAAATATTCACTAAATATTCACAAAAATTATCTAAATGGTTCCTTTACAAATAGGACTAATCCGGGCTACGTTTCCTGAAACATTGTCTAAAGGTAGGGTATCATTTTCAGAGAGGCTAGCAATAGCGAGCTAGCTTTGAAAGTATTATATCCCTGCCTCCCTTCAGAGCATTTCCCAAGCCACGCCTCCTCCAAAACACATGAACACGTACAGCAGGGAGCAAACCAAAGCATCACGAGAGACGGCGTTAAACTACCTCATGTCTCAAAGCACGTAACATTACAATAATGAACATAAACAACTTAAACAGCCACGCTGATGACGTCTGATGTCTGCGTGAGCAGGTGCGCTGATGTATGAAAATACATACGTTGACAGGAAGGTAGGACACCATATCATTGTATTCGGACCGAATGCAATGATTGGTCGAACATTTTATACTCCTACTCCTTCAGATGAGATATATACATTAAAAACTTTAGAAGGCTTAACTTAGTGATTGCTATCAGGATGTGAAGAGACTTTCAACCAGCATAACAAAGAATGTTTCTGGAACAAATCACCTACCCTGCCTTTAAGTAGACCTTAAAAACCACGGCACTAGTGGTGTCTATAAGATCCACTTAAGTTCAAAGTGCACTTAAGTTTTGACACAAACACTTAGTGTATACATACAGCCAAATGCTGAAAGTTTATCCTTGTCCAATGTCAGGGCTATTTTTCTTCAGAAGTTATAACCAATAACTTTGGTTATAACTTGGTTATAACTAAAAATTTCATACTTATTTAAACTAGAGTTGCGTGTATCTCTTAACCCCTTAAACAAGCTCTTATCAATATGGGTGCAGTGTTGGGGAAGCTACTCTGTTACTATCAAAAAGTAGCTAGCTACATTGAAACTACTTTGATTTTTGTTTGTTACAATGACATTGTGTATTTAAAATAATTGAATCATGAGGAATCACCACAAATGAATCATGAGCTGCCTGCGTGAGCACTAAGCTATATCACGATTTTATTTTCTGTTCGATTGACAGATGCTTTGCAAAAGCAATGGTGCAAAACACACCATTAGTGATATTTTAGGTTCATTATAAAACTGTGGATAAAACATACCAAGGTTACACAATATTTTTTTTTTCCTTTAGGTTTACAATGCTTTTGGGAAAAAGTTTTTTGTTTCTCTAGTTCAACCCGCTCACTCAATGATCAGGTTACAGTGGTTAACAGCTTACTGGAAGAGACAGTTTTTAGTGAATAGCAACATCAATTTTGGTCATTTTCCTCCCATAAAGCTCTTGTATCTTCAGTCGTTGCAACTGCGTGAGAAAGAGCAACCAGCAATATTTTTATAATTTCTGATTTTGTGTTCAGCCGAAGAATTACTCAGATTGGGAACGACAAGAGGGTTAGAAAATAATGACAGAATTGCCATTTTTGGGTGAACTATTTCTGAAACACACTAATAAATAATCCCTAACTCATCAGAATTTGCTGTATATGTTTGTTATGGCAGTGTGAACTAGCCCTTACAGAGCCCTTTTTGAGAAGATAATGAAGAATGTTCTATGTGCAAATTGTGTAAATTCCTCTTTATTATGGACTTTTCATGTTGCTCATGTGTTTTCAGTCAGTTTCAATGACAACCACTTGGTTAAAGACAGTGTTATGAAACCAAACAGGGGTAAAGCTGTTGCAACAAGGTCAACTGAATAAAAGCATACTGTTCCTGTGTATACCGTAATGCGCATATATAGCCATATGTGTCTTTATTCTAGAGTGTGTGTCAGCATGTGTGTAAATGTGAAACTGGCTGGGTTGAAGCAACGCGCCTGATGTGCTCTTTGAGTGAAATGACTGTTTCTCTGAAGCTGCTCGGATACTTACCAGAAACCATTTCAAAAACCTTTAAAAAAAAAAAATCTCTCGGACAAGATTTGTAAAGAGCAAGGCACATGCATACTTATCGGCGCAATCTTCAGTGTGACGGCGTTTGTTTTAACAGAAACCACACAGAGTCATTTCATAAATAACCGCGTGATGCATTTCTCAGGGTTAAAGTGAGAGTATGATAATTGTCGCAATGCTTGCAATCTTTGGGTCGCATTAGAATAAACGGGCTCTCGTGTTGGCGTTGGTGTGTGGGTTGTTTCAGCATATGTTCGCCAAGGTTAACGGCACATTCATTTGAGTTTATCCAATTGATGTCTTGCGATCGATTGAACAGAGAGCCTCTTGGCCAAGCAACCCACCTACTCCCATGAGTCTCAGAGCACGGTGTCCCCCACCCTATCGGTCACATGATTGCAGATGTCTGAAAGACCTTCTCCACCGGCCTGCTTAACAAAATCCCTATTGATTGAACCACCCCCCTACCCATAGAAAGGCGAGGACAGCAATTCCGGGTTCTTGAATGATCCCTCCATGAACAATTAAATCCAACCGAGAAGTGTTTATTTTGAAACCCAGCGAAAGTTCCTCAGATGCTAGAGGCCTTTCTTGTGGCCCAGAGGGACTAAATATGGTGGATATCTCTGGAGGATATGTGTCTGAAAGTAGGTCATCAAAATGATTTAGTGACAAAAAATCAGTCTGAATTAATATCTAATCTTATTATGTGCAGTACAGAGGCTGATGCAACAAGCACCTATCATGCTTTTTTTTGTTGACCTTTTTCTTTAATGTGAAATATAACTGTTGCATGTGAACAATCTGTACATTTATAAAGCACAAAAGGAGTTAATATCTCCAACAGAAAAAACTCTGCCTCAAACATCTCGTTTGTAGTCTTGCTATTATTTCTTTGACTGTAACAAGCTTGCATAATGTCTGCCTACAGGCTGCTTTGGTCCATCCTCAAAGAATAATTGGGTAAGTGATTTCGCTATGCCGAGGAGACTGTTTTTTTCTTTGTTAGGGCGTTAAAACATTGTATGGACTTACAATACAAACACTATAGTTACCATAGATATAATATGGTTTACACCTGCTCGTGAGGCATAGAGAAACCCGATTATAGTAAGGGCCTTCACATTTCCAACACAAGCTCTAACAGTAGACCAATCACAACAGACTTTTGGAAAAGCAGCTTTAAAGAGACAAGAACTAAAGCAGAGCGTTAACAGCAGTAGGTGAAAAGAGGTGCTGCAGCAATGTATAGTATGAGACAAATTATGTTTTTTGAAATTTAAATCATGTAAATGTATTAGCAGACCCCAAAAATAAAATATTGAACTTGTAAATAAGCATAATATGGGAACTTCAAAGGGGAACTTGGCAACTCTAGCCATTTCTTCGCTGATTGTCACTTTTGTTGTCACATGTTGTCTCAGTGAGCTCCCCCTACAGCCGTGGGGCGTATATTTCACAACACTGTCATATTGCCGTAAAGCAGTTCGTGTTTCTCGCTCCTCACGAGACTTCCTTTTTCAAACTTACCGGGACGTTAGTCCCCATGTTGCAAGGTTAGTTTTCCGCCTGGGAACGTTGGGGGGAGCGGGGAAAGTCACAATTTTCACCGAAACAGGTTATTTAACCATCCAAATGATTTCTAAATGGTTTTATTAAGTTGAAATAGTTGCCAAGTTCCCCTTTAAAGGTTCCTCTCAACAAAGAGATCTTGAAAAGGTGGAAACACTGCATACCAAGCATACAAATGCCAACTGTGGGAATAGATACATGTATTGCACAAGATTTCACTGGCTTAAACGCCCCATGTTTTGGTGTGGCTAACATTTCAAAGGTAAGAAAGTATTTTGACAGCTGAATATGCCAAGGATCTATTTAAAACCTGATTTGTTTTATTAGATACTCATAGTCCTCATAAACAGTAGAGCGATTTCGACATCCTCAAAATCCTCAAACTATTTACTTTTTATATATTCCTGGTTTTATTACATAAATTAAACCTATTATGCCTCTTTTTACAATGTGTAATATAAGTCTTAAGTGTCCCCAGAATGTGTCATCTGTGAAATTTCAACTTAAGTTAACCCACATACAACGCCAAAATGCACCTTTTTAGGTGGAAGCAAAAACACACTGTTTTTGTGTGTGTATCTTTGAATGCAAATGAGGTGCTGCTCCCCGCCTCCCTTTCCAGAAGAGGGCTGTGCCTTTAAAGGTTGTGCCTCGGATATTCCCGAAACAACAAAACAGGATAAACAGTATGGGGCCAATTCCACAGAACGCATTTACATTCCACTGTGCTGCTTTTCCATTATTTTCTATGTAAACACGCTAGACGGAGCTTGCAAAAATTTGGGGCCATTCCCTCACAATTGCATCCTAAAATGAAAATTTTGCATATTAGATCCCCTTTAAAGAAACAATTATTTGTAACAAATTGTTATCTTCTGAAAAAAGCATCACTAGTTCATCTTTTCAACCCCTCCCCATCCAATCACGTGGCTCCATTCTGGTAGGTAACACCCACTATTTACGATCCAATCAATCCCAGATGAAATGGTCAAAGTTTGGTTTGTTAGCATAAGCTGATACATTTTTGGAAATATACACTATCAGGACCCAAAAAGCATGTTTCTATTGATGACCATTGTATTTTTTTAATGTAATAATTGCAAATATTTCTCTCTTTTTTTGTATTTTTCATATTTTTTAAAGTATTTTTCTTGTTGAATATCCTATCTAATTTTGGAAATACAGAAGTAAAATTGATTTGCAAACTAAATTAACATATTGACTTTAAACTTGAAAGTAAAACCAGCCACACTTATATACCATTACTAGAAATGACTTGACTAGTTTGATGCTAAGTATTTTATGTTTACCCAGTGGGAGGTGGCTGCTGTTTCTTTACACATCGAGCCAGAAATAATTTAGTATGTCACTCAACCCCCTAAAACTTTCACACACACACACACACACACACACACACACACACACACACACACACACACACACACACACACACACACACACACACACACACACACACACACACACACACACACACACACACACACACACACACACACACACACACACACACACACACACACACACACACACACACAAGCAGCACCTGTCCTTATCAGCGCATTTCTGTGATCTAAAGTGTGTGGGTGGGTGTTAAGACAGGGCCGTATGGGAAACATAGCTGCCCGTACGATTATCACAGAACAGAACTAACGGGTAAGTGGGAGGGAACGGATAACATGGTAGGGGCTTTTGTGAGGCTGACACATAAACATCAGCTGAAATTCAGACATACATAATCACTGATATAGACAGAGGGGCCTCATGGAGTGGATGACAGTGTTTTGGTTCACTCTGTCTCTCAGCTTCTCTTTCAGTCCCGCAACACAACAACACGCAACACAACAAATCACACCTCATTTCGGGACCCAGAAGACTTTGCCCAGATGTCATGTCTTTGATTGCAGCATTAAAGGAAACCACTGACTCATATTATTCATTCAAATCATGGCTTGCCTACAAGAATCCAGAGCGTAAATTTCCAGAGGAATCGCGATCGCAGCACTATTAATCGAGCCGGTTGGTTATTGAGAGGCGTTAAAGGTCAGAGGAAGGTCACCGGGAACGGGCTTCACTCAGGTTCTCCTCATTGATCTAGACTGCAAATAGCTTTCGGGCTCTTTATGACACTAGTGTGGTACATTTAACTAGCAAACATACAAAATCACTGGTAAAGATGACATTTACAGTCATTTTTTTTGTTTAGCGTCCAGTAATTGCATCATAATAGACAATTTTGTAAAATATTTTTTTTTTAGTACAGCCCATATGGCAAAAAAAAAAAAAAAAAAGATCTAGAGATATATTTTTAAATACTTTATATATTTAATATATTTTAAATAAAACACTTTTAAATACTTGCATATAGCCTATATACATATATATATATATATATATATATATATATATATATATATATATATATATATATATATATATGTATATAGGCTATATGCAAGTATTTAAAAGTGTTTTATTTAAAATATATTAAATATATAAAGTATTTAAAAATATATCTCTAGATCTTTTTTTTTTTTTTTTTTTTTTTTTTAAGCCATATTCAAAAATATATTTTCAAAATACATGTTGGCTATATTTTGCCATGAAGGTTTCACCAATTTATAAATTCACAAAAATATAGCATACAAAGCTGCATAAAGACTTTCTGAGAAGACAGTGCCATTCCAAACATCGGATCATGGCCCTCGTGTAGCATTTCTGAGCGAGCACTCTAAAGTTCATCCCCTCCTTTGTTTATTTTATGTCTTCGGCAGCTGTTCTCACTCGCTCTCTCTGTGCGCGAAATGACGTCAAAAGAGAGCGATTTGCGAGAGCTCCACCAGGGCTCCTTCTTTCAGTTTGTTACCATAGCAGCCGTTCCCACTTCCTGCCAGAGTGAGGTTTCCTGTGTTCATTCATTTCTTTTCTCTCTATTTCTCAGCTGGATTTAAAGCACTCTGTTTACAGTACCATAAAAGGACCTTGGTGCATTAAGTCGAAGGATCCTGGCTCAATGGAATCTGGAAGTTGAATACCACGTACATGCTGTTCCTTGGCATGAATTGTAATAAAAACAATATTTTTAGAGTGGCTTTGACTGTGCAAAAGCTGCCACCATAAGAGTGCTTATAAGAGCTAGAGTGTCGTGGGTGGTTGCCAGAGCTTCTGTGATGTTTTTTCATTTTGATATTTTAAGGATGGCATGACGTCAAAAAAATGACGGCAATACAACTGTCCTGATATGATATAATGATTAAAATGTGTACATGCACGTTTAAGGTATACAGGGAAAATAGGTTAATGAGATTTTTACACTACACTACACTATACACAGAATGTGTTTTTGCATTCCACTTTCCGTTGTTTTTACACATGCGCTAGATGGACGCTTTTGACCGGTGCGCTCATGTCTCTTGCAGCATGACACAGCGTTATAAAAATGCGGCGATCAAGTTCAATGTTGTTCTCCTAGAACTTATGTGTGTTTCCTTTTCTATGTTGTGGATACTCTTATTTGCCACTAGCTCTAAAGTCTCTACAATTTTCAGGTCTCTAGATGTGGCGCGGATCCCTCCAACGTAAGTCTGCTGGATTAGCTATATTTTGCCAATTTTGTTGTACGCCAAATGAAATTCGCTAGTCAGGTTGTTAGCACAGTAAAGCACACCTCTTTTCAACAAGCCGCAAAATCTGAGGTATCATTCATGCCTACAGGCACCACTAATAACTGCCATTTTTTGTGCGCCCTGCAGCCCACTTTCATTAGACGTGACACTTCTAACACATTTCAGACACTTGTACCCTTCAAGCACAGAGCAAGGGACGGCCCCTTTTGCACAATACAGGTCACCCCTGATATCTATTATGCAGATAAAGAAACTGCCGAAGGGAGATGCACTTTACGCAAGCCCACTGCGGTTCTTTAATCAACACCTGCATGTGTCACATTAGTAGCTTCGTTTTCCCAAGGCCACGGGATCCAGTTGCACAGATAAAGGGTTTACGTTACAACACCCGTCTTTCTGGGCTTGCACTTATCCTCACAAGCGAAGTAGATGCGTCTGTTTCGGGTATGCGTGGGTTGGCTGTATTTTCCACTCAGTGAAACCTCAAGGATGTTGAAGTCTCACCGTGAGGCACGAGACTGCAACCACATTGTTAGTTAAGGCACTTGCACAAGTTCTCCAGGATTTTGCACAGTTGGGTGCCGTTTGAAAAGTCTTTCGCAGGGGTGTTCCTGAGGTGTCGGAAAGGGCTGAAAGCCAAACTTTAAATGCCAAGTGTCTTTAAATGGCACATGTGCAATCTAACAAGAACACCAGCTGTTCTTCACAAAGTAATGATATCCTGTAAGTTATGTGCCTGTAAAAGCTTCTCCTAACCGATGATCTGAGACTATCTGAGCTGACATTTAACCAGAGAATGCTAGAGCTGAGTCTTGGAGCTGATGGTCCGGAGACCCTTTAGAAGATGCAGGTTGGTAGTCTTCCCACCTGTCCGGGACCACAAGGATTCCTTGGCCTTTCTCGAAGCGTGGAGTAATAAATCATGTCATTTGCAGTGCAGGCCTTCAGAGCCCTTGAGCAGCAAAGATGTAACACAATTAGCTTTGAAAGCCCGTAATTAGACAACAGATCATTTGGTGAGGTTCTGCCTATACTCGAAGTGCAGGTTCGGTCATGACCGGTAAATGAGGGGCAGTGATTTTTAATTTCAAGGGTAATGTTTGCAGCATTCAACGTGGATGCTAAGACAAGGTGGTTTTGGCCTTCTGAAGCATGTGTCATGTTAAAGGTTGCATGTGAGGGGGCTCAAGCAGCGTTGTACTAGAAAGACGAGGACAGACCACACGTAGCACGTCCCACATAGGTGTGACACCAAAAAAATGTCCCAGCACTAATTACACAAACCATATACTGTTAAATTAATGTCATGAGAACTGGGGTAACAAGGACAAAGCATGTAGGATTTGCAAGCACGATCACTGACGAATAGCCAGAATCTGAAGTCTGGTTCCATGCTGCAGAAAAACTCACTGTTAATTCGCCATGGTGGTGGACCAGGGTCAAAGGTTAACCCTGGTGTTGTGACTGGACAGCTGGAAAAGCATGAGAAGCATCCAGAACAGCTTGGTGTTGTCCGAAAGCAGTAGAGAAGGACAGAAAGGAAAAACTATGATGGTATTAAAGGTCCATTCAGCCCCAACAGCTGCATAAATAAGATGAACATTTAAACAGATCACCATTCTTCTCTTGCAAACTACACAGGAAACTAACAGACCTGGACGGAGAGCAAAAAAAAAAGCCTGTCAAGAAATCACATGAGGGTTTTCACTTTGTGTACTCACAAAGCAACCCTTCTGTAAACGTACTGCAAGACTACCATGCATTTCAGTCTTGTGTCAATATTAGTTAAAAAACAACAACAACTGTAGGATGAAAAATGGGCTGGTTTGTGCACGTGAAGCAAAAACAAGGGTACAAAAATTATATTAAAAGTGGCAGGCGACAATATAAAATATGTTATCTCTGTTCATGAATATTAACTGTAAAAAATGTTTCTAAGCACTGTATCCAAGCATTTCTGCATGCATGCCTTGTCGTAATTACCGTAAGTAAGAGATGACAACATGTGACGTTGTACTTGGAGCTGTTCACGTCCATGGATTCACACTTAAACATTGTCTTGCTCAATGAATTCCAAATTAAATCTGCAGTGGCCGTGTGGTACAGCGGTCACATGGTACATGTCGTAGCTCTCAGAAAATTATGAGTCTGATGTTGTGAGTATGAGTTCTACAATAACGTGTCTGCTTTTTACAAGTCTAAATAGTTACGTTAATTACGGCACAGCGTGAACACAGCAATTGATTACAGTCTTAAAGACGTTTTTCACACAATATTTGTCTTTTACACAAAGCACCATTTTTCAATCAGCTAATACTAAACATAGAAATGTTAGTGTCATGTGACCAGTCTCAGCTGTGCCCAGTCGTACCATGGAAATGTCTGCATAACTCAACCTCAAGATCTGCCGTTCGTGGTTTAGGTCCTCGGCCACAGGTTCATCTCTGATCCCCATCGCTGAGTTTCGTTTTAAATATGCACCACTAACATGCACTAACTGCAGTTTTCTTCTCACCAGCTGGGTGTGGAGGCAGATGCAAAGCTAAGACAATGCATAAAAGGGTTGTCTGCTTCTGGGAAACTCGTCTGACAGAAGAGTTTTAGTATTACAGGAAACTTAAAAGGTTAGCCTTCAAGCTTTGCTTGGGCAGCAGTTCTTACTATGATAACAGTAGGTTACAACAGGCGTACTTTGTTCTAGTGTCTGCATGCATTTGGACTCAAGTTTTATACATTTCAGTCTCTGCATATCCTATTAATTGCCAATGACAATTTTACATATGAGTTGCACATGTGGAGAAATGTAGGCCTATGTGAACCGCATGATAGTGTCAGATTCTAAAAATGCTATAAAACCCACGAACATTGATGGCTAATTGGCTTTTGGTGGCACAGCTATCAGTTTTTTTTTTGTCAGTTTCTCTTTTTTTATTATTATGAATTACAAAGAAAGTGGTTTCAGAGGATAATTTGAGTTGGTGCAGAATGAGGAAATGAATCAATGTAAAGTTCACGGAAACTTTGAAGCAGTGAAATGAAAAATGTTAGCAAGTTGCAACTGCTACTGCTAGTAATCAAACGCTGGATTTTAAAATTAGTTCACGAAAGGGGTTAATGTTTGCTAATAATAATACATATGCAAACTATCCTAGCTGTAAATATCATTACTGAGGAAAAACCACAAGGAACTTGGGGAATTGGTGGTTTTGCTTGTGTAGTTTTTACCAACAAAAACTACACAAGCTGCACCACATATGTAAACAGCCATGATTCATTCACCATTAATATGGGGAAAAGATAAAGTAGATATTATTTTAGCAGATATGTTGTTGACATTTCAAGCATTGTATTCTGCAGTGTGACATTTGCTATATTTCATCTAAAAGTACTTTAATATTAAAAATATAGTCAATTTACTTGTTGCAATAATAGAGCAAAAAAACATGTAGAAATAAAAAAACAAAAAAAAACATAAAAATAAAATAAAAAAACGATGCTTTATAATTGTGTTTGGCATTGCAGATTGAAGAGATCCAGAGGGAAGTCACCCACATACTATTTCTGAGATGACCCCACTCACTAGCAGGGATTTTAAACAGAGTAGTTGGAATTAGCGTGCGTGGTGTGTGCCAGTAATCTTCCTCATTTGAAAACCAATTTGAACTCCAATGTTCTTGTCTTTTGCTTTAATTTTTCTGCAAATGGCTTCCTCTTATGTTATGAGATATTTTAATTCTCAATTCTTCAGAGAGAGTGGGAGCTTTGAGCTGAAGGCTTCTCCTTAAAACAGCATGTGTATCTGCACCATTTGCCTACTGTACCAGCCAGTCCTGCCCTCACCCTCAATCTGTCATCTCGTCTCAGCTCTCGAGAGGACGACGGACCGGCTGACAGATGGGGGGAGCGTTGGGAGTCTCAGTCGCCGTCACTTCGCTCGATCCGGCTCTGATCTGGCACCCCTGCGGTTGAGCGAACAGCAGACACATATAAATCTGTAGGCTTTAAAGCTAGCTTTCATCACGAAACTGCACTCTGACACTCCATTCAGTACGTAGATATACTCCACCCTTGTTATAAACTATAAGGAATTGGTAATAGAGAAAGACACAAATGAGCACCAAGGTGGCAACACAAGCTACCAACGTAATTGCTCTAACATAAAAGCTACCTTTAGCATTTTAGGAAACATAGCATTTTGAAGCATCGTAAGTGTGCTCTTTATACAAAGTTTGTTCTAAAAGTTTAGTATTTTAGCTATTCTGTCTTATAATATATCTTATTTTGGCCAAATTAGCATTCAGACAACATGACAAGCTAAGTGAAAACATGAATCCAAAATGGTCGACAATGCCTGAGTAGGATACTGTTGATTCTATCTATCTATCTATCTATCTATCTATCTATCTATCTATCTATCTATCTATCTATCTATCTATCTATCTATCTATCTATCTGTCGCTTATAGTATAGGATAGCGCTTATATAACAGCTCATAGCTTTTCATAGTAAAATATATATAACTTGCAAATTTCACATGGGATAAAGTCACACATAGACAAAAAATAGACAAAATACACCAAAAAAATATTTTTTTTCTTTCAATTTATTACCTAAAAAAAGAAAATGTCCTATCACAAGTCACACTGAAATGTATTGCTTAAGAAAAAAATATATTTAGATATTTTCCTTTTTTTTTTTTTACTCGATTATTTCCATTATATTCCACAAAAACAAAACAGGGCACAGCAACGCCCTTTTCTCCCGCCTTCTTCCCACTTTAAAAAAAGCACAAAGAAATACATAATTCACAGTTACCATTTTGGTTTCATAAATTAATACAGTCACACATGTGCTACACCGGTCTATAGCTAGAACATTGTAAATTGTTTTTTTTTTTTCTTGACTCTTGTAATCAGTTTTCATTGGCTACAAGAAAGAACAGGCAACTTAAATGATGTGATCAGAACTCCAACAAACTATTGAAAATGCCCCCCGTTCCCTCCCTCCACCCTCATTCAATTACCCTATCCTAAAAATCAGATCATCTCCTATGCTTTTTTTCATTTTCACTTCTTTTTTTTTTTTTACCGCTTTACATATAGGTGAGGCACACACAGAGTATATTTCATACATATATAAAAATTAAATAATGATTTTCTTGGGGGAAAGGGAGAAATTGTCCTTTTAAGTCATTTATATGAGAAGAAGGGAAGTGCATGTTGTCAATGTGTCCTTAAAGGACTTCTCAGTTGAGAGTTAGGGCACTTTGTCACTATAGCACTGCAGTTGAAACTTCCTTTTTTCAATTAAATTTGTTGCTTCTTTGTAGGAGAGCAGGGTTCAATGGACGTAATCAAACAAACAACGGAACACACTGATGGAACCTGTTTAACCTCCAGGTTGTGACTTGTAACAATCATAAAAGACAATATTCTACCAGAGCTCCTATAAATTGATAAAAACCTGCATAAATGTGAATAATTTGTTCAGATTTTTTTTTGTACACACAGATAGGGCAAAACTTTAAGGCACCGAAGCCTTGACATAATAGAGCCTCCACCTCCTAAACACAAAAATTGCCCCAGAAAAAGTGATGCTTTAACAAAAACACAGGACAAAAACAAAAGAAACATCCCTATGTTGTCCACCACTCTGCAAGTGTTTAGATAATGAACGTTAAGGCCACTTGAACAGAAAAAAAAGGAATAGACAATGTTCCCTTTCAGGTAGGTAATCTCATTGCAAACTCAGTGAGTGCAACATTGATGTGGTTTAGGACATTTTCACGTTTATTTCCAAGTAGTCATTAGGGGCGAATGTTGGTTGGTTAGTCCCCCTCTGGACAGGTCAATGGGAGTGTTGGGGTTTGCTCTGAGAATCCCTTAGATGTTGAGAGTAGAAAATATTTAATTGTTCCTTAGTTAGTCCAGAAATTATCCATGTACAGTAGAATTCCAGTCCTGTTTTGGTTTGCAACTGATATGTAACATCACGTTTCCAAATCGAAATTCCAAAATATCTGGGGCAAATGTCTGGGTCCCCCCCCCATCCCATCCCATCCCCATCCCCATCCCCATCCCATCCCATCCCCATCCCATTTTTCATAAATTCATGCTTGTATATCTTTTCTTTTCAGCACCAGTTTCTCAGTATTGGTATTATTATTTTCTACAAAAAAGGATCAGGATAATTCACACTTTTGCATGCAAATAGAAGTCCCATATAGCAGCAGAACCGTCTGTCTGTGGAACGCCTGATTGAATATGTCAGTACGTCTATATATGAGGCACTATCATAGTGTAAAGGGGGAGATACGCTCCGGTCTGGATGTTTACGTGGGAATCTGCAAAGAAGTCTGGGCGAACGCACAAATAAGGGTAATCTTGTTGAAATTGTGTCACAACTGTCAGTGTTTCCCGGAATAAAACCATTGAACGGCGGGTTGTTTTAGTTGAACGCATAAATGAGAGATTCCCCTCTGCCATTAATGCACATTTGTAAACTATTCCTCTGGCACCCCACCACTCTCTCTATTATACACATTTAGACAGCAATGTATTTAAATGATTATAAAACATCAGATTCATTTCACAGCGTGACTTGAGCCTTGGTGAGCAACTGCAGTTTTACATTTGGTTGGTTTGTTTAATTTCGCGGAGGTAAAAAAGAAAAGTTGTTCTTTATATATATACTAAAAACAACCAGCCTCGCATCTTCAATCACATCAGCATATTTTTGTTTCGTTTCATATTCTAGTTTCCTACTTGAACCTCTGACTCTACTGAGCTGTTGTTGAGAAATACTTTTTTGTATTTTTTTTTTACATTTATATACTAAACATGCACTGTGCCATTTCTTGCTTATGTTATGATATCATTTGTCTATTACAAATCACAGGTGTGTGTGCAAATGAACCCTCCTTGTCTACAAGATAAAAAACCTGAATGCTTTGTGGGTAATGCTACATATTGTTTCAGAAATCATCATGATTCAAGAAAAACAGGACTTTAACACAAAGAAGATAACCCCCTTCAGATGATTCTTGAACTGTGAATGCCCATTCATAACAAAAAAAAGGAGGAAGTAGGATCAGTATCTGATTTTTGTCAGTTCATCATGCCCTTTATTTGGCATGTATGGATCTTCCCCCTGGATAAAAAAAAAAAAGGAAAAACATAAACGAAAGAGAAAAACAAATCCCAACACCGATGACGTCTGCTATGCTTATTTGCGTTTACTTCTTGGACGGTCAGAGTCCAAATTCTGTCTATTATCAGTCCAATCCATATCCAAACATCGTCCTTTGGAAATTTAGTCTGTTCCAAGATCGTAGTCTATCAAGGACGTAAGGTAAGTAAAAGTCTGTGAATCTTCCTTTCTGTAAAGTCTTTGTGGTCACAGGATAGACGAGGAGTAAAGCCTACCATATTCTGAATGTGCATCTGTGTGTACAGTCTTCGGAAATTCTCCTCTCTAAAGTGTAAACCCCAATCTTCCTTGAAAATGGAGCAACCATTGCTGCTTCAGGCCATGATGAACTCCGATTTCATATCAGCTTTGACATCGGGCTTCCACACAGAGTCCTCAAAGTCCAGGTCCAGGGAGCCTTCGCTAGACATACTGCTGTTACTGTTGCTGCGCCCGGCCTTGCGGTTGGGGAGCCAGTGGTACGGGGCACGAGAGTCTCGCCGGGCCTTCCTGCGCAGACGCTTCTGCTGCATGAGCAGCTGCAGTCGCTCTACCTTGCAGCGTGTGGCACGGTTCTCCGTCTGACGCAATCGGTCTCCTAAAGAACCAGAGGGGAAAGAGCAAGAGTTAGAGTCTAGAGTAAAGTCAGTCAAACCTTGAATGGTTGCTTCAGACTACTTGGTACATATTAAGTTAGTATAAACTAGCTAAAGTTGCTAAGAATGTGCAAAACTACATTGTTCCAAAATCAAATCCTGAGTTACATGCCATCTTAAAGTTGCAACACTAATGATGAGACACTAAAAAAAAAAAAAACAGTGACAGACGTGGAACAATGGCCAAAGACTTCCATTTGAATGTGTATGGCTGTGATGGGTAAGAAAGGTGTTGAAAAAAAAATGACAATTTGTGCATGTCAACAAAAATATATTTAAATAAATAAGTAAATAATAATAATTTTTAAATAAAAAACAATAAATGACTAGGAGGTTGTTGAATGACTAGTTGACCACTGTGACTCATCCATGGCTGGCGCACCAAAGCATTCAGGCAGAGCTGGTTGATCAAGAAATACTTAAAGATTACAGAAGTGGACACCATTCGCATTTGAGCATCTGATCCCAAGCTAGATTCACAACCCCGACAAGCAATTAAAACACAACATAGGGTAGTGACTATCTACGCTAGTGTTTTCAGCAGGGGGAAGTGCTGGTGCAGTACACATATTTGGTCTAGGACAGAATGACTCAATGCATTGGATCCCGACTGTTGATCCTGCTGAATGTTATCTAAGGCCGGGTGCTGGATAAATAAACTAAAGTCTGAGTGGTGACGTCGATGTTCTTAAAAAGGCATGCTGCGATTACCTCCGGCCAATCACTCTCTCTTTTTTAGTCAGTACAGAAATAAGCACACTCTGCTGCCGTCTCATTTTAGAAGAGCATCCCAGTATGTGGCAGCAAGTCCTCTCTTCCCTTATCAGAAGTGGCTCTGGCAGACGTGTCCTTGAGATACGCAAAAGGGAGAAGTGCATTCTCATAAAGGAACCAGCGAGGAGACCGACACCCACAAGTGCATGTGCACACACATTCCTAAGCAATACAATTTCTATCACAGGAAGCAAATACCTTGCCATTTCTAATCTCACAAACAATGCTAGGGTTTTAATGGCTAATGCACCAATTTGGGAGGGTTGGGCACGACGGGGTTTTCCACTCCCCAGCTCAACCCTAAACCTTTCATTTATAAATATATTCAAGAGAATGGAAGAGAAAAAGAAACCACAATCTATTAGCCAGCTCCATTAGAAACTATCCCAGAATTAAATAATGAAATAGCCGGCTAGAATGTCAATAATCCCGAGCATAGACTTTCATTGCATGTGCTCTGCCACACATACGCACACAGCACCAGCAGCAGTAGCTTTTAACATGGATCGATGGCAAATTAAAAAGACCTATTGATTAAACCTTAGCTCTAGCGCAGCAATCCATCTCCAGGCGAGGACACTGCTATTGGCTTTCAATAGAAAATGCAAGCGAATGGAAATTGTAAGCGAAGTGAGCCGGGCCCTTTTTCCCCCCTTTCTTTTCCTGGCCTGAGCTCATTGAACAAGTAATCACCCACCCAACCCCCCAATACCAAGACCCCCAACCCCATGTGCACATGGTTCACCCCTCCCCAATCCCTCAGGAGAGAAAGACAGACAAGGAGGTAGAGTGAGAAAGACATGCTCTGGAATTCCACCCAGATTGCAATAGAAAAAGAGTTCAAATGCATATTCTCATTCGCTAATCAATTTCATCCACCTCACCATATCAAAATGAAATCAGGATTTCGTGTGGCTTTAATTTCCCCCTTTACATAATACTTTTCCGGGGTGGGCGGGTTTGAGCCATCTAGGAAGGATTTGCGATACAAATGTAAGTGGTAGTTTTAATCATTTGGATATTTGTAGAGAAAGAACAGGCTGTACAAACAACAACAACAGAGGTCCGCCAAACAGTTCCTTCCTAACCTGTTTAGACAAATCAGATTTGGGGCTTTCTCTGGCGTTTTAGCATGATTAGAGAGGTTCTGGTCTCATAGGACTTTACAGGTTATGAAGTTCTTTGTTCGACTGCACAAACTCAAAAGATAAAGCATTCAGAAAGGGTTTATATGCTTACACTACTGTTTTTCTCCTTCATCTGCCCTTTCAAAGAGTCTCGCTGCAACTCTAGGCCTCAAAAGTAGGCCAGCCACCTCACCTTGCAGCCTGTCAGCTCTTCTCTGCATACCAACTGGGGCTGGTGAAAAAAAAAACCTTGCTGCATAAGGCTACGGAGCCCCAAGGGACCTAACTACAAAAAGTCTGTGAGGGGAAAAAAAGAGCAGAGGAGCTCATTAACGGCACTGGGCACGGTATGCCACTGTCAAGGTATTGTACGAAGCTTACAATGGTCTCAAAGACATTAAGGCAGACCCTTGGCTACTAAGCCAAGTTCCTTTTTGTTCTTTGTGAGAATTTGTGGCCTCTGCCAATGTCCTTTCTCACACAGTCGCCCATTCAAACAGATCCACGGACACTGTAAAAACATCACCACTAGTTTGGCATGGCTTGGGGATTGTGCTGCAAGGAAAAACAAACTTAACTGAATGTTTCGAACAACCCCCGCATCATTATAAGGATGAGCGTGGTTGCCCGGGGGAGACTCAATGCACCCGTTTAGGGGGGTTATTATTAGGCTGTGGCATGGCTCCCCAGCCTGAAGCCATCCCAACAGATCCGCCTAAGCTGTCGTGAGTGCAAAAAGAGTGAACGGCTGCGGTAGGGGGGCTGGGATACGCTGGGAACAAAGGCAGAACAAGCAGTGCAAAAGCTCTCCCTTCTCTGTCCCTTCGTGCTTCCTAGACCCCTCCCTATGGTAAGGTTTGGACTCATACACATATGGGGGGTGGGTGGACAAGAACAGAGAGTAATTTGGCTGCCAGCAACGATTGCAAGTGAACATCATGGACAGAAAAAGCCCCTCCCCCTGCATTCACCCTCTCTGCCCTTCCCTTCCTCCCCTCATCCTCCTTCGCCAAAGATGCATTGTCTCAGAGCGAGCCGTGTGTGCTGCAGTGTCCTCACTGCGCACTCTGCATTCTCAGGCCTGCGGCTCAAATTAGGGGGGTTGGGGCAAAAAAGAAAAAGGGCTTGTGACAAGCTCTGCCAAGCCTCAGGGGAAAGAAGCAGGGGGAGGAAAGGACAAAACAACCCTTGCCCCGCCTTCTGCCACACAGCTGTTTGGGCCCGCGCATGAGATATACACCTGGCCTTCTTTCTAACCCCCTCCCCCCAGCACCCACATCCACCCACGTCCCTCCTCCTCAATACAGCCTCGTGACGGAGGCCTAAGAGACACATAAATATAGACAGAAATAGGCAAATGAGAACAAGCCATGGAGGGTGGAAGAGATCACACAAAAATCCCTCTGGAATCTAAAAAGTAGCAGTGTGCAAAAAGCTGGGATGTTATGCTCTTGCCTCGTGCTTTTTGAAGGGAAAGAGATGATGTATGAGAATGTATTGATCCCTGCATGGAGGGAGAAAGATTCAGGCTGAGTGCTGATAACCACGTGAGAGAGGAAAATGGAAAGGAGGAGAATTAAGAATGAGGAGAGAGTGTGTGAGAGAGAGAGAGTGAGAGTGAGAGAGAGAGAGCAATGGAGGGAGGATTTTTACCCAATCGATGAGGCTGTTGGCCTGTCTGCAGGTATTAGGTCAGTTAAGCAGGGTTTTGGGTAAACATTAAGCCCAACCCAATGTGTCGGCCCACAGTAAAGCGATCTGGCAGTCTCTCTGAGCTTCCCTTTTGCCATTGATCCATTAAAGATCAGCTTAATTAACACTTGTCTTCGACTTGTTTGTTTGTCTTGATAAGTCTTCTGATCTTTTCGAGTTTGGGTACAGCAATCACTCTACATCAAGAGGAGATGTCTTGGCAGAGGAGGAGGGAGTTACATGAAAGTATGTCACAGTGTGTCAGACATCAAACTTTGGCCTCTAATGGTTATTTTTTGTCCAGATCTACTGATTTCCCCAAACATACTTTGAAAATACAACCCACTCGAGTTGAATATGCTTCCTACCAGATGATCATGTTTTTAATTTAGTTATTCAAATTTATTTTCCTATATTTTGGAGGCAAAAAGGTAAAAATTATGTCAAAAAAACTGATTTCTGATTCCTGATTTTAAATTGAAGAAAATAAAAAAAAAAGTATAAAATTCGTAAAATACTTTATATTTTTAACAATATTAATAGTGATTATGTTAAATAATGTTGTTACTTAAAAATAATAATGATGTGAAAATACTGTAATAAAACACTGCTTATAAATATTTAAATAACTTTTGCCCACTAAATAAAAAACATGTAGAATGACTATTTAAAATAATAAAATGGAAAATTGTCGGTTAATGAAAAATTGGTAAAACATTTTTAAAACCACAAGAAACCAAAATAGATATAATAGGCATGTGTTTTAAACAATTTTAAAATATATTCTTTATTGTGTTGACCAATCTATAGGCATTTATAGCATTTGCGCTGTGCAACCAAAACTCCTCAGGATCTTCTTACAAAAGGACCAGCTTAGCCCCCAAGAAAATACTCTTTTATAGTTTGCAATGCTCCTGTTAAGATGTACTCTGAGATCAGTAGGTAATCCTGTTCTATAGGCCAGCTGTAGCTAACTCCCAGAGAGCTGGGATGGGCGCCAGTGTTGCCTCTGGGTTGGGAGGAGCTCGGAGTGGGTGCACAGCATAGGACAGGCATTGTGTTCAGCCATCTGCAGCCCAAGCAAGAACTAAACCAGGGGAGCGGCCAAAGCTTGACATCTCCATTGCTTCTCTGATGCGATGGCATCAATGACCCAGCAGGGAGCCGTGGTCTCAAATGACCATAATTTGCATACTAGGAGCAATAAAAGACATCGGATATGGCTAGCCATGGCCCCCGCCTGATGAGCAGCTAAGGATAGTCAGCCTGGGGGGTTTCTTACATGCTTGTTGGCAGTGAGCAAGGAGGGGGAATTAATTATTTAACCCCCGGGTAAGCTGGGCAGGTCTGAGCACCACAGTGACATGGTGAGAGCCCTGGGGCACTTGATCAAGCAATCTGCACAGAGGCAAACTGTCTCTTTTGGGTTAGGAAAAGAACTTGGCAATGTTTAAGCACCAGGGAGCCCAGGACAAGGAGGACTGAAATCTTGACATTTCACATCGCCGCAGTATGTACACAGCAGCCAGGAGCGTTTACTTATGGTTGGATTAAATGAGCTAGGGGAGGAATTCAAGCACCCTTCCTTGTTCTTTCTCTCTCACCCTGCTAAAATACAGCTCCACCCTAACGCTCTTGCACAGCCCAAACTAAACTAACCTGAGCTGACAGATAGTACAGAACATTGAGGGGCGAAAGCATTCCTGCACTATCCACCCCCTCCCAGTTGAAACTTGTTTCATCCCCCTTCCCTCCCTCCATTCAGCGCAGTGGCCAGGCAACACCAAATCTAAAGGCCAGCCCTACGTTTTAAACCTACAGGCATTCATTCTTCCACAGTCTCTACAAAAGGAGAGGCCTGTACACTACTGCACTATTTGAGAACACTAGGTCAAACAAAGGGGTTGCCGTCAGTGGGCAAAGTGGTCTGAGAGACCCCGGCGAGCACAGGAATTTGAGTCAAGAATAGGCGACCCTATTTGTAGCCCCAGCTCTCCATCCCCCATATTCTCTCCAGCCTCACTGAAAACACTGACTACAGTCTGTCAAAGCCAAATATATAGAAGAATCCAACAACAGTGTGAATAGATGGATGTCTAAACAAGTATGGTGGGCATATCGGGTTTGTTTGGTCTGCAATCACATCAAATAGACAGTATAGTGAGAAATTATGATACCCTGGCTAAAAGTATGTGACATTTCAAAGGGGTCATGAAGTACACAGGTGTCTGTCCAATGGAGACAAGTTGGTCACCAGGTGCTAAGAGATAAAGGTCTTAAAGAGCTCAAAACAACTGTCTAGCGATCTCACAACTAAATCTCACCCTACACCATAGGTTCACAAACATGTTGACAAGCAAAGCAGTTTTGTCCAGAAAATAGGCACAGCGCCCTTCCATTTTTATCTCTCTTGCCCAAGAGGAAGTACCAATTAATCAGTGGGCAGTCACTGGCCAGATATAAACAATTTTATGAATGGACTCTTGGTATTTTCCCTCCGCCTCCTCTTGCTGACTTTCAAACACAATGAGCATTCTCTTGGAGTTCATATTTATTGAGTAAATCTCCATTTAAAGGCTGATATGAAAACAAGCATCCATTGAGTAGCACCGGCTCTGACTGCTGGGACAGTTTTGCAGATGAGCAAGAAGGGAACCAGTAAGATGGCCCATTTAATTTCAATGTGGGATCAGTATAAAAGTGAGAAACCAATGACTTGGGATTATGCAAGCAGAAGAGTGGTTAACACACGGGAAAAGTATGCATCATCTCAAAAAATGAGTAGGATTCCTAACCCCTTTGTGGAAATCGAGTGACCGAAGTTATTCCACCCAAGTAGTTGATGATATGTTTTCATATTGTGCAGTGTTAGCTTGGTATGCTTTTAATCTAGTCTAGATTGATAACAGGCCCGTGCTTTGAACAGTGCAAGGAGGATATTTCTTCATTATCTCTGTACTCTCCAACAGTGGTGTTTCATGACAGAGCAGTTCAATTTCCTTCTCAGCGCTAAAGTGAGCTGCCCCAGATAATCAGTTTTTACCAGACAGAGCGGGGTACCTGCCACACGTCTGTGAGCGCTATCTCGCTTCGTTATCTCTCTCGCTCTGGCTCTCTGCCTTCTTCCTCTTGGTAACAGAGTAGTCCACCCCCATTCTTTGCCTCTCAGAGGAAAGAGGACACCGTCAGCACAGAGACAAAGCCAGACATGCTGTGGCTGCTGGAGCTTGACTACCAGGTCCTGAAAGAACAAGCCTAGTTCCTTCTCCCCCTCTCTAACATCTTCACTTTTCTTATCCTTACACCCTTGTCTTGGACCTTTTGAAGCCATGTTAACACTGCCTTGAATTTGAATCCTGAACCTCTTGGCTACAATCAAAATACTTTTAGCTACAGTAAACACTCCAGGACATGCATCACTACAAGGCCAAATTCTGGCAAATGCAATAAAACGTACCGGGAGGCTTGCACATGCGGATCTGGCTCTGGCACTGCACCAGTGGGTGGAGGGTGGGCTGAGTCTCAGAGGGCACTCTGGTAGGCAGGCCGGTTAGTCCGAGAGTGTGGGGAGGTGAAGGCGGTGGTGATGGTGCTGGCGAACTTGGGCTGTTGCACTGGGTCTGATAGCGGAGCTGCGTGAGTGATGGTGGCATGCCCTGGTAATGCCTAGTGGCACTCAAAAGGTCATTCAAGATTTGGAGGATGGTGCCTATGTCCCGCCTGGGACGTCCGGTGCTGTCCTGACAGTTGGGATGCAAAGTGCCTTAGGGAAGAACCAATATAGATATTACATAAACATTTAATTAGTTTACATAAATATTCTATATAAATAGAAGATTATTTAAATCTTCTATTGAGAAGTTATACCTGAAAATGTCCCGGAAAAGACTCCAGGAGCATGGTTCACAAAACTTTCAATGATAGCGCCTGGTTTGCGGGACCGCGAGGGAGTGTTACAGTTGCCAGACGTCTTTGCTGGGCAGTTGGCCTGTGCAAAACATAGGCCAGTGGTCAACTCTTACTATCGCTTTTACATCTTAGTGCATCTTATCTAATTTGTAAATCAACTCTATTGCCATTATTATACAAAATTACTGAATTGGATAATGTAGGACAAACAGTGGCTCACCTCTGGACAGGAAGCTGCAGGACTGGGGCTGCTTGGAGAGGTGGGACAGGCCGAAGATGGCTGAGGGGAGTGAAGAAAACTTCCAGGGATCTGAGAGGGGTTCGGTGGAGGGCTACAGTGCCCTGAGGCTGAGGTGGGGTATATGGGAGGAACAGATGGGATAGAGGGGGGAGGTGGGAAGGCCGAAGGGTTAGATGGGAGCTTTGTGTTTGGATGGTGAGGATGTGGGTGCGGGTGATGTGGGTGGGGGTTGTGTGAAACCCTCGCCATCCCAGAGGCAGAGCCCGAAGCTCCATGAGACTGTCCTGTTGTGCCTTCTGGACTCCCGCGTGATATGAGATGCCGATGCTGTAACTGTGGGCCGCCCGAGTGCTGCGCTGCCAACTGCAGTTGGACAAACATCATATGATCGCCTACTCGCAGAGCCAGGGTTAAAGGAGACCGGCCAGACAGGAAATCGCTGACCTGTGAACAGGAAATGAAGAGGGGGGTGGCTTTGGTTATTCCATTTGTACTGCTATAAACTGGAAAAGAATTTGGCAATATGACTGAATGCCTTTTTATGAATAAGCAGAAGTATACAAAAAGGCACACACATACACACAATACTCTACCATTCAGCACACCCACGAAAAACTAACTTCTGTTTGGCCCCAGGCCTGAAAAATCAGCCATAGAAACAGGATGCAGACCCACTCGCCACACAGTCACATAATAGCTAATTGTTTGAAAGGCTGGACCGGAAAGGCTTGTCCATTTTAGGAGTACCCAGAATGGTAGTTGAGCCAAGGGTCTCTCCGACCCCTTGATAACAAGGCGAGAAGTACAGAGTGCTTGTCTTGACTCAAAACAACCTTCTCCTTGTTCGATCTCAACCCTCAGACTCTCTGTGTTGCGTCTGCCACATTCTGAGGATGTTCTAACTTCACCAATGTGTGATAGTAAATATGTAAAGATGCAGAATGACTAACACACAAAGAAAGAATCAAAGGTACCAGAAAAGACAATGAAAGCCATTAGATCTATACATTGTCCGATCGTGCTTGTGCTGGCTGACCTGTTGTTAACCTTTTGAATTACTGGGGTCTACCCACCATAGTTTTTTTCTCTAGCTCTTTTGCGGATCTATTTTTCCATCGAACAGTCACTCTCACAGTCGAGTGACATTTACCACTCACTGACAGACGTGGAGAGCCAGACACGTAGACCCTTATTCCATCTCTAAGAAGGATAAAGTAAAAAAAATCCTCCTTGAATGACTATGAACTCACAAAATTAAAAGAAAATACACTGAATATCCTGTCAAGTTTGATTGCAACCCATTTAAATGTCAATTGTGAAATTGGTGGCTCAACCCAGAGTGAGGGTGGATCCCACCCCTGACTGACAGCTGTCTAGTGAGTTGATTTGCATCTAATGCACAAATCAGACTCCAACAAAAGATTCCAATAATTACTCTACTTCCATTGCCATATAGCGGAGTGACTTTGTAATAGGACAAAGGCTTTGAATATCTGCAGCAAGGAGGGTGCTGAACATCCAGACACTAATAATTAAAATTATTTGCGCCTGCAAATCATCAAGTAAAGTGTTCGAGACCCCACATTAGCCTTGCAGATCAGTCATCATAAAGCCCAAGCATCTCACTGACTCACTCAAAGCCCAGTCTCATCCCACATGATGAGAGAGTGTGTGAACCCCCATAAACCAGTAAAAGTGCCTCTGAAAGGTGAGGACATGGTCTGCATAGACATTCCCCACAACAGCCGTCAGTTTGAGTCACACAGACCTTTGTCAATACATCGGCCAGCCCACACGCTTCTGGTGCAATAAACGAATGACCACAAGGACACAGTGGGTTTACAGATCTTCAGTCTTCACTTACATGGCATCTGAGAAATGCGTGCGCATGTATACAGTTAATGTTTTTGTGGTGTTTTAAGTGTTCTTGTCATCGACTAGAAAAACTAAGAAATATGAACAGACCATTATGGAGAGTCTTGGTGGTTGTGGAAGAACACCCATATTTAGTTATCAAAAGAGTTTAAGAAATTCCAGACTTTGGCTAGATCTGTAACACTGCTATATAGAATCTGTCAAGTGTATGGAGTGTATGGAGCAACATATAGTCTATTATGCCTAAAAAGGATAAGGTACTCGAAAGAGATCGCAAGTGTACGTTTGCACAGGTCTTTGTTCTAAAGGCCACCGACTATCTCTCTTGTCAGGGGACTCAGATCAAGTTCTATAACCGAGCGCACTTGACACTGGCTTGTAAATGCCTAGCTGGAACCACCCTTTCTTCAATCACTACATGAAAAATAATAATAAACAAACTACAGATCACAAACTCCAAACAGGCCCACAAGGAATCGGAGACCAGATATTTTTTTTAATTATTCACCGAACTGGAATGCCAATAATTCAACATTAATCATTCCTTGTCTTTTACATATTAGCCTAACATTTAGGCTAATATGCTTTTAGCTATCAATAATAATGCTGTACAATGCAGAAAAAAAAGTATTTTTACGTAATTTTCCAGGTAAAGTATCTGTAAAACAATAATTTTTTTAATTATTAGAAACTAAATTGAAAATTGTAAGACTGATATTTTTCTGCGATTGAAAACAAGTCCTAGAGATATAAATAGACAAGGACTTTTGTTTGACTGCATCTATCAGATTTTTCACTTTAGTAACAAGTTGACTGAAAGTGAACAAAATCTGCCAGAGCATGACTTGTATGGAAACAAATCTTAACATCTCATGCAGAGTTTCTTCTCATGTAAATTGATCTTGTTTTAAGGATTTTTAGACATTTTACTGGAAAACAAGTCAAAAAGACAAATTTGAAACACTTTTTTTTTTGTTTCATATCTTCATTCATTTCGGAAATTTAACACTAAATTCAGTGTAGAAAATGCAGGAAAAGTCTGCATATTCAGTTTGGGTTGATTTAAAAGACAAAAAAGGTAGATACTGACATGTCTATGGAAACAAGTTCATGTTGAAGAATTCTATACTTGGATAAGCTAACATTAGTTCACCTGAAACTGACTAGCACTACTATTCCTTTATCTTTGCACTTCGTCCATTTTGATTTGTTGGGGAGGCATTTTGCTCTGCAGTGGGCTGTGGTTGCTATGCAGTGAAGAGCGAGTGAAGGAGAGAGAAAGAAAACATGATAAGGGGAGACAGGGGAGGAGGGCTGGGGGAGAAACCTTGTAGCGAGAGAGAGGGTGGAGGGGTGTAAGGATGCCAGTAGATGCTGATGAAATATTCAGTGAGAGTACGCCTCTGGCTCCTTCCGTTTTTTTTCTCCCTCCCAACTCTATAGCTGACAGTTTTATTTATTGGGGTCCCTGCGGTTCAAGGAACTCATTTTCAGGCGGTTTCTTCTGTAGCACAGGAGATATGGGGCAGGAGCTCGGAACAGCACCAGGCTGACGTTCACCCACAGTCTGAATACACCCATCTATGAAGGGTCTAATCAGAAAACAGGTTCTTTTGATACCAACCATGACTAAAAGCCTACTGGTCACCTATCAAAGGCCTCAACAATCACGGAAAGTTCAAAACCAGCTTATTAACCCTCATCATCGACTGGCTGGTTTTGAACGCACCAGGGGGTAGTATAGCCTAGTCCTTAGGAGCCTGAATGGTGTGGATGCAATAACAAGCTCCTTTACAATAATCAAATCATTTGCATCTTTCTTCAAACCCTGAAGAGACGGCTAATTTTAAAGATTTTACTTGAGGGGTTTGACCTACTCAAGGTCTACATATGATTGAACGCTGAGGATTCAGTGGGTAAAGGCTAAATTCGATCATCCAGAACTTGCATGGAGTCTCTTTCCATCATTTCTGTAGACCAAAACTAAATCATTTTAAGGCACATACAGAAATGATTCCCTTAAGGGGATACTTTATCCAAAAACGAAGATGCTGTCATCATTTATTCAAAAGATTTTTTTCTGTTGAGCACAAAAGAGGATATTCTGAAGAATGAAAAAAAAGAAGTCCAATTGAAAAGATTTATATATTTCCACATAATAAAGAAAGATCATACAGGTTCGGAGGAACATGAGGTAAATAATGACGGCATTTTAATTTTTTGCTTCTGCCGTGTCCCCTCTTCCTCATTCTCTGAGCTCCGGGTGACCATCAAAGATATGCGCCGCGAAAGCACAACACCTTTTTCCTCAGATGACTGAACAGATTAGTCTGGGTAGGCGAGAGACTGAGTCAAAACAGACGTGTCGCACTTGCAGCCAACAGGATTCAAAATATCTACAATCATGGGAATCAGCATTAATTAATGACTAAAAAAACATTTAGAGAAAGGTCACAGAATAAAGCAACACTAAGAATGACAAATAGAAGGAACAATGCTAAAAAAGTAACAGCTCAGTACAGAAGAGGAGTTTAACACTAATTAAAAAAAGGCTTGTGGCTTGGTTATCGGCTAAAGAGAAGTTCTCCATAGTCCCCTTCCCTCCCTCCTTCCTTCCTTCTCAGTTCAGTCACGAAACTGAGCACTTCAATCACAAAGGCGGATGGGAAACAAGAACAGTCACGAATCCAAGTGATTGCCCATGTCAACTTAGTCCCCCTTGGATCGGGAGTGCTCTCTGTGCAAACACACATAGGCATGGCCCTGATCACAGATCAGATGAATGCAAACGAATATCTCCTCCCATGTGCCAGCTGTTCAAACAACATGGCAAAGCCCACCTTTTCTATTTCAAATATTTGCTAAATCAAAAAATTGATTGTGGATATGGCACGAAAGCCATTGATGTCCTGTGAAGCCTTGCCACTCAGTGTGACGTGCGATCCCACGGCTTCTATTTTTGTCTTCAATCTATACCTAGGATTCTGACTCATCACTGTCTTCCCTGGTAATCACATACACTCCAGACCCTCGTCAAGGGTGACGTCAGTACGGCCATTTCTCATATTCAGATCTTCTCATCCCTTGCTCCCTCTGGGAAGGGGATTGGGTGGGTGGAAATGACAAGCGGGTGACAGAGAGGTGACTCGCTCTATATTGTTGAATCCCATTATTTGCATCTGTCCATTTTCAGACACAATGACAGGCACCGGACCCATTCTAAAGTGAGTAGGTGGGTATCTGAAGGGTGGAGAGTTATGACAGGAAAACATCTCTAGTCTTTGGCACTGAGGCCGCTTGCTTGAAGAAACAAACCAATATGTTATCCCCCAAGGACAAAGCAAGCAATCTACCTGCCTATAGAGGTGGATTAGCATAGAAACCTCTAATTAATGTACTCCGTCGCCAGAAGAATCAGACACCAGTCATTATTTCGACTTGATGGGCACAGTTTCCAGCAACAAAGCGCTGCTCGAATGCAAAAATGGCGTTTAAATGTTCAAGAGGATCAATCAAGTGGACTGCATAAACTGGGTTATATTTTCCCTTGGAACTAAGAAACTCCTTGATGTCATTCCGTTCTTCCTCTTTAATGGCGGAGAGGGTAAAACTGGAGACTATGGAGAGACATGCGAAACCACAGCAGCTTTAAATTATAGCCCAGAAAAGGCTGTTAGGCCAGAGTTACAAGGGGAAAAATGCCATTCCAATAATTGCAAGCCTTCCCTTTCCATAAAACAGTCTGGTTACGGGGAAGTCTTAGATAGATCTTTCCCTGGAAGCTAAAACTGTAGCTCTTGGAATTCTGCTATGTATATGTGGTCGTCCACTGTAACAACGAAGCCTGACCTTAACTAGCCGTACATGAAAAGAACGGTAAGTATCATGGAGTGCAGATCACTTTTTATAGTCGTTGTTGACTAATTTCAGTTCTGAAGGACTGATATGTCTCACATTTGACAATGTTACTGACTCAGTTCATGTCTGTAACCATGAAGCTACAAAAAAGAGACAAACGATGACTAAAAATTACGATTTCTAAAACGGGGTCGTTTCATAAGCAGGCAAATGACATAGTTAGCTGCCTTCAAATAGCTAATTAGATCAGAGAAAAAGCACATCTAACCCTTGCAAGGCACTGCAAAAAGTTTTTTTGATGAGAAAGGAGAAACGTGAGCCACTTTTAACAGGTTAAAAAGCTTTTCTACAGAAAGAGGAGACACTGCAGCTGCCGGGAGAAGGCATATTGAGCATTAAGAGCGGTGTATCCCCCTGTCTACCCTTTCCCCTTGTACACACAACCACACATCTCTGTCGTCATTACAGATTGGCGCTTTACTCTCCTACACAAACACAATAACCCAGGATTTCCCAAAATATCAGCAAGAAGATGCAGTGGAGGTGGACTATTTTCATGCACATACAAGTGTATTTCAACATATATGACTGTCAATATCCAACATTAGATTGGATAACCAATCAAAACATTAAGTAAAATGAGGTTAGAATACACATTAGAAAGTGTCATAATCATAAAATAGTAGTTGCAGAGTTTCTTAAATTTGTAAGGTGGGGTTTCAATAAAGTGGCTTCTAGGTGGGGTTTGCCTCGGCTCACAGATGTTGCCTAGAAACTAGAAGGTGTTTCTTAAAATATGCGTAGTAAGTGTGTGGAGGTCTTTGAGTTAAAAGCTTAGAAGGGCATCATCTGTATCCCATTACCCTATGTGTCAGTGCAACATCTTGCCCAGTAGAGAGTTCAAAAACACACAAATGATCCTTTAAAAAAAGAGCCAAGTGCGGGTGTTCAGTGCTGCCCTGGCAATTAGGTTAAGTGTACGCACAACTGTCCATTTTAATGGGCCACTGTGTAATTCAAACATCTACTGGGATGACCTTATTAGAGTGAAACTTACCTGGGTTTCTGTCAAGCTCTCCAGCGCCTGCATTACTGACTGCTCAGGTCTTGATGCTTGAGACTTTAGGAAGAGAGAAATTAGGGTAAATATAAGTGTGACAAATAGGGTCAACGAAGTACAACAAATATAATGTAGCTCATGCTATTTTTACCATTAGGCCTGCTTCAACTGTTGGAACCAGCGTTAACTTGCTCCCATCCGTTATTCCCAAATCTTGAAGTTTTCCTGAACTCAGGCGTCTAGAAAGATCAAGGAGATGTTAGTTTTCAAAACCCAAGATGTAAAAAATTCCAGCATGTTAATTCCAAAACAGATCTGTTTACATTTTCCTTCTGCACAAACAAAAAATAAGAAATTTTGAAGAATTTTGTATCACTGTTTGTCCATACAATGAAAGTCAATGGGGTCCACAATTTTATGAAAACCTTTTTAAAATATATATTTTTTGTTCCACAGAAAAATAGTCACATAGCTTTGGAATGACATATGGGTGAATTTTGGGTGAACTATCCCTTTTTAACTGTCCACTATAACAGCATGAAAATAACAGTTTGGTTCGGACATGATGTACATGTATCTAGATATAGATATTTATACAAATATAGAAAACAAAGTAAGCTTATACATGTGTAGCCTCTACCAGTAGACCAAAAAATTGTCTGATACCAGTGCATAAAAATCAGCATGTTTAGTCCAAAAACTCCTCCGCATGAATTCAAATGTTTCAAATAAACTGTCTAAATGGATTTTTAACCATAAAAATGTCTGTCCTAGTGGCATAATGTACACACATGTGCTCAGGCTAAATGTCACCACCTCCTGCTGAACAAAGGGACTGAGCACTTGGCCTGGAGGCAGCTAAACCAAACAGAAGAGATTAAGCGACGCTCTTCGTTTTAAAAGGATGATGTAATTTGGTGGTGATTACTTGTGAGGGCTTTTCAATCAGCCCAATTCATAGCACAAACAATGCAACTGTTTGGGTCATTTGCAAGTGACAAAAGAGCTTCTCCCTCACCTCCAAGCTCCATCACCCAAGTGCAATTGTTAGGCAATGTGCTTACTGCCCTGAAACTAACATTGCCTCTTATTTCCTTAACGTTCGCTTAGAATATTCTAACACAGCAGCGCAAGTCACACTAGGAATGCTTCATTCCACCAACATCAAGTTTATAATGACAATTACTAATGCCATGCATATTCTAACCAAGCAAACAAACCAGTTTAATCAAGAGATTAGGAAAATCTATTTATATGCATGTCCTACTCTCAGCGGGAAACACCTTTGGGCCCTTTATAAGCTGTAAAGCTTATATTGTTTGCATAATGTTTTGAAATAGGCTAGCCTAGTAGTACAGTTTCAGATATCACAGGTTTCTAGCGCACCTTGCACATGGTCTAACTGACTTCCACAGCCCACTGTCAACAGTTTAGATCACTTTCATTTATCTATTGAAGAGGCTGTGGACTGCCACAACAAAAAAATATAAAAAATTTGGTGCTGTGCATGTGAAACAGGGCTCCAAGTGCATCTATGGCAAGCCATTTCCTTTACTAATTAGTTATTAGTAGCCTACTTATTCTTGTACAAGTAAGAGACTACCTTTCTTCGTCATACTAAGTACTTATTCCGGTAGTGACTACTATCTATTCAGTAAGTCATCAACTGCTCATTCCTTCCATACTATAGTGATTATTGTTTTCCTTGTAGTCAATATCCCAATATTAGAAACTACACTAAATAAAAGTAACTATTTGAATGGTTAAAAACGACTAAACAGTTAGTACTACTACCTAATGAGTCAAAAAAAAAACTGGAATCATACCAGTACCAGTCAGAAGTGAATGTGTTTGTATATATATATATATATATAAACCACAGATCTCCTTAGAATTGCAATTGATTACCAGTAACAACAGTAGTTACCTGTCATTATTGAAATAGAGTCAAGTAGCTAAAGAATATGCTATAGTATTCAATGAATAAGTACTTGTGACTAACTAAATAGATACTAAACAGTGCTAATTCAATGCACTAGATATCTAATGAATGTGTTGCTAATGAAGTGGAAAGATTACTACCAGTACAAGTAATAAAAAAAAGTAACGTTACTGGTAACACAAAAAATACAAATCCTACTAGTTAGTTCAAATGAAAAAATGTTAAAACGGCTTGCCATCAGAGATGGCAGAAAATCTCCATTAGGAAGCCCAGCAAAAACCAACCGAACGTGCTCTTAACCATTGTTAAAAACACGCAACCGTGCAACCTAACAGTAACACTGCTACTACTCACGTTTCTTTGTGTAGCAGAGCGAGTCTTTCTTTGGGGACTTTCAGTCTTTGAGAGAGTCTTCTCTTTAGCCCTTCCACGGTCTCTTCTGCGGGAAGGGAGAGCTCGAAGCGTGTGCCGGTGGTGGAGTGGATGTACAAATTCATGGGGGGCTCGCCGGAGACGCTCTCGCAGGACGGCGCAGTTCCGCGACTGCTGCAGCTCCGGGCGCTGGGATGCTGGTCCATTCGATAGCCTACGATAGAGGAGACAGGGTCGGTGGAAGCGGATGGATGGATATGGCTGGATCTCTCAGTGGAAAGCTATCTGCAAAAGCTCTTGGAAAATATTCCCAAATGATTATTCCCGTTTGGTGATCGATCCTGCTGTGAGCCTCCAAATTAATAGCTTCTTTTACAGCAGTATTTAATTCTAATTTTCCGATAGTGCATACACATGGATATTCTGTAAACTGTAGTCCTTTGTCGTTGACAGTGTTACTGCAAAACCAGCGCAACGGTTTTTTTTAAACCCCAGCCCTCATCGCGAAGAGAAACTCCAGTGAAACACGCATAATAATGCCCGTTGTTTCGCCGTATCTCGCTTCCACTGTGCAGCTATGGTTACACCCACAAAAGCGCTGTCCAATCAGAGGAGGCTTCTGTAAAGACGTCATGCGCTCGTAGCCAACGAGGGGACAGACTTCTCACCCACGTGGAGCACAAACCACGCCCCCCCACCCCCCCATCGCTATACTCATTGAGGACAAATCCAATCTGAGTGGGCGAGGAGCTCCAGTCCTGGAGTTCCAACCTACTTTTACCAATTTCACACCATTCATGAAGCAAACTGTCAAAGTAACAAAAGTCACCAAATATCACCTTGAATATTTAAATGGCAACACTAAACGGCATGTTTCCAAAACAACGCACTATAAACGTGTGCATAAACAAAAAAGTGTCTAGGTTGCATATTTGTTTCCCAAATTATTCAGTGATTTAGGGGTCGAATTTTCTGTCAGTAATTTTTTTTTAAGTTCGTCTTGCGTAACTCATTTTTTTGTTTCACCGATTTTGGAGTTATATTTGTAATATGAAAAATTTAGTTTGTTCAATCGCGCAGCAACATGGCTACTTTCGTCGATACAAACAGTGATCTAGGTTTACCTCCATAATAAAGGATTATGGGGGTAATCCTCCCCCCCCCCCTTCTTTTTTTAAACATTGATTTGGGTGATTCTTCAATGCTGACAGCAGTTTTGGGAACAGTAATATGTTATAAATAAATAAAATTGTATTCAGAAATAAAAGTTAACATGTCTGTGAGTGGGACAAGTTCAATAGCCTATAGAGAAATGTAACATGCAAAAAAAATCATTAAAATGAGTCAATTAAAGTATAAAGTTATAATGATATTGAAGAATCATCCATATGCAAATATATAATTATACACGCATGTTCTAAGAGCCTGTAATCTGTCTACGTGTGCAGCTTACGTTTGAAAGCTTGTATTATGATTATGATTATCTCTATTCAAATAGTCCTCCATAAAAGACAGATATGCTCTTAAGGAAACGTCGCGTCCCAGACCAGTCATCCAGTATAAGCATCGCTTGGGGCGATACACAAATTGACACTTACGTCAATCACTCACAATCGTGCTCTCGTGCCAAATATGCTGTAAGCTACAGTCTGCAAACGTCTACAGATGGTTGGGCCAGCTTTGATAAAACACCTTATCTGAAGAAAGTACTGATAAAAAGAACTTGTTTCAGGTTATATTGCAGATCTGTGAAAAAAACAACCTCTGGCATTAAGCCCAAGTGGTTGTTCCTTATGCCAGACTTTACAACTTATTCACGTGGTCCATGAGCAGAGCCATCACTGAGTTGTGTGAACCAGTGTGAGAAAAAATATCTAACCATCCATCTACAATTTACGGTGTAGTTTTAGCGCCAACCAGTGACCAAAATAGTTATAAGCCCATTTCCAAACAAGCGAGACAGGTCCAAAACATTTTTTGTGTGTGTGCATAAGCAATAAATTAACATCAAGTGGAAACTTAGAAGCTTGATATTTATTTACTACTAAAAGGAAAAGTTCACGCAAAATTGATTTTTATGTAATTTACCAACATGTTGATCCAAACCAATTTGACTTTCTTCCGTAGAAAACAAAAGGAAACTTAGGCAGAATGACAACCTCAGTATTTTATGGAAAAAGATGCTGCATCGAAACCTTGGCTGTATTCTAATAATCTAATGTTGTGTGTCACAGAAAGAAAGTGTCACAAAACAACACGAGGGTGAATAAAATATGACAGTATTTTAATTTTAAATGTCTTTTATAAAATCTATTTAACTTCCCAAATTTAAATCATCTAAGAAAATTAATAATAGATTTTTACTCAAAACAAATGTAAGTCAAACTAAACACGTAACTTGCTTTAAAACGAAACCTAACTTACTGCAAAACTCAAAAAGAAAAGACAGCAAACCAGCTGTTGCATTAAAAAGTGCAATATCCTTGTTAAAAATATGACACTGACACTTACCAATAATTGTAGCGAAAACCTCAAAGTTTCGCGACAATGTCTCAGAATCCTCCACAAGGTTGCCTAGTTTTGGCATGTATAGAGAAAATATTTGATTAGTTTATATTTGTCCACAAAGAATGTCCGCTAAGATGTGTCTGGGTTAAATGATTCGGCTTTCCCAGTGCAGACACCGGTTTAAATCCCAAGTCTATTCCAGTGTTCCTGCCATCCGAAACTACACCGTGTGACAGCATTCGAGCGTCCGAGTTGAAGTACAACCCCTCTTTACAAAGCAGCTCATAGAAAGGGCGGAGTCTTCGCTTCTTGCGATGTCAGCATGTGATTTAAGGTGGAGGCCTTAAATCACATGCTTTATTTAATTTTTTGGACGTTTCATAACATTTGTATGGATTTATGACAGTAGTTTCACTCAGATGTATATCTAAGAGTGAAAACGATGTTCAATTGGTTGGTAAAACACAGATATAGCCAAGTTATAAGTTCAGTGCCACCTTAAAATATGTTAACGTGGAGAAGCCATTGATTAGGAGGGGCGTGACTATGTCCTGACGTCATAAAGAAGTAACCGGGCAACCAGTCAAGGAAAACACATTGCTTGGATACGAGAGAAGTCGACGGTAAACAAAAAAACTTAAGTGGAATTCGAATCTCAGGAAGTTGGTGACGCCACTTCGATATAGCAGTAGATCAATAGATAAGCAATAGATAAAAGTATACATGTTATGTAAGCAAATTTTCTAAAAAAATATATCTAAAAAGGTAAACTCCACCGTAGTGCAAAACCAAACAAATATAGGACTTTGTAATTGACGTGTCAGTGCTTAAGTATAATGTACATTAATTTAAAAAAATTAGTTGAATTTTTATAACATAAAAAGTTAAAAATTGCTTATTTTGATAAGTTAAACATCCAAGTTGATTTAAAAATTGAAGGCAGCAAAAAATAAATAATTATATAATCAATAAGTTATGCGGTATGTTTTTACATTGTTTTTAAGTCATTTCAACTTAAATTACATTAAACTGACTTTAAAAAAATGAATCTTGTATAACATAAAAAGTTGAACATTGCTTAACTTATTTTGATGAGTTAAGCAACGTAAAAAAAAAGGTATTGCTCATATAATTTTTTACAGTGTGGAGACACTCAGTAATTATAATTTTAAAATTTTCTATAAATTTATAAGTCACAAATTTTCTCTGGTTTACATGTATATGTTTTTTTTAAACATCTAGCGCAAAACCCATTTAAATTGTTTCATTTTTTAAAATTTTGTCCTCCAAACTAAAATCACCACCCTAATTCTATATTCTTATTAGATCAACGGTTTTTTCATAAATGCCACAAAATGGTTACTAATTGTTTTAGGAGAAATAATAGTGGAAATGTTCAGCAGCTATTTTGTAGCCATGACTTTAATGTGCATATACAGAAATTGATTAAATATATATACAATGTAAAAAATGAAATGATCAATGTTATGGCTCATTAAAATAAGTTAAGCAATTTTCATAACTTTTTGATTAAGGTATACAAGATTCGACTCATTTTTAAAGTCAGTTTAATGTAATTTAAGTTGCAATGACTTAAACATCCAAGTTGATTGTACTTAAAAATTTAAGGCGGCAACTTTTTTACAGAGTAGTATCAAGATAATGATTATCCATTTATATTTTTATGTCTGACTCTGATTGGTTTCTTCTAAATGTCCTACAATACTACAACACTGATATATGTTTCATATAAACCTTCCCTCGTCACCTTTTCGAAGCGGTGATGCGTCAAAGTGGAGACCGTAAACCTGAAAACAAATTGTGGATGAATAATTAATTCTTTGTTGTCCTCCTAATAAGCTGACACAATGTGTTGTAAGAACGTTTAGCTGCTTTTCCACCCTAAAGGGAATTTTTTTGAAGAGGTTGTTTGCTCTTGCCAATTAAACAGCTTCCCATGAATCAATTAGCCTTATTCATGCTAGAATGTCTGTCTTTAAATGGAATGGGTGGATGTGAAGGATCTTGAAGTGTCACATACAATGAGTAATCTTTATGCGTATTCAAATATGAGACATGTGTGGGACATATGTGGGCGTCTGTACATGTGTGGGTGAGAAGCATTCCATACCATCAAAGTCACTCCGGTTCCCATATACACGTTCAAGAAATTTTCAACAGCCCATTCCGATTGTTGTTTACCCCCCGATTCCTTTGTTGAAACAGAGAGGGACGCATTAGGACATGCCTGTCAGAGCACAGGGCCGTGGCTCATAGATCTGTCAGCAGGAAGTTGGGGATAAATGAGTACTGTGGGAACACAGAAATTACACAAGAGATAGTTACACATCCACCCTAAAGGTTATGAAGCGAAAAGACAACAAAGTGCGTTGCAACAAACTTTGCAGGTGTATTTCCTCCAACAGGGTGTGGGAAATATTGTGTGTGTGTGTGTGTTGACTGTTTTCAGTTTTCAATATATTTTAAAATGTCATTTATTCCTGTGATAACAAAGCAAAGCTGAATTTTCAGAAGCCATTACTCCATTCAGTCACATGTTCAGTCACAAATCATTTTAATATGCTGAGTTGTAGCTCTGGTAACACTTTTTACTATCAATAACAGCAGTTGTGCTGCTTCATATATTTGTGGAAACCGTGATCCATTTATTATATCTATTTTGAGATATTGACAGCTGACTCTACATATAATGGGGCTTACTCATCCAAATAAATAAATATGTGGACATTAACTATTGATCTGAGTTACCTAGCCATCTATAAGGCCTATATCTTAAAGCTTCCACTTCCTGTATAAAACAAATTGACCAATTCGTTGTTGAATGTTTATATGGGAATACAAGCCTAAATTCAATCTGTTCATCATATAAAGCGACCGTGTCTCTTCAGAAGATTTGGACTTAACTGCTGAAATATCTGACATGTGAATGCCGTGATTAACCAATGAGAATCAAGATTTCCAGAGAATAATGTAATGAGAAGTTGATACTGAGGCCCTCAGCCAATCAGCATTGAGGAACTAAAATAACTTGTATAGATTATGACATTTATATCTCACAATTCTGACTTTGTAACTCGAAATTGTGAGTTTATCATGCAATTCTGAGAAAAAAAGACGGAATTGCAAGATAAAAAGTAGCAATTATCTTTTCTTTGTTTTTTATTCAGTGGCGGAAACAAGCTTCAATGCTTTTTTTATTATTTAGAGTGGTTAATCTCCAGCTAATCATGAGCCCACTGATGCAGGTATTTTTGATATATAATCACAATATTACATCTTTTGTTCCAGGCCTTAGTAGCTCTGTAGGCATATTGCATTTGTATAGTCTTTCATAAGTAGCCACCTGCAGAGCTTGACCACATTATAAATGAAAAAGCACTCCTTTATGGAAACCGAGAATAAACACAAGAGAATTCGACCAACTTGTCAGCCAAATTCCAGAGCAAATCAAGTGTGTATTGCTTGTTATTAATCCACATTTCATTTTATATTCTACAATATGATAAATGAAGACAAAGCGAAATTACAGGGGTATCTTTGTTAGCCTCATGTTCAGCAAGGTTTATTTGTTCTCCGCAAACCCTTGTTATCCACCACCCACTCAGCAACCCACACTTAAACATGCATTCTCCCATGTACTCTCGATGTCCTGCAGGCTTAATCCTGGGTTGGCTCGGATTAGCAACTTCCCACGTTAGGCTAATTTAATCAGAACACTGCCTCTATAGAGAAGCAATGCACTGGGGCAGCGTGGCACACTGACATTTCACCTGTATCCGCTGTTTGTGGTAATCTAATCATTGATATGGAAGGTAATTCTGGCCCTCTGATTCCATCTGTGACGTACAGTACGAAGCTTGGTCATCCTGCATCCATTCAGATTTTAAAAATAGAAGCATACACCTCACAAGAATCCCATTATTTCCCGTCTCTGTCTCTGAGCCACAATCCCCACGACTGGCTTTTCGCACTAATGTGCATTATTGCTTACTTCCTCATTTCACTGTGCTGTTCGAGTTCACCACAGAGAGTTCAGTTGTGTCCATCCGGTAAAGCATTTACATAAGGGCCAATGAGGTTGTTTACTTTTACAACTTCCCACATAGTGGCAGAAGGAATCAGCTTATGACCTCTATGAAGTTTTCTTGGAAATAGATGGATTAATCGAAGACTGAAACATTGTTGTTTCCTAGACAAGTTAATCCGGTTTCTGAACTTGATTGCAGTCTCTGTAGAGAATGTAATGTGAAAATGTTCTTTATGTTGCTTAATTGGTGACTTCAGAAGTCAACAGAAATATTAAAAGTGTCTGATATTTATTTCGGTTAAGATACTCAAGAGTTGGTCAGGTTCATCATTAAAAATATATAATAATATTACCTAGTGCTTATATACCAGAAAAGAAAAGGTTTCAATATATCCTTATACTACTTCTTTTCAAAGGAAAAGTGTAATTTGTTCATGCAAATTAATTCTTCTTTGGTCCTTTCAGTTCCTCATTAGTTGATATTCAAACAGCTGCAAAGATATTATGAAGCAAGAATTTTAGAATACAAAACTGTTTGGATCAAAACTGAATAGAATTACAGTGTACTTTACATGACAAATTAAAAACAAAGAACCATGCCACAAATAATGAAAAAGTTTGCATTTAGCTATTATATCCACATAAGTTTTCCTGAAGAAAGCTATCCTTTTGCATTCACAGTCATCTCAATGGCACTTGCTTGGCTTGTGTGAAACCCCGTGGAAGTATGTAATGTGAAATTTGTCGTATTTACTCATGAGCACTTGTATCTGCAGGAAGCCATGTGACTAATCACTCTAGAGCTGCAAGCAAAATGACGTAGATAAACATACAGACTGTACAGTCCTGAACTGTTCACTGGAGATTATCCTGAGTTGTGATGTCAAAAGCAGCACTGAAAAAAAAAGTGAGGTTAAAAAAACTGTCATTGAAGAAATATGGTATAGTTACAACATCTACCAGCAGGGGCTAATAGGCTATGCTAAGAAGTTGCATCAAGCATTCTTTAGATTGCTTTACATCATCATTTTGTGATCTGTCTGTGAAACCAGGCCATTATACTAAGAGGTAGTGAGGTGAATAAATCCTCAGAAACATTAGCATACCATTAACATAGCGCTGCATGTAAACACATCCTCGTGCTTGGTGCCAGATAGGTTAACAAGAGTACAAAATTAGACCTCTTTGACAAATGAACTGCTAGGCACTAGAACTGCTGCACATATCAAATATTCTGATCTGTTATACCTCGACATGACTAAACATGGACTGTATTAGTCTCTTTGGTGCATCATTTGTTGGATGGGTTACAAGTGCAGTGCGTCAACACACTGAAGGTTCATTAGACCTTTTGTACACTGATATTGCACACTGTCCATTAGGTATTCATACTTAAATATCTTACTGCAAAACCACACCAGCAACCTTCTACTTATTACATGTAGTGACTTCCCTTAATCTGAGGCCTTGTGAATTCTAAGAGGCGATCTATTTGGGGGATTGTCCTGGATTGAACCCAGTATTTTTGGCCCATGTAATACCTTATCAACATGTAACCACTTTGATAAAATGCATGCTACATAACACCATGGCTAAACAGTTAAGATGTGTCAATCAGTCAGTTATAAATTAGTAAATCATGTCCAGTTGTTCCCCAGTGCACAACGGATCTTTTTGCTCCAAGTCACCCTAAATCTGAGGCACCAGAAACTTTATTAGTTTGAGTTAGTACAGGAAATGTGAAAGCTAGCCTTAGCATGCACGTTATCTTTCTGGAATGATGACAAGTCGGGAGTTTCTGGGAGCATTTCCTCAGAGGGATCGTCACAGCATAACTTGGTGAAAGGGCAACAAGGTGGTAAACATAAAGAAGTTCACTGTCTCAAGCCTTCGTTTTTGGCTTTGTATAAGGCTAGTTTGCATACTGCATCATTACTTCTCGTTATGATTATTACATACTTATCAATATGTTCACCATGAAAATAAGGGACCAACTGGCGTCGTTTTCCATCTAGTGCCTACAGTCAGTGCATTCCTGACCTCGCCTAACAGCCCAACCTTCCCCACCCAACCACCTGCTAATACCGGGCCAGCTGACAGAATTAGATCAATGGCTGGGCTCATGGTTGTGTTTGATCTGCTGTCTGCCAGCACTGGAAAGCGTCATACATTTGCATGTGGGTGTGGGGCCTTGCACCAAAGTCCGGGACTGCACAAGTGTGTAAATGGTGCTATGTCTACTTGGGTAGTGCTGGATGGAAACTAGCATGATGACATATTTTCCTAGTGCTTCAGCATTAAGACATGTGATTAGGAAACCAGCACAAGTAACATGTTGGGTAAGGACAGGATGATACATTTGAATCTATATTTACTATAGGCCTTTCAAATGAATATACTAATTTTGAACTATTAATTATGAAAATAAGGGATGTTCCAATGCCATGGAAACAATTAAAGCTTGAAACCCTCCCAAATGCAAAGCATATTATTGTGAATTATACGTTCAGCGCAGTGGCTACTACACACAACGCGACTTGCTAAACCACAATTATTGAGAGCTGGTAGTGCAGGAGTTAGGGTGTGTTCCTACAGGATGCATTCTTGCAAGCAAGACAGAGCGCAACAAAACTCTGAAGGGGTCTCAAAGTAGTAAATACTTTTAACTTGCTAACACAATGAAGTAAAAACATAGCACTCTTGGCGTGAGACGATGAAAAATCAGAGAAACGATAAAACAGCCAACGGCATCTGATGCATGTGTACGTAGACCAACACTTACAAAACAAAGGCCAGACAAAATGAGCAAATATGTAATTGAATGAAAGAATAAGGCGAGATGGATTTTTTTTTTAGAAGTTGAACTTCTAACTTGATACAGCATTCAAAAAATGCAGCACTCATGCGGGAGACACTGCAGAAGACTCAAGTGCAACAATCAATCATGTCCACCTTGTGCATGTATACATAGAAAAATAATCTTAAAGCAGCTGCAGTGCTGTGGAATGCAGAAACTTTGTGAATACACTTCTTTGTGAACAGCCTTTTGCTGTGCATTAAAGGTTTACATTCTATCAGTCTGTGTGCCCTGGGAATCAAACTTACTTTACGAATTTACTTTTTTTCTCTCTCTTTAGCTAAACAGTAGGTCTATGTGACAACTGGGTTTTCCCTTTTTGGTTTTCCATGCAGTGCTGCAGGGTTGATTCCACTGTGTAATGCATTCTAAGGGGCAATGTTTTGCATTTAAGGGGAAAAAAATCAGAGCTTTTTTCCAGCTAAATACCTTACATAGGAAAAAAAGTGATGGAGGTGGTAAAGTAAAGTGCTTCTTGATTGGTAAGTTTAAGACTAGACACTTGACAGGTGACATGAGCTGGGTCCCAATTCAGAGGCTGCATCCTTCGAAGGCCGATTGCGTCGCCGCAGCATGGCAAAGGCTGTCGCAATCGAAGGCGACCTCCAAATGCGTTCTTCATTTCCCATGAAATTAAGGATACAACAGATGAATCCTTCGCCGCATTGCCTACCCCAGAATTTATTGCGCTCTTTTTATTTATTTATTACACTTAATTGAAAGTATTGGGTTTCAACTTACTCTTACTCTTCCAAAATATCTAATGATACAAATGTATAAATAATAATAAAAAAAAACCATTTAAAGTACATCAAACGAATTTATGTTATGAGCCATCAAACAGTTTTACTGAAACTGTGCTGTAGAGTTGGTGTACAGGGTTTCACTCTACAAGAGACCCATGTGCCCACGCCTCACCCTTGCTTTCCCAGTCAACTGATTTAACAACCTCACCCTTCTGGAATGTGACACTTTGCTGTGTGGAACGCAAGACCACAACAAACGTCACTGTTAGCATGAGGGAGATTCAAAGAAAGTTAGCTTGTCCTTTCCTTGCAATAAATAAAAAGCATGTCATACCTACCTCTCTGCTATGGTTTGTGGAGGACTATGTGTTTGTCTGGACCAAGTAGGTCTATAATACCTGGAGAAGGTCAGCCATTAGCATTCCCAGTCATCTCCATTGCTTAGCTTGCGTAGGACCCCCGGAGGTAAAAGTCTGGTAACTAATATCTCTGGAAAGATACTATTTGCAGCCAGATGATCTAGTAATGACATTTACTGGCAGGGACTCACTTGTAAAGGATAAACAGTCAAAACAAGACTGGGGGAGTCCTTATTTAATCACTAATCCATTTAGTACCACAAGAAAAAAACAAAAGATAGTCAGTATGACTTATGTGAAAGACTTACAAGGGGACGCCATCTTAAATGCCCAAATGTATAGTTGATTACTTGAGATGGCAATCAGGGTTATGTATCACTAGAGCAAAGCTGACAAAGTTCAACCTCAAGGTTTTGAGGTGTGATGTGGATTTGCAGGTTTCTCTAGAATGCTTGCTCTACGTTCTATTTGAAGGCACCTTTGCAAGTGTGGGTGGGAGTGACAAAAAAGGATGTGGTGTAGGGTCTACATCGAGAAACAGCCCTATAAGACTGACCTAAGACCGGATACTTTTCTCAGAACTCGAGCCGTAGTCAATTCCAGTAATTGGAGAACTGGTCGCAGAACTGCGCTGGTCCGTATGTCTGTGTAGGCGTGAGCGTCAGGCCTCCGCCCACTCACGGCCTGCGTGCAGTATCTCACAGCCTCTTGATAGTCTGAACCCCTGCAGACTGCAAGCAAAACCAGGTCAGAGCTTTAAGCTGCACTTTTACAGTTGATTGTCCTCCTGCAGATCTATCAAGCATTAATGTGACACCTATGCAAAGTGGTACCCAACCCTAGTCCTGGTGTACCCCCAACACTGCATAGCCATCAAGGTCTTGGTGTCTTTACTAATACTGGGGGTACTCCAGGACCAGGGTTGGAAACCACTGACCCCGTAAACAAAAGGGTCCAATTCTTTTCCAAGAGGGACATTCCTGCAGAGTTTAGCTCAGGGGTGTCCAATCCTGCCCCTGGAGGGCCACCTTCCAGCCGTGTTTAGCTCCAACACCAATAAAACACACCTGAACCAGCTAATCAAGGTCTTTCGGATAACTAGAAATTTTCAGGCAGATGTGCTGGGGCTAAACACTGCAAGAAGTTTGACCTCCTGGAACAATGGTTTAGCTAGACTCCTTAAACACACCTGGACCATCTAATCAAAGTCTTCAGAATGACAAGAACTTGTGGGCAGCTGCATTGAAGCAGATTGGAGCTAAACTGCAAAAATGAATACAGAAATGAACACTTGTCCTATCCACTTTATTTTACGATGTTTCTGTGATGTGAGACCTTCATTTCATTAGCCGCTATAGATACATAAAGTACAGTAAGAATTAAAACTATGTGTGCTTATGGTTATAATTAAAATGATTTTAAAAATGCCAGTTTGCAATATCAAACAGCATGGCGGATGTTTTTTTAAAAAATATTACTCAAAGTGGATGACACCAGAGGCCTTGCACATTGCACAATGGCCATGCTCACTTTTACATAAAAAAATAATGTGGACAATGGTGGATTTTTTTTATTGACATTGCTAGATCATTTTATTCCAATTTGGTAAACTATTTCTTCAAAAACCCTTTGGTGCCATTGGGATATCTTCTTGTAAAGTTGAATATACTCAGAGGTTTTTAAATTATTATGAAAAGTTTTGCTAGGGAAAACTGTCTCTTTTTGAGACTGCAGAACAGTAATTAGGACTATCCCGTAGAGGAAGTTTAAGAATAGAGGCTATACTCACACTTGAGATGTAGAAACAAAAGATGGCAACAAGGGAACCATTTTGGGACATAAATAGAACCTTGTGGTTCCTTAAACCATAAGTAATCTTAAAATATCTAACTTTGCCACACTGATTTCCGACACTGTCAGTCTGTCAAAAAATAAAAATAAGACTTTTGAATGTCTCCATTGTTTTTTTATTCTGTTTGTTCAACTAGTCATAAGCAATTCATCACAAACATATAATAAAAACATGCAAGTTATGCAGTGCAAGTAACAATTTAAACAAACTAGTGAACCCAAAAAACAACTTTCGATTACTACTTTCTGCAAGTGTTCTCTGCCAATTCTGAAAATTTGCCACTGGAGCAAGCTTTAGCATGTTGCCACGCTATACGTCTGACGTTCATAAAGACGCATGTGGTTCAGTCTCGTAAAACTCCAGTCAGCACAAGCATATAGTACCCAAATTACCCTGCACTTAAGCAAATATAGGCCTTTAACTCCACAACGTCCACCGTCTGTAGGATGTTTCTTCTTGCAGTGTAGTCTAGCAGTTGTTGGCTTGTCAGTACCTGCTTATCAGTTTTTAGGGATCTAGAAAATGCATATGAAGGCAACTTGAGTAGGTTGAAAATTAGTATAACAGCTACGAGGCTTGAAGATGCACAAACAAGAAACAAATGCAATATGGGTAAATAAAAAGGAAAAAGAGTATATCTTGCACAAGAATTGGTGTCATTAGCTAGGTTTCAATCTAAAGTTACGAATTTAACTTATGCAATTGGAATATCGCAAAAAATATTTGCGAATAAAGCAATGTTTCCATCCAGTAAGCCGAAGACAACAAAATCATCACTTCCTGATAAACTGGTGCTAAATAACACTAAGAAAAATGGAAGTTGCTGCAGTAGGAGAAGCCCCTGTATATAATAAATTCATATAACAAAATTACTCGTGCCTCAGAACGCACAGACGGAACGCATTAATGTTATCTTGTTTTTGGAGGCGGATGGCTGTTGTTTGGGAATGCAGTCGTGTAAGACAGTTCTGGGAGGTAATTATACTCAGGCATTTCAGATGCTCTGCAAAAAGATAGGTCCACTGGTTGGTCCAGTTATGCAGTCCCATCGCAAAATGTATTTTTTTGATGAACAACTAGGAACTTATTCGGTAAATGTGTTTCCAACATAGTTTATACGCACATTTTCTTTTCGGATAAAAAGTTTGACTCAATTGAGCACATACATTCTTGGCGTTTTCATCTAGCGTTATAATGCAATATCACAAAATGTGTAGGCCTATAAATTGTGGATGGAAACATCGCTATTGACTGAATAATGAAGAGCAAAAGATTCACTCCAGTTTCCTCTGCAAATGGCTTGGTGATCCTTTAGGTTTAAACATTATATTGTAAATTTAAAATTGTAAAAAAAAAATTAAGTACTTTAAGTAGGCCTACAATCAACTTAGATTTTTTAATTACATTAAACTGACTTTAAAAATGAGTTGACTCTTGTATAACAATTTTTTTAAATAAAAAATTGCTAAACTTATTTTGATGAGCTAAAGTACTGTAAAAACATTTGTTGTCATAGCTTATTGATCATATAATTTTTTTTACTATGTACTATACTGCCCCCTTTCTGTCATGAACAGTACTGTACTCAAACAAATCTGTAGCACACCAAATACAGCTTGAATTAGTTTTGTGAAGCGCAAAGAACATACTTGACAACGTGTTATTTCAAATAAATTTATTGTTAATTTCATCCACTGTACAAAGCAAGCAGTCTTGCAGGTTTCTGACTTCACTGGGGTGGGGAACAGACAAAGCCGGAGACTTTTTCACACCGACAGAATTTCCAACTGAGAAACAAAAAAATTCAAAATAGAAACTGATGAAGCATAAGTGCATTCATATGCAGCATTTACTTGAATACGAGTGTAGTCCCACATTTCATATTTGCTAAAAAGTGAACATACCAACACACAAGTGGTTTACTCCAGCGCTTTGACGATTGCCTCGTTTGCCTCTATGCTGACCAGAACCTCTGCCCGGGCTGCCTCATCTGAAGCACCCATCAGTTCTGACTGGGCTTTCTCGAGGTTCGCTTTCGCCGCCTACAAAAAAAAAAGACATGGCACTCTTGACATTTGGTTCACATTCACTTTAATCTTGACACTGAAGTATCAGGCAAAAACTCAATCCATAACAGCTGACATTATAAAAGGAGCCATCAATTGGAACAAGTGTCATATAGATCTGAGAACTTCAATGTCTTGAAGCACCTTATAAGTGAGAAAACTCATCTTTGCCTTAAAAATCAATGCTGCTGCTACTTGAGCCACATTCTAGACTAGCATGGCCGTATTCTCAACAGTGCGAGCAAATAAACGTGGCCTCTTTCCTGTGAAGGACATTTGTCACAGTGGCGATTACACAGTGTAAAGGCCAAACATTGCTGGGAGTTAAAGGTCTCTCAGTGGGGATTTGACACATCTGCACCACTTCAACGGTGACTGACCTTTCCTTCCTTATTAACCAGCGAGGCCCCCGAGCATAGCTATCTCTAGGAAGAATAAAAAATTGGCCTATTTATGTTGAATGAACCCAAAGTGCTCTTTATTCCGCATTGGAAAAAGGGCATGTCCAAGAACATCCCGTTTGGATTGAGCTTGATGTGTCATTCTGAACATTCGACTACCAGAATATGAAGAGCATTTTTAATGATGCTCTAGTGGGTAAACAGCATGATTTCTATAAAAGGGCGGCTTGATTTAGTTTCTAATGCTAAATTTAAACGATAATCCAATAAAAGATGTCTATGCAGTCCGAAAAACAAATAGGGCGTTTCTGAAACAGTATGAACTTTCAAATACGGCACAACTACAGAGATTCAACCTCATTAAACGCCTACAAGCCTACATTATAATCCAAACAGTCTTTGTTTTTCGAAAATTACTCGTCCTTTTATTTCTTCAAATGGACCTTGTAACCCATTTTTCGTCCATAATGATGCATTTCTGAGTGAACTCTACCAAAAAAACACCACCCAGGGATGGGTTGTATTGTGAAAAGAGGAAAATGGAGCTATGCATGAATGGGTTTTTCCATTATTCTTTGCGTTTCGGATGACAGTATAGCAGGGACTCACTGCGAGGTCCAGGTTGTCCAGAGGAACGGCTTCCTCCGCCAGCAGCTGCACTGAAGAGTCAGCATTAACGGTGACTGATCCACTGCTCACTGCAAAACACAAAGCACAGAAGGTACACCATATTATTTGTTGACGTTTGAAGAGGCTCTCATTTCTAGGACAAGTCTGACCCCTTCTGGATCTTCTGGTCTAAAATCATATGCAATAAGTAGTCAGGCGTCTTTATGGTATGCTTGCTTGCTTCAACAGAATATCATGTTACAAATATCCCTCTGAAGTCTGCAAATGAGGACCACAAGTCATAGTCACTTCCATCTTCTCCTAGTTTCATTCTCCTGGCAAGCGTTTCTATAACTACCATGTATTATATTTTATACATTTTATTAAATGTTTTTTAGTCTTTTTAATAGCACTGCTCCCAAATGACATTCCTCTTATTCATATTACTCAATCATATTATGTGGGAGACTTTGGTGGCAAAATCAGGTCAGGTACTACCGATCAGACGGGATTTTAATTCAATTAGAGTTATGCAAGTAATAAATTGTGAAAATTAGGGGGAAAAAGTAAGATCACTTTAATTTGATGCTTTTTAGAAAGTTAATAAATCAAAAGTTATTTGGCTCAGGGTTTCAGCAGGTTTTATGAAGGTATATTTAATTTCTATAAGACATTTTAAGACCAAGTACCCTACATGTCAATATGCTCTCTAAACTTAAATGTCTAGGGAGAAACACAATAAGTTGTATTAGCAACAACACTTCAGAGTTTGGAAAATACAACTTCCAATAGATCTACATTATGTTTTAATTTGTTTTACAAAAAAAAAAAAGAAAAAAAAAAGACTTGAATCGGTCTGCTGTCTGTTTTACTCGCCAGTGTGTGTTAGATGCCAAGTATAAGTTTAGCATAGATATATTTTCACTAGTTGAACGCTGACTGAGCGCTTGAGAGTTTTGCTCTCCGTCAAGCGATCTGTACTTGTATTGGACGTACCATAAACTGTAGTGTGAAGGCGCGCGACTCACCGTCGGGTTACAGTAATTAATGATCACGCAAAGAGAGAGAGCGAGAGAGAGCGAGACAGAGTCTTACATAGCACGCAAAATCAACGCGCTACATGTAAACGATATTCTTGTTTGTATTTTCCTGTCAAAATAACACAGTTCATCTGGAATTATTCAGCTTAAGAACAAGTAGAAGTCAAAAGACATGCCGGTTTCTCCGGTAGTGGGCGGAACTAATGCGTAAATGGCAATCTCATTGGATGGTGCTCATCTCGCAAACAATATCTCAACCACCACCTGTCGTAAGTTTAAGCTAAAATGGCAAATATGCATTCATGCATGATTATCAAGTTTTAATTCTAATTACTAAAGTTCTATCATTAAATAATGCTTGGCTATCATCAGGGGTGTGAAGTAACGAATTACAAATACTCACGTTACTGTAATTAAGTAGTTTTTTTCAGAAATTGTACTTTGAGTAGTTTAAAAATTGTGTAATTCACTTTTACTTGAGCACATTTAAAGTGATGTATCAGTACTTTTTCTCCGCTATTTTCCTTCTGTTTGTGGCCGTTACTCGTTACATGCTTGTTTTAATTTTATTTTATTTTTATCCATCAACGTGATTGGATCGAGTAATCGGTCTCGTGACTGTCATCAAATTAAGCATAGAAAACTTTAACCGCCTATTCCTGCCGTTACTCGTGACTGCTGTGGAAGTGCATTCTTCACGCATCAATTCAATCCAGATATCAGCGTCTTCCTCTAATGTGCTAAGGTACATTTCACATTTCTGCTTAATGTGATATTTATATAGGCTGGCCTGTCTACAGGGCCTAACATTTGGTCTGAGATTGGGGGTATTGCATGACAAGTTCATAATGCGGTGAATTCCAGCTCCCATTTACTTCACAATCACATTATAGAGAGACGACCGTCACGAACTGTGCAATGCCGTGTCTCGCGCTCGCCATGCCGCCAGATTCAGAATCAATGCACTCTATGAACCATGGCGTTAACTTGAACTGCATTTCTGTCAGTGCGTGACTACAGCTCGCTAATAAACAACGTTTTTTAATTGATCCATTATACAATCTGTCTTCATTTGGCAAGTGCACTTGCGCATAAACATTTTTCATGTTGAACTTTTGTTTTTTTTGTGTGGATGCTGCTGATAAAACAGCTTCGCCGAGACTACAAAGAGACATGCATTCGTGTGTGTGTGTGTGTGTGTGTGTGTGTTTGTTTCTTTTGTAAAAGTTTCCTGGATATAACTTCCCTATTTAATGCACAATTTTCCTTACAAATGATATTATCAGCATTACAATGTGAGCAAATGTAGCCGTGTAAAATGTAAGGGATGATGCCACCCTTCTAGAACAATGTGCATTTACGTTTAAATTGTAACATATTTAATAGCATGGAATTAAAGTGTGTAATTAGTGTTAGCTCAATATCTTAGCCTTTTTCAGTGCATTAGGTGAGGTAATCTGATAATATTAGTGATTCTCATTTATCAAAACACTTACATTGGTTCTGTTTTGGAGAGAAATTGGGTATTTTTTAATCTCTCTATTTAACCCATCTCATGGTGTGTGATGCTGAACTATCATATTAGTTTCTAAAGGTTTTTGAATTCTTTGCACAGTTATGAATATTGATTTTTTATGTGCAACAATAGCATGCTCAGGCCCAGTGGCTTTTCGCCTAATTTTAAATGCTTTTTCCCCCCAAATAATATGATTTAAATGGTGATGAGTGTACTGATTTGATGCATTTTAAAAAGATGGATGATAGATATTCTTCAATCTTTCTGACAAAGAACAAAATATAATGTGAATTACAGTATGTGCAATTTTTTTTTAAATGTATAAATTGTAGTGCACATTGTTTATTATAAGGGGGTAGAATCCGCAGCTTAGTATTCACTACTCATGAGTACTTTTAAATAAGCTACTTTTTTACTCATACTCAAGTAGTTTTTCGGACAAGTACTTTTTACTCTACTCACACTACATTTTTTGGAATGTAATGGTACTTTTACTTGAGTATGTTTTTTCACTACTCTTTCCACCACTGGCTATCATAATATAATGCTTGATTGACTGATCTTAAGAGTGTACATTTAGATATTTAAAAAGCTGTGCCATTTTACAATGATAAGCTGAATTGGTGGAGATTTAAAAAAAAAAAAAGATATATATACAGGTCCATCTCAAAAAAATTGCATATTATGATAAAGTTCATTCTTTTCCATAATGTAATGATAAAAATTAAACTCTTCATATATTTTAGATTCATTGCACACCAACTGAAATATTTCAGGTCTTTTATAGTTTTAATACTGATGATTTTGGCAAAATTAGCATATTTCATCCGACCAATAAAAGAAGTGTTTTTAATACAAAAAAAGTCAACCTTCAAATAATTATGTTCAGTTATGCACTCAATGGTCAATACTTGGTCGGGAATCCTTTTGCAGAAATGACTGCTTCAATGCGGCGTGGCATGGAGGCAATCAGCCTGTGGCACTGCTGAGGTGTTATGGAGGTCCAGGATGCTTCGATAGCGGCCTTAAGCTCATCCAGAGTGTTGGGTCTTGCGTCTCTCAACTTTCTCTTCACAATATCCCACAGATTCTCTATGGGGTTCAGGTCAGGAGAGTTGGCAGGCCAATTGAGCACAGTAATACCATGGTCAGTAAACCATTTACCAGTGGTTTTGGCACTGTGAGCAGGTGCCAGGTTGTGGTGAAAAATGAAATCTTCATCTCCATAAAGCTTTTCAGCAGATGGAAGCATGAAGTGCTCCAAAATCTCCTGATAGCTAGCTGCATTGACCCTGCCCTTGATAAAACACAGTGGACCAACACCAGCAGCTGACGTGGCACCCCAGACCATCACTGACTGTGGGTACTTGACACTGGACTTCAGGCATTTTGGCATTTCCTTCTCCCCAGTCTTCCTCAAGACTCTGGCACCTTGATTTCCGAATGACATGCAAAATTTGCTTTCATCCGAAAAAAGTACTTTGGACCACTGAGCAACAGTCCAGTGCTGCTTCTCTGTAGCCCAGGTCAGGCGCTTCTGCCGCTGTTTCTGGTTCAAAAGTGGCTTGACCTGGGGAATGCGGCACCTGTAGCCCATTTCCTGCACACGCCTGTGCACGGTGGCTCTGGATGTTTCTACTCCAGACTCAGTCCACTGCTTCCGCAGGTCCCCCAAGGTCTGGAATCGGTCCTTCTGCACAATCTAACTCAGGGTCCGGTCACCTCTTCTCCTTATGCAGCGTTTTTTGCCACACTTTTTCCTACCCACAGACTTCCCACTGAGGTGCCTTGATACAGCACTCTGGGAACAGCCTATTTGTTCAGAAATTTCTTTCTGTGTCTTACCCTCTTGCTTGAGGGTGTCAATGATGGCCTTCTGGACAGCAGTCAGGTCGGCAGTCTTACCCATGATTGCGGTTTTGAGTAATGAAACAGGCTGGGAGTTTTTAAAAGCCTCAGGAATCTTTTGCAGGTGTTTAGACTTAATTAATTGATTCAGATGATTAGGTTGATAGCTCGTTTAGAGACCCTTTTCATGATATGCTAATTTTTTGAGATAGGAATTTTGGGTTTCAATGAGCTGTATGCCAAAATCATCAGTATTAAAACAATAAAAGACCTGAAATATTTCAGTTGGTGTGCAATGAATCTAAAATATATGAAAGTTTAATTTCTATCATTACATTATGGAAAATAATGAACTTTTATCACAATATGCTGATTTTTTGAGAAGGACCTGTATATATATATATATATCTTAGGGATGGGCATGATTAATCGACGATCGATTATTGATCATTAAGAATTTCGTCGATCACGGTAACTTGTTATCGATTATCATTAAACTAATGCTGCTGCGTTGCGTAGTGTGAGTGTAAAGTTAACGTGTTCCCCGGGCTGGTCAAGTTAGCGCGGAGGTACCTGTACATCACGGCAACGTCAGTCCCCTCAGAGCGGGTGTTTTCAGCGGCTGGACTGAAGCCTTGTTTACACTCGACGTGTCCGCACGAGCGCGAAGGTGAGCGCGGCAAAAATGACGTCATTGCGGTATTCGGTGTTTCACAGGCGAGCGCGTCGAGTATAAACGTCTCACCTGTTTGGGGAGGTGCGCGAGCAGTCTGCGGCAGAGCCAGGCGAAAGTGTAAACGAGGCTTGACGGTCAGGTTGCGGTCGCGTCTGACCCAAGATCATGTCATCAACATGCTTATCTTTCTCAACAAAAATCTGGTGTAGAAGTTGTATGTGAGTTACTAGTTTTTTTTATGAGGCTTTGTTAAGTAGCCTAGCCTAATTGACTGTTACAGTAGGTAGGCTAATCTCTCTCACCCTCTTTCTCGACTCCGTTCTTGGATAGTTTTCAGTTACGTTTTAACAAAACCTGTCAGATCTAAGTATTATTATGTTTTTGGTTAAGTTATTGTTTAACATGATTTTTTTATTATTTATTATTTTGGAACAAGCGAGGGTCTCTGTTTAAGAACGCCAACTCGCAGCTGCAGGTTCCGTTGCTTTCAAGCACCGCATGGCTTATATCTTCAAGTTTAGCCTAACCGAAGTTGATCATCTTGTAATAAAGATCTAATCGAGGAAAAACGCGCTGTATTTTTGTATTTTCATTGCATTTTTAATTTATAAAAAGTTAAATAAATAATGAATTTGAATATAAAAATATTAATTAATTAATCGTTAATTCACCCGACGATCGACTAAGAAAATTTAATCGAATGCCCATCCCTAATATATATATATATATATATAAAATTATATCTGTCTGGCAAGTAACCCAAAACAAAAAATGTACTAGCCAATGGTGATTCTATTGCCAAGGTGTACATAGAGGGTTGTAAATGTAAAATGAGATGAGAAAATAAGAAGTAATTTTCATACAGAAAGAGAAATTAACCATTTGCTCCAAGTTTGTTAAATAATGATATAAACTTATTTGCATCACTTAAAAAAAAAAAAAATCACCATAAAGGTTTAATTAAAGTACTACACTATGCATAACCACGAAAAGAGAATAATAATGCTGAAATCATCCTTATGGAAAGTCACTATCAACTTAAATAAAGCAATTCATCTCAGATCTGATTGGTTTTAAATTGTATGAAATCCCCACTATTGAGTTTTTATAATGGTTGTTGAAACAGCACTCGTGAAATGACACTAGGGCTGCAACAACTAATCGATAAAATCGATTATGAAAATCGTTGTCAACGAATGTCATTATCGATTAGTTGGTCTGCTTACGTCACGGGGAGCGTTTACTGGTACGCACACACACGCAAGGTCTCTCTCCCTCAGGCGCTCTGCCGAGCGCGCGCGCTACACGGTTTGGAGCAGTCTCTTCTGTCTCGCATGCGCGCTCTTGCTTGCGCGCTCTAGATTTCGGGAGTTTGAACTAATTCGCGGGCATCAGGGAGCCGCAATTAATATGCGGGAGACTCCCGGGACTTCCGGGATCTTGGGATGTCTGTATTTTGTCTCGAGCATCAGGTTGCGCAATCAGTTCGCTCGCAACGTAAGTGATGGATTAAAATAGCGCTACCGCAGAAATAGGTTAAATTAAAACGGTCTTTACAAAGCGAAGCACTAAATATAAAGGCAGTTAATAACAGCAGCAGTAAAATATTGTTTTTTAGTCACTGTACTCAGTGGTTTTCAGCGAATGCTTGTGCACTAATGCATCATTTCTCCTGTCCTTTACACAAGCCTGTTAGCTTGCTGGGTAAAGTTACCTCCATTCCGTTCTCTTTTTATAGCATTTGTCTACTAAGTTTTAATTGTTTTTCAAACGCGATCTACTGCGGCTCTACATTCACACAATTGTTTTCAGTCTTTCTATATTTATTTAATCAATTTATCCTTATATTATTCTTTTATATATTATATATAATATATATTATATTCTTTATCCTTATATTCCTTATATATAATTAATTTTAAATAAAAATTAAATGAATTATATATTTTAGATGTTTTTAGTTTGTTTTTAGTTCAAATATTCACATCTGAACAACATGTCTGTGTAAATTTGTTTTAACAAAAATTGTGTTAAAACATAATATGTTGGATATCATTTTTTTAACAATAATCATGTTTGTCAACTTGCCATCAGCAATTATCATTAAAAACAATGCAAATATTGATATTAGTAAAACTCAATGTGTGGCTTTTGCACTTTTTAAAGTACACTTTTACACATAAATACCCTGATTTACGGTTTTATTTAGTTATAATAAAAAAAAAATCTAATTTAATTTCTATCCGATTAATCGATTAATCGAAAAAATAATCGTCCGATTAATCGATTATCAAAATAATCGTTAGTTGCAGCCCTAAATGACACATCTGAATGCTATGGCAAAACTGGCAGCTACTGAAGCTAGAACTCACCGAAATACTTAGCAGAGGAACCGTCGTCATTGAAGACGGTGACTATGCCGGGCCGGAGGACCTGCAGTGTGGGGACGTGGGATGGCAGGATACCAAAGGCGCCTGTCAGTGTTGGGACGTCAATCTGTTTTACGCTGGCTTCCTTGAAGAACACCTGCAAAAGGCACAACAAGCTTCAATGCACCAGATGAACAGTTTGAGCATGGTGTAGAAGCCAAGTGGCCGGCAACCAAACAAATGCCAACATATTAATTAGAAAGCTGAATTTTCAGCATCATTACTCTAGTCTTCAGTGTCACATGATCATTCAAAAATTATTATAATAATATGCAGATTTTATGCTCAAATAACATTTATTATTATTTTCAATGTTGAAAACAGTTGTGTACCAATTGTTTTCAGAATTCTTTGATGAATAGAAAGTTCAGAAGAACAGCATTTATTTAAAATAGAATCTTTTCTAACATTATAAATGTCTTTGTCACTTTTGATCAATTTAACTAATCCTTGATGAATAAAAGTATTGACTTCTTTTAGTTATTTCCCCCAAAAATAAAATAGAAATTATTACTGCCCCCAAACTTTTGAACATAATGTTACAAAAGCTTTCTATTTCAGATAAATGCTGTTCTTTTGAACTTTATATTCATCCTGAAATAAAAATGTAAAAAAAATGTTTTCAACATTGACAATAATCAAAAATGTTTCTTGAGCATCAAATCATCATATTAGAATGATTTCTGAAGCATCATGTGACACTGAAGACTGGAGTAATGATGCTGAAAATTCAGCTTTGATCACAGGAATAAATTACACTTTATATACACTTTACTACTATATATTCACATAGAAAACAGCTGTTTTAAATAGTAATAATATTTCACAATATAACAGTTTTTGATTGTATTTTTAATCAAATAAATGCAGCCTTGGTGAGCAGACGAGACTTCTTTTAAAAATATTAAAATTATTACCAATCTAAAACTTTTGACCGATAGTGTGTGTAGGACTATGTAGCTATATATATATTATTTTTTTCTTTCTGTTTTTCTTTCTTACATTTTTATATGGTTAATAAACAATTATGCCCTTCAATTCCACAAGCAAATATATTAAATACATAGATTTAATATCTGTCACTTAATTATAATAGAAATTTCCTTGACTTTTAAAGATTAATTTCAAGGATTTGTTTTCTGAGAATCATTTTAAAATACCCTGATATTTCCAATTTTTTCATGAACAAATGTGTGAACAAAACATTTAATGTTGTAGAGACTGTGACAGTTACTTTGGCCTGCCATCAACACCCATATAAACAATACTAAGTGTGATTTAAAATTTGATGGTTCATAATTTCATAAAGAAATTACATAATTTATCAGCTGTCCTAACACATTTAATTGATCGTCCCTTTGAATCTGTCAAAATACAAACAAAAAACAAGTCAAGGTGATCGGTGGCAATGCTAGCAGTCTGCTAAAGTCATACAAACGTGTGTCTATGTTTTGCAAGCCAGAATTTGTTTTTATATATATATAAATATCATTACAGCGTAAACATTGTATAGTGTTACATTAAATACATTTGCTGCAGATGCAAAACAATAATCTGTACCACAATAGTTTTATATATTGACCCAAGAAGTTTACCCACGTAAGTAGCACGCGCAACATGCACGCGCGCACACAAATCAAACTATAGCTACAATAAATAGTATATCCATGAAGCTGAATGCAAATTTTGACATATAATACATATAATATATCTGAAGTTATCACAGCCGGTGATTAGCGTGTTAGCAGAGCGTGTAACTTTAGGCCCGAGGCCGGAGCGGCAGTACCTGTGTCGGCGATGCGAAAGTGAAGGACATTTCAGCGGAGGAAACCACGTCGGCATAACAGCGCGCGTGCCTCAACGCAGGGACCGCGCGACGAAGGAGAAACCTCGCTGCCATCATTTTTACCACGGAGAAGAGATCTAACCTTTACAGCACGACAATGTACAAGCCTCAGCTTCCCTGTCCACCACACAGCACAGGCAGTCAAGTCAGATAGTGCGCGGCTGATGATAGGACAAGGGCACGGGCAACCTTTCCCGTCAGGCTTTGCGCGAACTGTGGGGCTGATTGGAACTGTAGTTTTTTTTAAAGACAATATGAACTGACATGGAGGATATCATTTATTCATGTAAGTATAGGGTGGTGTTTTGCAACGTAAAAATGCCGTGTTTTGCATAGATTTGATTGTTTTAGCCTTGTCCTAAATTTAGCTTAAAATAGTAAATCGATCGTACAAATATTTTTTATTATAATTATCATTAGTGTTTTAAATATTTACAAATATAGATAAAAAAGACAAACATACATTTTTTAAGCTTTGTTAATTTTTATATTTATAAAAAAAAATCTGTTATTTTTCTCAAACAATTGTTCTACGGACAAGCCCCTTTAAAAAAATAGTGCATTCATTAATTAAATAGAAAAACAGTGTCGTGAAGAGTAAGCCCAAGATCAATTATGAGAGAATTATGTGAAAAAAAACAAAGGAAAAAATAAGGTAATTATCACTTGTGAGCAAAATATTTTTATTGTACGTCATTGCCAAGTCAGCTGTAATTATGAAAATTATGAATAGGAAATGTTTATAGGAGACATACAATGATTTAAAGCATCATTAGCAAGGCAAATGAATCGGCTATTTTAATGGTAAAAAATGGTTAAATGAGATCGTAAATTAATGACTTTGTGGTGCTTTATATTGTTATATAAAACGACATAATTATCCTGTGATGTGCATGTATGTTCTCTGATGGTTTGACCAATAAACGAGTGTGATGGTCAAACAATTGGTTTGAAATACTACCTTTCCATTTTTACAGTATCGGGTTGTGTCTTATATCGTATAACCGAAACCTTGCTCATAAACCATGGCTTAAACAACTTTGAAAGCCATTGGGGCAAGTTGTCACAAACTATCTCAGCGAGCTGCATCTTTGTTCCTGTGCAATAATAACTATCAAAATGTTCAGTGTCCTTTACATTTATTTTGTCTTTAAAATATTAGTTTATATATATATATATTTATTTTGTCTTTAAAATATTAGTTTATATATATATATATATATATATATATATATATATATATATATACTTACTGTGAGAAATATTCACTGAGGTTGTACGACCAGGAGGGGGCGCTCAGTAAATATCAATTTCAATATATTCATTGAACGAATTGATTGTTCTTCTTCGAAAGGAGCATCGCATTGAAACATAATAATGATTCACTTCAAATAGATTACTTACTGTTGTCTACTCTATATTGCGTTTTTCTATTCAACATGATCTATATTTATTAGTTCAGATGAATAGGGACAGTGCAAAAAACATGTTTCCAGCCAAAAGCTGAAAAATATGCATATGCTAATTCGCATCTCAGCTCCATAGAAAGGCTTTTCTAAGAAAACTACCAACCATGCTGACCCTAAGTTAGAACTTCTAGCTACATTATAGACCAGACCGCACGGGGTTGCCCGTTACTGAGGATTTTTACTGACTCAAATGGGGGATTACCTCATTTCCATAACATCATCAGATGAGGGCGTGAGAGACACTCGTGATAAGTAACGCTGCGCCTCACTCTGACGTCACAGTATCACTGGGCGATGGGAGAGTGGGTGTGTTTAACGGGGCACTTCATTCATAAATACACAAAGATTTAAAAACCCAAATTAAAGAGAAGATCTTTAATCGGGAATCGTTTGCGAGCTTTTTGTCTCATGGACCACGTGAATTAGTTAGGTGAGTTTTGTCTGCTTGTCATTCACGCTGCTATTGTTTCCGTAATGAGCGCTCGCAGTGTCTTAGAATGACATCGTGCTTTATTTTTGGGAATTATGCTAGTCTAAAATGCGGAGAATATCTTCAAGCAGTAGCTCTGGAAAACAGGCATAGGTTATCCTCTATTTTAAACGGTTATCGATTAGAAATAATAGCCTGGACATCACTGGTTTGGAATGAGATTTAAATTCATCTATAGCCTATGGGTTTTGTCTCGCCTGTTTGTTGACTGTGGCAAGCTGTTTGAACATCTATTCATGTAGATTAACTAGTATCAATTTTTATCATATTAATAGTTTTTTACTAGCAAGTTATCCAATATTTACTAATCAATTTTAGCAGTAGGCTAACTATTATTATTAATAAGGCACTAGAATTGATCACTGCACTTGTAATATTTTTTTTAATCTCACAAATTACCATTATTTTTTTTACATGTCATATATAATGAACGCTCAGAATAGCTCAGTTAGCTATCATTTATATATTACTAGTATGCTAAGATTAAAAATGTTAACAGTAACACTAGTGTTTAAAAATATACTAGTATCTATTGAATAAGTTGGTGTACGTGATTTCACCAAGTGCAACATGTTCCTGGATCAATATCTTTATATGTTCCTTGAACAACATTCCAATCAACCAATCAGATTTTGAGAACAAGTTTACAGTTTGTGGCACGTTTAGGTTTGCAACCAGGGTTAGGTGCTTCAGTGTTATTCACCTATCATTTCACTCTGATTTTAGGGATAAGTTATGGGTTTAGGGGTAGGGAAACAGTTAGGACACGATGTTGTTCCAGGATGTCTTATTTGGCAAAATCACGATGACCTGAATAAGTTGTAAAAAAAAAAAAAAAACTGCAATATAAACTTTTGGTAAAACTTTAGGTAAAGGTAAAACAAGAACATGATTTGTTATCACAACTTCTATTGTCAAATCAACCAACATTCATTTTAAGTACTTGTCTGAACAAAGAAAAATAAATTTGTTACAAGGAACAATGGAATATTTATTTATTGTTGTAAAAAGTACTAGAAGTACTAGGCTAATCAGATGATGAGAAAGATAATTGTTGGTATTGTACTTACTAATTAAAAATAAAATAAGTACCAGTAATATGAAAATACTAGTGTACATGAAGAGTAATAGGCTACATGAAGGTTCTAGTTTGTTTTAAATAATTAATGTAAATAATCTATAAGAAATGCTTATGGAAGAGATTTTTGAATGTGCTACACCTCCGCAGAGTCTCCCAGGCATGACAAGAAGAATCACAGGAGCAAATGTTGCAAAATGTTTAGTTAGACAATTATTCGAAACTATAAAATATGTTTCTTCAAATAACCTAAAATGTGCTTAATGTGGTAACTATTTTTATTTAAGCCAAATTATTAACCAAATTAACCTGACGACTACAAAGGGGTCATATCGAGTAAAAACGCTCTTTGCAGTATATCATACAGCAAAATATTTCATTACAGAGAGAAATGGTGAAAAGAAACCAAAGAGAGTCAATCTCTGTGAGTGAAATCTGGCAATGACATCTGAAAGAATAGTCCATGAATGGTACTAAATGGGTCTCTCTTGATTCGTTTCAATAACCATAACTAATAACGAAGTATATTAGACGCGAACAATACAGCAGAATAATGCTTCCGAGACGCAATAGAATGAGCTTGAATTATCTCAGGAATGCCTAATGCTAAAGACTCCAAAAGGGAGAAAGAGAGAGAGAAGCTATGAAAACAGGTAGGTGGGCAGAAGCTGGATGAGTATGCAGTAGAAGCTGAAGGCTTCGCAGTCCGAGCCGTTAAACACACTGCTATCTCTGCATCTCATGCACACAAACACACGCTGCCTTCAGATAATGGGAGAAAAGGCAGCGTCGCAGCATTAAAGAAACAAGGACTGCTTGGGAGGTGAGTGTGAGAGAGGGTTTCTTTGTAGTTTAGGCAGAATCTGCAGTGTTAATGGTGTTAAAGGGAGCATATGCTGCTGGGCCTCAGACTGGATGAAAAAAGGAAATGGTTATTTGATGGAAGGGGTGACATTGGAATGCATAAGTATGTGTTTGTATATACATGAATTGTGAACAAAATATGTTTAAGAAGGAGACTGGGAACTGTATTCTTGTTTAAAAGATAATCATTCTAAAGAAACCGCCAGTTCAGGGATGCATTTGTTTTATTTTCCTTCTAAAAAGAGAATTCAAATCCGTCTTTAGTGCCATAACCGGCTTCAAAGCAGCTGCCTGACTTCCTGTAATGTCTTTCTCAGGGGGGACACTCTCTCTGGCTTGGACCATGAGCAATGAGTCTGCCATATGGAACCTAACAGAACACCCCACCGTAAGTACTTGCGCTTCTCCTTCCTGTGCTGGTTACTTTCATTACGTCCATTCCCTCTCTTTGCAGAGCTATCTCCAGACATGCGAATCAAAAATATCCTGTTCTGCATCCCTTGTAATTGGATCCACCATAAGATCTAAGCAAATTAGCCCTCTGCGAGAGAAGTTTGTGTCAGTCCGAATCCATCGTGCCGTCAGACGATGTGATAGAGCATCAGAACCCAGAGTTACTGTCAGGAACTTCAATTACCGGCATAAGCCGCATCATTCGATTAGGTTAGAATAGAGTGATTTATTCAGGAATAGCAACTAATTGCAGGATGTTCAGGGATTTTTTGGACCTTATGTAAGGCTTAAAGGAATGGTTTACTTAAATATGATTCATTTACTTGTTTCAAACCTGGATGACTTACTTTCTTCTAAAAAAGGAGAACAGTTGAAGAATGTCCTAGCTGCTCTTTTCCATGTAATTGCAATGATTTGGGAATGAAAATGTCAAGCTTCAAAAAGGTGAAAAAGCACATTAAAAGAATAATAAGCTTTGTAAAGACTATAAGCTTTGTGTGAGGAACAGAAAGATGTACAGTAGCAGTGTGATTTGTGAATGAATCCTTTCATTTCATGAATCACTTTCGAGTCAGATTGTTTCAATGAATCAATTCACAAAATTGTTCTTGAAAACTTCTCCATTTTTGTTCCATGGGAGAAATAAAGGCATACAGGTTTTGAACAACAGTTAGTAATTCACCGAATTCTTTTTTCTTTTTCTTTTACCGAGACATCAAAACCAAAAAATGTAAAATTTAATTTTCATTTTCCTTAAAAGCTTTAATTTAGTTTCAGAAATTAAATTTGGGTAATTGTACTCGGTTTTCGGTTCAGGGCATCGTGTTCTTAGGTGATAAATTAAGCTGTATTAAAGTTCTTTATTAAAAATCAAAAATAAAGTTCTTTATTAAAATGAAAGTTCTGTATAAAAGCTGTATTAAAAATCCGCCTCGTAATTTTAGCTGAATTTTTACTAAATTTTACTTATTGCAGGCTCTCTTGTGAAGTAGCATAATTTTTTGTTAGCTGTTTAGCTTATCCAGGATGTGTGCATGAAATAGATGCTGAAACAGTCGGAACAGTAGAAACTCTAATTAAAAATATTTTCACTAAACATTGCTGTTTCAATCAGGGATTTCGGCTCTCCAAAACGATTTAGTTCGAAAACAAAAAATCTTTTTATTTTTGTTTGCCGAAATTTCGGTAAACCACCAAACCACGCAAACTACCATGATCCGAACCACCAGGCGGGCCCCTTGCTTTCACATTTAATTTAATGACTAGAGCTGAGCGAGTAATAGAATCTTAGTTTAGTTTTTGATTTTGGCTTCCAAAACTGAAAAACACGAAGCCACTTTCCATTCCTTTCCTTTAAAGGGAAGCGTTGTCTGTCTTTCTATGTAACATCCAAATCAGTCTAATCATGTAACATGACTATCGTAATATACAATCTCCTGTGGGACGTGCTCGATACTAAATAAAGAGTTAAAAGTGTATTGAGCTGCAAAAGAGACGCTGTTCCCTTAGGTGCCTTTCTGTACGCTCGATCCGAGATCATGGACAACATGCTACTTTGGAATTCGGCATGCACTTTAATGGACAATTACACACAAAAATATCTTAAAATGTCTGTCTTGGCAGGTCTCATTTAAACACAGTCTTAAGTGAACATAAACAGTTGGGGAAATAATCGAATGCTTGTCAGTGTTATCTGTGCTTTTGGTCTTAAAGTGACAGCAGCCTAATTAACTGTGTCATTTAATGTTAAACAACAAAAGAAATTTTCTTTTTTATTGTATTACTGACTGTTTCAAATAACTGTTGTTCGGTGACAGTGAAACTGCTCTGAAAGAACATGTTGTTCTTTAAACAAGTTGGTCTGACTTCTTCTTAAAACTTTAACAATGCTACTCCATGAAAGAGCTCCTTTCACTTTGGCCAATCCGGGTTAATGGTGGGGCACCCCAGTGATAAATAGCCTGCTGACGTAAAGAAAAATCAGTCTTCAAAACGCTTTCATTTACAAAATAATAGACCCGATCTGAATAAAGTCTTCCCTAATCTTCAACTGAACAATGTCTTCTGGGTAATTAGGATGCTGTGTTCCACCAATTGAAACTGAATAATGTAAGAGTAATTGTAAGGCGTTACATATATGAGCCAAAGACATGTTCAAGCCTTGTTCTTATGCTCTTATTTAGCATTCTTTCCATTGAACACCTCTTCACAGCCTACATGAACGAAGATGACAATTAAGCAGGCGGCAAGGTGAAAGGTGCTGTATGCCTTTGCGCTTTGATGTCTTTGACGAAGAAACCTACTGTCTCTTCCGTTCTTTTCTCCATGGCTGTTGTCACCTCCAGATCTTTCTAAACTCGTCTTTGGTAAACACTGTACTTAACGTCTCAACTCAGACACAAAACCCCCCACACCTGAAGGTCCTCCTCTCCAGAAACTGTGCTTTATGTAATATCGCTAAAAATAAAGGTTGTTTATTGGCATATGGTTTAATGAAGAACCTTCACCAAACTTTCCATTTGCACAAGAGGTTCTTTATAGTAGAAAAATGTCCTTTAGATTATTGAAATAGTCTTATTAAAAAAATACTCTGTAAGGTTATTTGAGGAACCGAAATGATTCTTCTATGGCATTGCTGTGAAAACACCCTTTTGGAATCCTTATTTTTAAGAGTGTTTTGGGCAATGTTAGCTTTAATGCCCATGTCTTTCTCTGGTTTATGTGTCAGTAAAATTTTAACCTTTTTCTAGGTTATGAGACCTGAAAAAATTGACAACGTAATTGGAGAAACCTATATAATGTGAAAATTGAAGTCATGCGGTTTAACTCTGAGAAGGAATTTCATCTTTGACTGGTTTGTTTCTTTCTCTGGTGTTTGCCTAGGACGTCCCGTTGTCATCAGGGACACAGAATGGCTATGTCCTCCTGCTGGTCCTCTTGTCCATTTTTGTCGGGGGGACACTGGTCCTGCTCTCTGTCCTTCTGATTGTCTGTCGTCGATGTTGTGAAGGGGACAGACGCCATGCGTGGTAAGACCAATCCAATCAATCAATTTATAAATTGACACGGCCCTAAATCAATATACTTCTGGATGAACATTTCTGTTAACCAATCAAAATTTAGGATTGGGAATTACAATAATATTCAACCGAACATTTCCTGCTTTGTTCTTTTCCCGGAAAAATGTCATGTGGTGCAACTGCAGTATCTATTTAAATAGATACTAATTAATAAATTACCTTCACAAGACTAATAAACTACCTAGACGTAGTAGTAGGTGATGTTTTAGTATTATTTATTTACTGTTAAAGTTTTTATTAATATTTTGAATTAGCTTTTATTTGTATACTATATTAGTATATCGGTTTTTATTTTAATTTTAGCTTAATTTTGTAATGTGTTTTTGTCATGTCTTTATTTGTTTTTAAATATTTCTCTTTAGATTTAAATCATTTTTATTTCTGTTTTTAATCATTTTAGCATTTTCAGTTAGCTGCCAAGGCAAGTTTTTCATCTAATATTTATTTTTTTACTTACCTCAGCTTTATTTCAATTATTTCAAGTTTTTAAAAACAATAGTTTTAGTTAGCAATAAAACACTGAGTAGTACAGTAAATGTGCACTTTGTTCATTTTTTAAATCTCAGTGATATTTCTATATTTATCTTTTCTGGGGAGCCTCTCTGGATTTTGTAAAATGTACAGATCCATTTTTTCTTTAAAACCCTTAAAATGATTGAAAAATGTATAACAAAAGGATCCCTGTTAGCACATTGTATCAGTGATTGATATTGATAATATAATTCAGGACTTTTTCAATAGGACGTGTTTTTACTTTCAAAAGTGTATTTAACTTAAAACACGTCATAAAAACACTGAGAGCATAGATTAAATGAGAATGCTTTCATTATGAATATACATTATGACAGTCTGCAGATTGAATCATCGTTGCATGATGTTTTCATGTTGCTGCGTATGTTACGATCCTGACAGCTGATGCATATGATTATGTTTGACGCTAAATTATACATCAGAAAGAACCGTAACGCAGAGATTCAACTGGAATAAACAGATCCTCCCGTGAAGCCAAGGACGCTCAGTCCCGAAAATGTTTTCAGCGCACATTGGTCACAGCCTGGGTGTATTTGTCAGTGACTGCTGAGAGGTGTAGAGTCTGTCTGCTCTCCAGGCAGCCTGGAGGAGTGCAGGCTCACACAAATGACGGGTATAATGAGATCTCATAGCAGCCATCAGCCACGATAAATCACTCCTGGTGCGGGAGAGAGTGCACTCTAGCCAACACCCACTAATACACACACACTCTCGCAGTGTGGCACCGTGCACTGTGGTTAGAGGACTGGAAACTCATTTCCAGTTTCTCATTACCCACTGTGCCTTATGGCGAATCAAAGCGTATATTGTCGTAATAGAGCCGGTGTTGTTATTGTCCCTCTCATATGGCATTTAGTTAGATGTCAACGCAGGTGAATGTGAATGAGTTATTTATTTCTTAATTGTTCACAATCGGGACATTCTCAAAATATTGCAAAACCTAATTTAAAGACCCCATAAAGTCATGTTTCGTATTGAAACAGGAAGTTTGGGCAGGACATCTCAATTTGTTTTAAATTACATCACAGCCATAATTTACTTCTTTTTTTTTTTTATCTGGCTGCAGGTGGCATTAGGGGGAGGATTATTTTCATTCCAGCGTTTGATTGGACAAAAATCTGTGTAGTTCAGGATGACATCATCAGTATTTTCACTATTGTAAATTTTAAATGTGTATTTAAGATTCAACAATTTTCAGGGGTTAAATTAGCATATACGTAGAATAACCTGAACACTAACTCACATGGACTAAAAGCCACTATAATTGTATTTATTTTTTATTCTTGCTTTGAGTATTAACTGACAATTACATTTTTAATTAAACACAGTTTATTTTAAAGGTAAATTATTAACTTTTCAATCTGGTGGGGGAATCTCCACATTGACAAAACCAATAAAACAAAATATAAACATTAGTGTTACATTAAATATATTATTATTTACTTTATAATATAATATAATAATAAAAAATATTTCATATTATTTAATACTAACTTAATAACTTTATAACATATATATATATATGTAACTATATAACTTACAATATAATATTAAAGGGATTTTCATTGCAAAATAAAATAAAACAAAATGTGCAAAACTATAGAATCAAACCATTTCATATAACTGAATTCTTACTTAATAATTTGTAATATAAATAATATATTTAATATAATTAATATATAATATGTATTAATATATTATTTAATATAATATAATATTAAAGGGATTTTCAATGCAAAATAAATTAATAAAAAATGTGCACAGCAATAGAATCAAACTCTAGGACCATGTTTGCACCATATTTTGAGAATGACCCACTTATGCATGCTGTGAATGAGATTTACATGTTTGAATTTGACTCATTACATGTTTGCATTGAAGGTTCATTGTTTGCCTCAGGGCTAGCGATGACACCGAGAAAAGTAACACCACATATATTGAGGAGGCCCAGCCAGTGCATGGTAAGAACTTCACTAATAAAGTTAATGTTTATATAATATGTCAGCCTCCAATTTAATGCATTTCCATATGTATTTACATACATGCTTCAGGTAAAATGTCGAGGTCAAGTTATAGCGACATTTATGCAGTCTCACATACATCAACTGAGGGTATTATGTGAAAAACAAATACGTCCTCTGGTCTAATCCGTCTCTCCCCGCACAGAGATTACGATTCGCATTGATGAGTCAGACTGCCTGTCGGCAGCCAGCTCCCACGACATGGAGACAGAGCGTTTCCTTTCCACGGGCACAACCGGCCGCCGGGTCTCCTTCAACGAAGCAGCACTCTTCGATCATAGCAAAAAAACACAGGAGAAAGGTCGAAGGTCAGCCGCCCACTCACTCATACCGCCCACTCTAGACACACAGAGGAGCTCCTATTCACAGCGCTTACTGCCGCAGCAGATCGCAGCTTTCATTATTCCTTAATGTATGCGTTTTACATTTACATCTGTGCTTGTCAGATGCACTAGCTCTTGATGAATAACATGGGCATTTGTCAACATCAAGATTTGAGGTTAAAAAATGAATGAGAATGTGTAAGGAAAGTGTATATTTTGTAAAAAAAAGAAAGAAAAAAAAAACCTCACATTTTAATCACCTGTAATTTGACAAATGAATATTTTGTAGTACACATTTTTCAAATATTCTGTAATTTATTTGTAAAATGAATGCATAAGTATTAAATGTATATTATATATATATATATATATATATATATATATATATATATACACATTGTTTAACTATTTCATTTAAGAGTATTTTAAAAAATATATTTTTTTAAATTATTTAAATTTTATTTGAAGAATTTTCAAGTATTAAAACATTTGAATATTTAAATTGAATTAGGTCATATATGTATGTGTGTGTTAGTGTTTGTGTATTGTTATAATATTGTTATATATTATCTAAAACCTTTTTAAAAACATTTAATTCTTTAATACTTAATCATACATATATGACCACACAAATAAAGACTTTGAATTTATACATTTTGTCATTTATCAAATTTCACTTTAGTTTTTTTAAGGAAAGGGTGTTTAAAATGGTGTTTTTTAAATAACACACAGAGATATTTCTATAATTATATATTTTATTAATAATTATTTTTATATCATTCTTTTAATCCAATATAACTATATAATTATTGATCTAACAGGACCTATGCATAAATCTAGCACAGTCCGCTTATCTTTAACTATCTAAAAGACATTTTCAGCAAACACTCCCGTGATATATTTGTGATGCAAATCTATAGTGAAGTGATAAATACTAACAGTGTGTGACATTTTTCCACCTCCCCTCAGGTACACACTTACGGAGGGCGACTTCCATCACTTGAAGAACGCGCGGCTCACCCACCTCCACTTCCCTCCACCCGCCCTCCAGATACTCACCATCCACGAGTGTGAGTCATCAGAGAACAGTATTGCCATGACAACGCGCCCCGTCGCTAAATCCAGCCTCTCAATTTTTCAGGTGACAGTCACATTGCTCTGCTAATAGGAGAGTATGATGTCAGTTTAAATCACTAATGTCATAATGGATTGTCAGTTTGTCAAGTGATATGGTGTGTAAGGAGACGTTTATGCTGTGAGCAATTGATTTATCTATATATTTGGGTCATTAATGTTTTAACATGTTAGCTTTTACTCCTACTTTACCTTAGTCACATCATGATGAAGCGGCATGAGATACAGTAAATCAAACTGTATCCTCAAATTGTACTTTTTTTTGTCCTAAGCAGCTCCAGCTTCTTTTAAACACATTTTAAAAATCTTACTGACTCCAAACTTTTTACATTTTTTTACAGTATTTACATTTCAACTATTTCCAAGAATTTTGGAATTTTATCTCAACGTGTGTAAGAATGGCAGTCTATATATACAGAATAATCTCATTAATCTCAATCTTCAATAATCTCATTTGTCCAAAATTCTGTATAAAAAACATAAAATATGATCTGATCGTCTGTCGCATTTAAAAAATTCGATTCATTGTCATTCCACAAGGAAACCCCTCCCACAGTCAAATCTCATTGTTCCAAAATTCGGTATAAGAAACATCAAATATAATCTGTTTAGCTGTCAAATTTTTAAAAATTGGTTTCATTGTCATTACAAAAGGAAGCCCCTCCCACAGCCCAGTCTCATTGGTTTCAAATCAGTTTCATCGTACCTGGTTAGTATGATGTTAGCATGCTGTTCCAATGAAGTTGTTCAGTCTGAAGCTTATGATAATTTTTTTTATATCTGTAGTAGACAAGTTTCGAATGACTGTATGATTTTGTTTGTTTAGGTTTGTTTCTCATTACTACCATAAGCAATAACACGCATTGTGTTTGTCACATGCACAGCCACCAGTATGTTCACTGCCACAGACTGCCCTGATCAGCCGAAGTCTCAGTCCCAGCTCTGCCCTTCCTGGTGACGCTCTCAACTCCACTGTACACACAACGTTCTGTGAGAGCATTGCGGCGGCCGGTCCTGAGCCCTCCAGTCCATGTCTAGTGAGTCACACAGACTAATACACTCACCCACTGACGAATAATAATTAGTGCGCAACCGATATTTTAGAGAGCAGAGGCGATATTAAACCAGTATATATGATATCTCACTGTTTAATAATTTAAAGATAAGAAAACACATGCATAACCATGTGTCCATCGCATATGCAGACTGATATCTTACTTGATTTTGGGTCTTACATTTTTTTTCTTCTTCAAACATTCAGATATTTAAATCGAATAAAACACCAAGAATAGAAAGAACTTAAAAGTTTTCCGTTTTCCTGTTTGTTCATGTGACGTTCGGCATAAAGCCTATGAGAGATTTGGATGCTCGGGTATTGACGTTCTCAGTGATTTCAAAATAAAAGTCCTACAAAAAAAGACCCAAACAGTTAAATTTATCGGCCGATGCCGATAATTATCTCTTATACTTTATTGCAATTATGTAATCTTGCGAACAAAAACAGATGGAGGTCAGAGGAGGAGTCGGCAGAAGTGCAGGCATCATGGGTAATGGTAGAGAGGGTGCATCAGCCTCAGCCACGGCCCTGTCCTCATCTGGAGGGGCCCCGCAGGGCCCAATGCTGCAGTTCTTCACCAAGCTCCGCCGACACGCCAGCCTTGAGGGAGCAAGTCCCTATTTCAAGATCAAGAAATGGAAGTTTGACAGCAGCCAAAGAGCTTCAAGTCTAGACATGAGAGGTCAGTGACACATCCAATACTCAGTGTGAGTTTCATAATTAATGAACAGACTGTTAATGTTTTTAGTGCATGTTATAATGGAATTGCTATATGCTGTTTGAAGATTTTTTTTCCGACTGTATTTAATGCCAAAGACCCCCTATAGTATAATAATCTCCTTTAGAAAGACTGTTTAGACAACCCATGACAAGTACACAATTTTGAAAAAATGTGTGATGTTTGCACATTGTGTCCACAATAGTTTTAGGTCATTTATGTAATTGACAGTACCGTTCGGGGTCAGTACAATTATTAAATGTTTTTGAATCTCCTATGCTCAGCGAAGGCTGCATTTATTTGATCCATAATACAGTAAAATGGTAATATTGGGAAATATCATTACAAATTAAAAAAAGGTTTTAAGTTTTCAATTTTAATACATTTTTAAAAAGATTCCTGTGATGCAAAGCTGAAACTTCAGCATCATTACTCTTCAGTCTTCAGTGTCACATGATCCTTCAAAACTGGCTCAATCACATGTTCTTCTTCTGCATTTTCTGTTGTCTCTTTATTATACACTCCTGGGCAAAAAAAAAAAAAAAAAACATAAAGGGGGGCCAAATATTTAGTGGTCTTTTAATGGTCTAACTATTTTAACCACAAATCACTGGTCAGTAAATTTGCATGAATTGCACAAATACTGTAGATATAGCACGGAATTGCAGACAGATATTTACAGGAAGAAGAGTCAGTGTTGTTCCACTTCATGTTAACAGCTTCATGTTAACGGTAGAGTTTAATATGAGACTAAATATTCACTACAGTGTTCAAATCTGGACTCTGACCAGGTCAAAACATGAACCTGATGGACTTGTTCTCAAGCCACTTCTTGGTTGTGTTTGCAATTTGGGCAGGAGAATCGTCTTGTTGAAAAGTAAAATCTGATCATTCCGCTTTAGATAACAGCTTTTCAATTGTGGGAAGCAAGCCATTTTGCAATATTCTCCTGTACTCCAAAGCATTAAATGACTTTTCACAGTGAAGCAGCTGACTAATACAAGGAGCTAAAAAGGCTCCCGCACAATCCATGCTTCACTGTGGTAGAGATGCATTTATTATAATATTTCTCAGCAGATCTTTGATGACACCGCTCTGGGGCATCACCATGCAACTCGTGTTTCATTGTGATTCATCACTCCACACACAACTTCCCATAATCTGGCAAAAAAAAAAAATTTTAGTAGTGCATTTGCTTAAATTTGGCTAATTTCCTGAACAATAATTTGTGGTTAAGACAATTAAAAGCTTAAAATTTAGTCTTTTTGGCCTTGGCCTATTTATTTCTTTATTTTTGCCCATACATTGACATGCAAAAAGCTTTTTAATGCTTGCTGCGCAAGTATGATATTATTCTGCCTAATATTTAAATAATGAGAAAAGCGCATGGTGTAGCTGATGAGACTGAATGAATAAACATGAATGAATAGATTAACTAGAATGCTGTTGTTTGATTACGTAATTATTACTGTCAAAATCTTTCAGTTTATCCTCTCAGGTCTGTCAGCATGAATGTAAGTGAAAGAACACTGCTGTGGAAAGTACAGACAGTGTTATGAACCTGTGAAGCGATCAGTTTCCTAGCCTCAGGGATTAGATGCAAAGCAATATTGAATGTTTCTGTGCTTTTCATTTAGCCCCTGCATTGTGTGTTACCTTGGAAAATGATTGAAGACCTTAATAGAGTTTTAGTGCCTTCATGTAGCATGGAGCAGAGAAACAGGTCGGCTTTATATTCGATAGTAATCTATAGTCTGCTAAAAACACACACACACACCCATACACACACACACACACACACACACACACACACACACACACACACACACACACACACACACACACACACACACACACACACAGTATGTAGCAGACTATAGAATATTCTCTCAGCCAAGACGGAGCTGCTTTATTTGTGTGCCAAGACTCACTCTCAAGCAGATGGCCGGTTGACGCAGGGCTCTTCTATTCCAAACTTCTTCTTTTTTTTAAAGGAGAGATGGCAACAAAGAGCGTCTCAAACTATATATTTTTTTTTTATTCTGTGGAACAATAGGGTCATGATTAAAGCAATGCTCTAATAGAATGGATTTCCATTGTAGAGTGCCCTGGTTAACTAATAAGATACATATTATATTGTTAATTATGTTTTTTTTAATGCATTACAACTAATGTACTACATTTAGAATACACATAAAAAATTTGTTAAATTAAAGTGTATTATTAAAATGTATAATTAAAAAAAGTTTATAGACAATCCATGTTACAATACCTAAATAAACATTTTACTGTTGGTTAACTTTATTCAATAGCCTGCACAACTCTTTTACTATATCCAACAAATGACAGAGGAGAAGTCATTCATTTTCAATGGAGAGTAGTGCAGGAGCTGCGAGCAGTAATTCGTATGTGGAATTTACCGAATTTAATTTGATTTGTGGATGCGTTGAAATATTTGCACTTTTGCGCCAAGTCCGTATGCAATCAATGTATTCTAATCAAAACTCATGTCATTCCAAAACCATAAGACTTTCTTTCATCTTCTGAACACAAATGAAGATCTTTTTGATGAAATCTGAGAGCTTTCTGTCCCTCCATTGACAGTCTACGCAACTACCACTTTGACGCTTCAAAAAGTTCATAAAGAGAACGTAAAACTAATCCATATGAATTGAGCGGTTTAGTCCAAAATTTTCTGAAGAGACACGATCACTTTATATGTTGAACAGATTGAATTTAGGCTTTTATTCATAATTCAGAAAATCTAGACTAAACCACTCGATTCATATGGATTAGCTTTACTATCACTTTATGAACTTTTTGAAGCGTCAAAGTGTCTGCATAGCTCTCTGTGGAGGGATGGAAATCTCTCAGATTTCACCAAAAAGTTCTTCATTTGTGTTCCGAAGATGAAAGAATGTCTTTCGGGTTTGGAATGACATGAGGGCGAGTAATTAAAGCAAGTTATTGCATTTTAATTAGAGATTACAAAAACTTGTGACCATATTTGGCTAATACCAACAAGAACCTATGCTGTCGAGAGCTTTAGTTCCATCCACGTAACTTTGATGTTTGCGAATGTTCAGTGGAACTATGGTTTCGGGAAACACCGAATCGCTGAACTTTGTTGGTGACAACGGAACCTGCGACCATTGGCAAATCTTAACAAGATACTATGCAGGGTTTTTTTGGTGGATCGGTTAATCGTTGGCAATAAAACCTCGAATGTATTGATTTTGATTTCATGTTAGCCTTTTAACTTGCTTTGTGAGGCTGTTAACGCAAAATTCATGTCGTCCCCAAAGGCTCCCCCAAACGGAGGCAGTTCCAGCGACAGCGTGCAGCCAGCGAGAGCATGGACCAAGAGGAGCATGACGCCCATCACATCGACCTCATACAATACATCGCTCGCACCAAGGATGTTACCTACTGCCCCACCCGGCCCAGTCCACGCCTTCTGTCCCCCCCTTCCACACCCCCACCCTCCCTTGGCAGGTATCTTTAATTGCCTCGCCCATGCATTCGCTATAGCAACCATCTGCCACGCCACTCCTCATAAAGCAGACCCCATTCCACGCTGATCACACTGCCGTATCATGGCATCATAAGCTTACAGTGCAAAAAGCTTTGCTTTAGAATTATGGAAGTTGTTTCCTTGAGTGTGGGTTAATTCCACAGGTGTACCTTTTTGGTATTTGTAGCGATAGGTTTGCATATGTTTTGCAAAATGGTCCATGAAGGTCAATACGCATGGTTTTGTATCGCATCATCAGTATATTTGTTTATATTTGCCTACCTATTACAACTGACTTTCTTGAATCTGTTGCTGTGCAGTGGTCTCCTCAAATGAACCATCACATAGTGAGTCACAACCATCTGTGCGTTCATGGAGGCATCTGTTTTAACATCTCTGAATCTGGGCCTCAGAGCTTTAACGGAAAGGAAAAATAAACAAAAATAATATATTTGATATTCTGTACCGTTCAAAACTTTGGAGTCAGTAATTTTTTTTTTTAAAGAAATTAATAATTTTATTAAGCAAGTATGATTAAAGTGATCAACAGTAAAGACATTAACAATGTTAAAAAAGATTTCTATTTCAAATAAATGCTGTTCTTTTTAACTTTTTGTTCATAAAAGATTCTTGCAAAAAATGCATCAGTTTCCACGAAAATATTGAGCAGCACAACAGTTTTTAACATTCGGATTGATGAGAAATATTTCTTGAGCAGCACATCAGTAAATTAGAATGATTTCTGAAGGATCATGTGACACTGAAAACTGAAAATTCAGCTTTGTCAAAGGAATAAATGTCACTTTAAAATTAGAGATGCAGCGATATGAAAATTTTAGTCGATATCGATAACCGATAATTCTTTAAATTTGAAAGCCGATAACCGATATATTGGCCGATAAGTGAAAATCCTATTTTTATATAATTTTTGAGAGCCTGATTACGAAACAAAAGTCCCACCATTAAAAGCCACAAATCTCCTCAACCACCACTAATGTGCAGCATCACCTGGATGATGCGACGGCAGCCATATTGCGCCAGAATGCCCACCACACACCAGCTTAAGTGTTGGTGAGGAGACAAAGTAAAGATGAAGCCACTCAGTATATACAGGCCCTTCTCAAAAAATTAGCATATTGTGATAAATTTCATTATTTTCCATAATGTAATGATGAAAATTAAACTTTCATATATTTTAGATTCATTGCACACCAAGTGAAATATTTCAGGTCTTTTATTGTTTTAATACTGATGATTTTGGCATACAGCTCATGAAAACCCAAAATTCCTATCTCAAAAGATTAGCATATTTCATCCGACCAATAAAATATGTGTTTTTAATACAAAAAAGTCAACCTTCAAATAATTATGTTCAGTTATGCACTCAATACTTGGTGGGGAATCCTTTTGCAGAAATGACTGCTTCAATGCGGCGTGGCATGGAGGCAATCAGCCTGTGGCACTGCTGAGGTGTTATGGAGGCCCAGGATGCTTCGATAGCGGCCTTAAGCTCATCCAGAGTGTTGGGTCTTGCGTCTCTCAACTTTCTCTTCACAATATCCCACAGATTCTCTATGGGGTTCAGGTCAGGAGAGTTGGCAGGCCAATCGAGCACAGTAATACCATGGTCAGTAAACCATTTACCAGTGGTTTTGGCACTGTGAGCAGGTGCCAGGTTGTGGTGAAAAATGAAATCTTCATCTCCATAAAGCTTTTCAGCAGATGGAAGCATGAAGTGCTCCAAAATCTCCTGATAGCTAGCTGCATTGACCCTGCCCTTGATAAAACACAGTGGACCAACACCAGCAGCTGACATGGCACCCCAGACCATCACTAACTGTGGGTACTTGACACTGGACTTCAGGCATTTTGGCATTTCCCTCTCCCCAGTCTTCCTCCAGACTCTGGCACCTTGATTTCCGAATGACATGCAAAATTTGCTTTCATCCGAAAAAAGTACTTTGGACCACTGAGCAACAGTCCAGTGCTGCTTCTCTGTAGCCCAGGTCAGGCGCTTCTGCCGCTGTTTCTGGTTCAAAAGTGGCTTGACCTGGGGAATGCGGCACCTGTAGCCCATTTCCTGCACATGCCTGTGCACGGTGGCTCTGGATGTTTCTACTCCAGACTCAGTCCACTGCTTCCGCAGGTCCCCCAAGGTCTGGAATCGGTCCTTCTCCACAATCTTCCTCAGGGTCCGGTCACCTCTTCTCGTTGTGCAGCGTTTTTTGCCTCACTTTTTCCTTCCCACAGATTTCCGACTGAGGTGCCTTGATACAGCACTCTGGGAACAGCCTATTTGTTCAGAAATTTCTTTCTGTGTCTTACCCTCTTGCTTGAGGGTGTCAATGATGGCCTTCTGGACAGCAGTCAGGTCGGCAGTCTTACCCATGATTGCGGTTTTGAGTAATGAAACAGGCTGGGAGTTTTTAAAAGCCTCAGGAATCTTTTGCAGATGTTTAGAGTTAATTAGTTGATTCAGATGATAAGGTTAATAGCTCGTTTAGAGAACCTTTTCATGATATGCTAATTTTTGGAGATAGGAATTTTGGGTTTTCATGAGCTGTATGCCAAAATCATCAGTATTAAAACAATAAAAGACCTGAAATATTTCAGTTGGTGTGCAATGAATCTAAAATATATGAAAGTTTAATTTTTATCATTATATTATGGAAAATAATGAACTTTATCACAATATGCTAATTTTTTGAGAAGGACCTGTATGGGGATGATTAGGAGGCCGTGATGGACAGAGGCCACTGGGCAAATTTGGCCAGGATGCCGGGGTTACACCCCTACTTGTTTCGAAAGACATCCTGGGATTTTTTGTGACCACAGAGAGTCAGGACCTCGGTTTAACGTCTCATCCAAAGGACGTTGCTCTTTGGCAGTATAGTGTCCCCATCACTTTACTGGGGCATTAGAACCAACACAGACCACATGGTGAACGCCCCCTGCTGGCCTCACTAACACCTCAACCTGGTTTTCCCAGAAGGTCTCCCATCCAGATACTAACCAGGCTCAACCCTGCTAAGCTTCAGTGGGCAACCAGTCTTGGGCTACAGGGTGAAATGGCTGCTGGCGTAATGATAACGTTAACATTAAAAATGATATCCGATATGGTGGCTGATATATTGTGCGTCCCTAAATTTAAATAGAAAGTTATTTTTAATTGTGAAAATACTTCAGAATATTACAGTTTTTACTGTATTTTCGATCAAATAAATGCAGCCTTGGTGATCATAAGAGACTTTTTTTTAAAACATAAAAAAGTTACAGTCCTCATAATTGTGTGTAGACCCACACTGACATAAAACATATTAATATAGTAGGGATGGTTCACAGTGGTTGACTTTTTGACTAATTTAGACTAAGCATTTAATTAAGCTGAATAGTTTACCTTGGTTTGGATGTATTTGTTTTTAGATATTTTTAGAAGTGCTACTTTAATTATCGTGCTTTGCAGAGGTTTTTTTATTTACTGTTTATTGGAGCATTGCCATTTTATATAAATAATAAAATTATGCAAAAATACAGTATATTTACATCAAAATAAAAGTAAAAATGTCTAAATCTGGAATTAGGGCTTTACCGGAAAGCTTATTTGACAGATGCACAGTGCACACTGACATGAAACATGCTGTTCTACATTGTGGCATTTTTAAAGAAATACTGACTATATGTAGGACTATGAGCTTGTCTGATTTCATATGTGTGCTGTTCTTCAGGTTAGAGGTGGAGGTGATGGTGGAGCCCAGCTGCAGCAGAGTGATGGGTCCCGGGGTGATCGGCCTTACCTCCGAGCCCCCAGATGAGAGTCTTGGAATAGGCTGTCATCAAGAGAGCTTAGAACCTCAGACCTTGTACCGTGATATCTGGACTCTTCGTGCCTCCCTCGAGCGGTATGTGTCGTCTGACCAGAGCAGCAACAATGACAAAGACTCAGTCCGTAGTGACGTAGAAAGCGTGTGCTCTCTAGGAGGTAAGACCGAGATGGGAGGGCTTCATAGGTTCCCCTCGCAGGATATTGGGGATGAGATAGAGGGGGATGCAGACTTGCCTCTAGATGAGGGATCGGAGAAAAGACGTAAGCAGGATATTTTCGATTCTGAAAGAGGAAGTGACGGTGAGTCCGGAAACCGCAAGCTCCTCCAGATGGACAGCGGTTACGCCTCGATAGAAGCACCTTCGCGTGCTCCTGAGGAGCTGCGACTGTTCGGAAGCAGCAGTAGCAGTAAAGACGACTCCGCCGTGGAGCGCAGGCACTTCTTCAGTTCCGGCCGCAAAGGGACCTTGTGCGAGAGCTTCGACACGGAGATCTTTGACGAAGAACTCGAAGAGGAACCCGCAGGTGCCAGTGGTGGTGTAGACGGAGTGGAAACAGACAAGAGTACCATTCAGTGGTCCCCTTTCGGCCAGATGTTCACTCAACAGAATGATCAACCTCATCCCCCCGTCCTTTCCCGGCGTGACTACAGCATTGACGAGAAAACCGACGCACTTTTCAACGAGTACTTGCGGCACGACCCGCAGTTCGATCAGCAGGAGTCCCCGCTTCGCTCCAAGCATCGTTCTCGCGTGCACCTGCGCAAGCAGTGGCAGCGCTCCAAACAATACAGCGACCCCGGCCAGCGCTTCCAAACCTCATTTGACCGGTACCGCTCTCCGCTCCGACGTGGTGAAACTGTAAACTATCCTTTAGAGACTAGCTACCACAGCACGCTCCCACGAATCATTAGTGCACCTGATGAAGAGAGCAGCGAAGGTGCAACCAGTACTCCCGAGACACCCAAGGCAAATCAGGACACTGCTACTGATGTGGATCCAGACAACATAAGAATATCTTCCAGCACTGAAAGCAGTGGAACCATCAACGAAAAGGAAGTCCTTGAGGCATCACAGCCTCTTCCAACAATTGACATTGCTGGAGAGCAATCGGTGGACCGGGAGAACTCTAGGCTAGCATTGCCACCCCCTGAGCCTCCTGATGAATGTACGCACAAATGTACAAGCTACGGCCCACAGACAATCACAGAAGAGCTGAGTGACAAGCTAGCGGCTACCCTTGAAGAGCGGCTGTACTCGGATCTCCGCAGGACCAGGGAACCGTCCGAGTGTAGTGCAGTGACCATGACCTACACATCGCCCGATCACAGTCCAGTGTAGCATGTGGCTCCCTTCATCTCCGCGTACAAGAACACTTCGCAGCAACTACAGGTCCAAAGTTTTGATCGACATTGGCTCCGATCTGGAACAGGTTTACTTTGGTAATTTAAATGAAGTTGAAATCATTGTCGTTATGTCCTAGACCAATGGTGTAGAGGCATTTCTTCCATACACATTGTTAAATAAAAGGCAGTTAAGGCGCATACCTCACGTTGCTCAGTGGACCAAGTCTTAAACAAATGAAATGTCAAAGTCTGTTATTAAAGCTCTCCATTTAGCTACTCGTTGACTTCAAAAGCCAATATTTTCTCTGCACTAGGTAATCCACTGTGAATTTGGGTGCTATTAGATTAAAGATTGATTATATTTGTAAGTGCATGAATTTTATTGCAATGCTGCCTATCCGGATGTCTGTTCATGACCCAAATTAATAATATTATTATCATTTTTTTTATTTTGAAAGTACAAGATAGCCCTTTATTTGGTTATTATGTTTTGCTTTCGGACGTTGTGATGAAATGAAACACTTAATAATATTTATTATTAGCATCTGGGTTTTTGTTGTGTAGCTAAACCTGCTGTCAGACTTAATAAATCAAATCCTAAATTATAAATAATAATTAGCATAAACTGAAGTTTCCTAGAATGGGTAGACGTGTCTAATTATGTCACATATCCTGTATTAAAAAAAAAAAATACAGCAGCATTATCAATGCTAAATGTCTTGATTAATCTAAAACACCATGGCATTGGTCCAATTCCTAAGCAAACTCTTTCCCAGTGTTTGTAATGGGTTAAACAAGATTAGTTGCACTAAAACACTAGCTTGTTTCCCACTTACACATTCGCAAACCACTATTTAGTGTCCCTGTCATTTAATAGCATTTTTCCTTCTCCTTTTTTTCCCTGTTGAAGTCCTGAATGGCTAAACCTGCCTCTTTGTGATATATGACCATTGAATTATTATAATTATTGTGCTTTTCATCTTTTAATTGTATCATTTGTTCTGTATCATTGATCATATCTGTGAGAATGAATAGTAGAGTGAACAATTTTCAAGTTAATAGTGCCAAATTGTTGTCAGGTAATACCAAGATCAAACATGAAAACACTGTAAGCAACAGTTGGGAAAGAAAAAACAATCCTGTAAAATAATGATCACAGATATGCCTCTCTAAGGGTTTGAATCAAGCCTGAGACATTTGAATGAATTTCCTTGAGAGAAGGGCATGCCTTTTCTTGCATGTATTTCACAAAATGAGCTCTGTGTGTTCATGAGGAGTACTTTACGTAAAAATGACCTAGACAAGAATCCATAGAGGTGAACTGCTGCACACGCTGCTTTTGGACAAAACCGTCAATTAGAGCAAATCCCACTGCCCAGCATAAGCCATTGTTGTATCTCGGTACAAATGCCCCCATTCTCATTAATCCGAACTATCCACTATGCTACTCTCATCTGTCAGCAGCTGCTCTTGGGTTGAGCTCACAGAATGGGTTGCGTTGTATTGATCATTCTGGGTTTGATCTTCTCGTAAGCATGCAAACAGAAGGTTGTCCTCGGCGGATTCTCAGTTGTGATGTGTTAGAGAGTCTATCATTGTGAAATATGAGGCCATTGGCGACATACAGTGTAGAGGCTCTTAATGTAATGAAGCAAAGCTTGTGTAGCATCTGTAGGCTTTGTCTATGAAGGCTCACAATGTCGTGTGCCCTTTTAGGGCGATTGTTAGAGCTGTTGAGTAGTACACTAAAGTCTACATGTGCTATTTAGGCTGCAGCTGAAGTACCCTATCCAGAAATAAAAAGCTTTCATTATCTAGGTGAACTGGCTGATGTGCATGGAGTAATTAAAAAATGCCAGAGAAAAGAAAGCTTCAGACTAGCTGATATTGTTGATTGATTGTTTCGGGCTAAATTAAATGTACAGACCATCTCACATGATTAATATGGTGCCTTCCTGTGCGTTTGACCTTTAAAGGGATAGTTCATCTGAAAAATCTCATACAATGAAAGTCAATAGGGTCCAATCAGTGTCATTTTAGTATAGTTAAGTTTATAGTTTTTGCATATTTTTTATTTTATTTATATATATATATATATATATATATATATATATATATATTAAATGATTACTTTTTTATTTCAAGTAATGAAAATGTTTTTTTTATGGTTTTAGTTTTAGTTTCAGTTAAGTATAATAACCCTGTTTGTCCACAGTTAAAGTCCCATTGACTTTAACTATGGACAAAAACAGCGGAAGCATTATTCTAGATATCTTCTTTTGTGAATGTCCATTTTTGGGTCAACTATCCCTTTAAGAGAACAAAGTTGAGATCCCCACTAGAGCACTTATTAAAACTCATTTTGAGCGTGCATAATCGAATAGGCTAAATTAGTTTACAGAGGTTACTAAAAAAAAAGAAAAAAAAAGCTTTTATTGCATTGTGGAAATGGAAATCTGAAATGTGGTCCATTTATGTGGCATTGTCAAATACACGTACACAGGGGTTATCTGTTACAAATCCAGACCTTGGTTTTGATTAACTGTAATCCAAAGCATGTCAGGGACAGCTAAATCTGTACAAAGGATAAAGTTGAATTGTACAATTCAAAGCAAAGCACAATGATGTCCCATTTCAGGCACTAGAATAGTCTATGTCTTGGATTTGACATAAACCTAGTTGGGACCTTAGGGAGATATGTGCACAATCAAATAGCCTGTCGGTTGATGGATTACTGTGTATAGATTTGCATGTGATGACAAATTATTGTTTAGCAGATCCAAAATGAAGCACCAAATCATAGATATTTTTTTTTGTGTGAATCCGAGAATGAAAAGAAATAGACTTGGTACTAAGATATTGTATTTTAACGGAGTCTGTTATTTTAGAAGTAATGCTTTGCTGACTTGATAAGATTTTCATGGACAAAAATAATTATTTCTATTGCTGGGTATATTTCGATGAAAAAGGAAATATATATTAATGTGCAAATTTCCTTGTAGAAAAAAAAAATCTGTAAAAAAAATCTGCTTGACTAATTACTCAGTCAAAAAAAGAGAGAGCGAGGCGAGCTTTCTGAACGATTGTTTGTTTACCTGGATCTCGTTGTTCTAGATCTCCGGAGCCTTGAGGGACCAACTAATCTAAACATTTATTTTCATGTTATGTTTTTCCAACTAGTCAATAAAGAATGATGCATTATGACTTTGCCCGAGTCCTTTTCGTTTTTATTTCATCTCAAGATCAAGAGACTGTCGGCTCGCTCTGGCAAACTGCTATCTACACCTGTCTATGTTCCATCCAGCCATTCTCCATCTTAGGCGCTGAAAAATCCCTGTGGGAACATCAAATATTCATATCAGCCAAGCTAATAAATTAAAGATGGCTGTACAGTCATTATGATTCTAAATCAATAGCAACCCCTGGTAACCAGGGAGAGTGGGAAAGGGCCTTTACTCTTGTGATAGTGGCTATCAATCATCTGCGCGACAACGCGAACAATGACACCACTGACACATCCTATTTATACATGTTCCTTTGCTGTACTGAATGTTCCTCATCTGAATTGAAGATGACCAACTCAATGGATGTCATAGGCGTCTGAGATTCTTCTCTCCATTGGGGACCGGTTGTTTGATCGTGATTCAATTTATCATAAAAATTTGAGCCTAAATACTCATCACTGGGGTGTACAAAGATGATGCTGTGAGGGAAGATAAAGGGGGAAAAAACACAGACCAATTCTAGATCTTTTTTGTCAAACAAGCATACCCTTACGAAAAAGAAGTGTTCTATACTTCTTTTAAACTAAAAATAAGAAAGTATACTTTCAGTCTACATTTTATATACTTCTCAGAAATATACTTTATGTACTTCTCAGAAATATATTTAAAATTACACTTAAGTGTACTTGACTTATACTGAGAGAAAAGTCCAAGTATATTTGGCCTGTACTTGTACTCAATCTTTTGATCGAGATTTAATTAAGTATTCAAAGTATACTTGGCTTGTAGTTGTGTTAACTCTTTTGATCGAGTAGCCTATTAAATATACTTTTTTACATCGTTTTTCATATAGTCTTATGAAACTTACATTGTTTGAAAATATTGATTAGAATATTGATATAAAACAGATATGTTTCTAATTCTACGTATCTGAATTTTTGAATTTTCTGAATTCCACTGGTAGTGTACATAGGAATTTACTTTAATTCTACTTAACTCTTTCCCCACCATTGACTGAATTTTCCAGCTATCCATGTTTTCACTGTTATACCGTAGGGGGCACTATGACACATCTTCTAGTACAGAATCTCCGGATCAAAACACAGGAGAAGAAACAAGCTGAAACAAGTGATAGAAGATTGTTCACGCAAATGTAAAATAACGTGATCATCAAACATTAAACAGCATGTACATCAAAACTGCTTAATGTTAACAGTGAAAACATGGACAAAAATGTGATTTTCTAAACTTTTTTGTTTAAAATGTTGCCTTTCTTTATGAAACCCTACCGACATTCAAGTGTTGATAAACACTTAAACGTATACTTTTATATACTAAAAGTGGGCTAATTTAGTCCCAAGCAGTATTGAAATAGTACACTTACAAGTTTACTACAAGTACACATTGATATTAGTATACTTACTACATAAAGAATACTTAAAAATATACTTAAACATTACTTAAGTATACTTCATAAAATTAACTTGAAGTATACTCCTTTCTTGTAAGGGTATTCCTAACCCTATCACTAACCTCAACTCTAACCACTGAATATCAAAAGTCAATTGGAAAAAGTGCTTGAAATGGGGCGGCATTCAATTTCTTGATAATAAATGTTACTCAAGCCCCAGCTCTAAAATCTGATTGGTCGATTGGAATGTTGTTCCAGGACCAACAGGAAGACATCCTGCTTTCACAGAAAGACATGCTGGCTGTGTCCAATTTTACATGCTCTCTGAGTTGGTACTCCATTTGAATAAGTAATTACTTTGCGACCATTAAAAAGGTTATTTTTATATAGTATGAATGTGTGAATTTAATTCGGATGTACTACATACGCCATGTTGTCATTGTCATGTGACCTGCTAGTGTCAGTTGGGTCACTTCACCGCCATTCAAAAATCCTCTCCTGTTGTCTCATTGGATAGTAAAGTGTCCATTGAATGCACACTTCAGAAACTCACCGAAGGAGAACACCATCCAAGAACTTTTCGCCTACTGTCTTATGAATACTGTGAATTCAGACTCTTTTTACATACTGTTTTTCACCTTCTAAATATTTAGCAAGTATTTTATTGTGGATGTAGCCATGGTATATGTTTGACAAAGTATGTGGACTGTTCAGGGCTAAAAAGGACAACAAAAAGCTCTGCAGTCTGTTAAAGGTCCTTTGAAATTGTTTGACAAGCACTGTTCTGTGTTGACATATTTCTTATTCAAACTAGTTTGGGTTGGCCTTCTCTCTGCTTTCACTTGCTATCGAAATTTAGTCATGTTTTCTAGTCAGAAATTGGACATGAAGCCCTCTCAAGTCATATTAAGATTAGGTAACTTTGGTTAGATTAGCTAAGTTGGGCTGGCCATAAACTTTAAAAATGGCTGAAGAGAAAACCTTTTCTGTAGTGAATGGTTTATAACAGTCATTTCATATTTACATATATAAATAACCATTTTTTTGCATTTTGTTTGCATTTGAATTAACCTGCTGTCCTCAATGATTTCTATTATTTCCATCAAAAAAGCTCTTGAACACGACAAACTCGTAATTACGACATCAGAAGTGGGAAATAGGACATTTCTGAAAGTACATGAAGTCAACATTAATATCCAACAAGTTCTGTCATGAAACTCTATATGGCGCAAGGTAACCTGCTCGCAATCACATAATTTTCTACAGGCCACAGCTGATTGGTTCCTGCTGTATCAGTAGCCAATGAGCTTCTATGCTCAACCTTTAAATACTTGGTTGGCATTTGCCTTAGCAGTGCAGCATGCTTTCAGAAACCCTCCACCATCCCCAGCTCCACCTGTATAAATCTGCTTTTTCATGTATGCTATGTTGTACAGCAGCAGCATGTCTTACTTGTAGTGTGTCTGTGTATGTATTGGCAGTAGCAAGTCCTGAATTTGCTGTGCAGCAGAAAGAATCAAAAGCAGAAGCACCGTAGCAGATCTATTCCGCCAAGACCAATATATAAAAATTGTCATACCTATTAACATGCCAAACACTCAGAGAGTTGCCTGACAGTAACACAAAATATGAATCATAATTTGCTACTTGCTAGTTGGAGGTGGTACCATGGGAAGGGACATTCTCTTTGTAGAGCGAATTTGATTGGTTAAAAATCTGTGCAGTGCAGGATGACATCACCAATATCATCCCAATTGTTGGTCCACTTTCCTGGAGGAGAAAGATTGTACAGTTTAAATTGCTTATATCTGCCAAGACTTTAGTAGCATGCTAGATAATAAACATTGCCCTTTAAATCTTATTTGAGTAGAATAGTTTCTACATGGTCACACATGTAATTTATTGCTTTTTAAGCTAATTGAAACCTCATTCAGTACTTCGGCATAAAAGCTTAGAGAAGAAAAAAGACTTGTCTCACCCTTCGGAGCTTGGCACTCATTAGGATGACTGTACCCTGTGAAGCGTGCTTGGTGTACATATGCACCGCTCGAGGCTACAGAATATGATGTGCTTCTCATCATCATAGTGACAGCACATATGGTTTCAGTGGAAGGCGCCTTCCAACGCTATCATTCTGTTGTGTCTACTAAGAGCACACTGCTCTTGCAGACTTATCTGCGCATATAATTTATTCTTAAAATGGAAGCGTCAACTGTAGCTACAAATTGAAATCACAGGAACAAATGGTGTCTGAAACATCTCTGCTTTGTGAAACAATATCCTGTGCAATCCATTAAGCAGAGATGGCCAGTGAGTCACCAGCAATGGACAAATTAATGGAGATGAAATGTAACTCACTCACCACCCCACCCCATCAACAGACAGAATGGTACTCTGAAAAGCATCATCATTTCAATTGCCCCATTCCCTTCTACGAGGGAAAGACAGCTAGAGAGATAAAATGCGTGGGAGACACTGATGACTCAGACAGGATAAGACACTTTTATCAGAAGGTCACTCAGGCTCTCCTCTCCAATTAAGCCATGCTGAAAATGTTAAAAACTGGTTACTGGACTTTTCTACGTACCAGACTTCAGAATGTATGTGCTAAATGATCCGGTTCCCGCAGGAAAGAAAAATCAGAACTGAGATCTCTTTTAAATCTCATTTGTTTTTCCTAGACAGCAGTAGTCAGATGAGATTTATTCACTCCTGCTTACGAGATGTCTCCAGAAAAAGATAACAGAAATCTCATACTGTATGTGTCTCCTCTAGAGTTTTAGAGATCTCAACAATGTCTCTCGTTTTGCTCAGCCAATAAGTCTGCAATCAAACGTCAGTTATTTAGATATAACATGTCTCAAATATGTTATCTATATTCATTATATGTATAATAATGTTATTATTTTATATATTCTACATGCATTCAGACATTTCTCTTCGAATTAGACCATATTATCAGAGCTAAATTTACACAGTCCTGGTCAGAACTATTGGCCGCCTTGGTAAATATGAATAAAGAAGCCTGAGAAAATATATCTGCATTGTTAAAAAAATGCTTTGAAGTAAAACAATGTAAAATGGGGAGAAAATCTCATTATGAAATACCCTTTTATTCCATACTTTTTGCACCCTCCTTTTGACAAGATAACAGTTCTGAGTCTTCTCTATGATGCCTAATGAGGTTGAAGATCAGAAACCAATCCTCCACACAGAATCTCTCCAGATCCTTCAAATTCCTAGGTCCATGTTAGTGCGTCTTCTCTTCAGTTTTCTGTATGATTCAGGTCAGGGGACTGGAATGCTCAGGCAGAACCTTTATTTTGTGCTCTGTGACCCATTTTTGTGCTGATCTTGAAGTTTGTTTTGGATTGTTGTCCTGATGGAAGATCCAACCACGGCCCAATATAAGATTTCTAGCAGAGGCTATCAAGTTTTGATTTTTTATCTGTTGTGCCATGATTTATCATGATGCTATGTATCTGAACAAGAAGTCCAGGACCTCCAGCAAAAAAATAGACCCACAGCATTAAAGATCCAGCAATATATTTTCCCGTGGGCATGGGGTACTTTTTATCCCTGTTTGCACCAAACTCATCTGCCATTTACCATTTTCCAAGGGTGCCAATAATTCAGACTACAGTGTCTTTTATTTCTCTTAAGGAATTTTAGAAGAAAGTGACATACAATAATGACAAACGATTGAAACAAAACTGAGTAAGGAAAGAGCAACCTTTGTCTTATCTCTTCTTTTGTCTTATCTTTCCTGCATTCGTTCTGACATCACATAAAGTGTATCATCTTACGTTGGAAAACACTTGGAATCAGATAAAACACGGATGGACTTTCAGATAAGTCTGTAACTTGAAAACCTTACTGATTGTTTGTGCATTTCCCCCCCAAACATGAGATGCTAATGCTTCTTGTTATCCCCAACCCTTTTTTACAGTCAACATGATGAATGGTAATAGCTGCGCAGGGAGCATGATGTGAGGTGATTTTAGCAGATGCTTTCCTAAGGGGCCGGGTGGGCAGAGGAAAGTGGGAACTTGTTAAGAGATTGTGCTGGTGCGTATGAATGAGTCATAGGGAGTGTAGCCCACATGAATGGGCAGGTGCCACTGCGATGGATAAAGAAATAGAAAGAGACAAAAAGAGAGAGAAAGAGAGATGAGGGGGGAGACCGAGAGGTATGGAAAGAGACATAGATAGAGAGAGACAGATCCCTGGAAAGCTGATTAGGATCCAGCTCATGCCCACACATCCACCCACACACTCTCCCTCCTCCGCCTCTCTTCCTCCTCTTATGAGGATGATGAGCGTAGGGTTCCTCTTGTCTGCGTCATCCTCCATAACAGCCCTGTTGCGTCATTCTTTTGTCATAGTCTTTATCTGTTGTGGTAAAAAAATGAAATGATGCTAATCTAAAGAAAGCACAACCACATAAACGTTTGTTCAGAGAGTAATGCTTCACATAAAAACAATTTTTGTCCATTACTGAGAGTTACTGTATAGCTGTATATATATATATATATATATATATATATATATATATAATTATATGAATCTGCCGACGAAAATCGTAAGCTTAATCGTGTAGAAAAGTAATCTTAGAATGCCTTTCCTCAATAAGTCACATGATTTGAGGAATCATTCATATCTGTGGTACAATCAAATTCAGCAATAGGGCTGCACGATTTGGAGGGTAGTGAATCTTGTCTATTATATCATTATAATAATAGTAATTGTTGTTGTTATATTACTATTATTATTATTATTAATAAACTATAAGAAATATTTGTATTGTAATATTTCTCTGTAAAATAAAAAGTATTTAAGAAAAATAATGTAATAATAATAGTAATTTTATTTAACAGTACAACTGTAAAATTACAGTATTAATATTCTGCCTTAATCACTTCATTTTCGAACTTTAAACCTTCAAGCTTTTATTTTGGCAGAAAGGGTCATTTTTTGTTGACAACACCCAGTTTAATCACTTCTCATTACAACTTTGGCAATATAGTTTGTGTATGCTGCATTCCCAAATGCACATTATAAGTGAACTCTCTGAGACACTGAAAACACTGTTATCATGAGCTGCTCATGTGTAAATAAACACGGTGCTGCGCTTCACTCTGAAACATGCAGCGCATATATTTCTTTAATTAACCTGAGCGCTCTTTATTACTTAGACTCACAAAAATAAAATAAAAATCTGCATTGAATACGATTCTGGAGAGTTGCTTGATAACATTGGCCATGAGTTATTAGCCTGTCTAGAGTGTCCCTCTGTCATGTGTACTGTCATTTAAATGCAATTGACCTCTTGCGCCTGTCAGAAGAATGACAAAAGAATGCATTCCGTATATGTGGCCATGTTGAAAGAAAGACACACGGGAGGGAGGGCACATTCTATTGTAGAAGTGTGACTATTGCACTTGCTGCAGAATGACTCACAGTTGCCATGGAAACTTTACCACTCACCACTTTCTAATCGGCTATTTCAACAGCCTGATGGAGAGAGCCAGAGCTGAGTAAAATGCTTCATGCCGGAAATAATCAACGCACAGCGCTGGACAAAAATGGTGTTGCGACAGAAATTCTAACTTAATGACACTTTTTGACAGCTGTTTGAACACTAATGGAACCGGAATGAAGGCATGACACTAAAAATAGGAACTAAATGAACTTACTGGAGTCTTAAATAGGTAATATTGATGACTGTTAGAAACTGGCGCAACTGAAATTTTTTCTACACATTATGCAACAGAGGGTGTTTGTTGTGGTTCAGTTCGAGTCTACTTGAAAACGTGTTTCGGAGCCAAAATTATGTGTTTGTCGAATGTAGGTAGACCAAGCCATCGAATATTTAGTGATTGATATATATTTTTTTAATATTGTATTTATGTATATTTATATATATTGTTTTGGATGTATTGTATGGTGAAGCCAGAGACCATTTTTCACAATGTGGATAATAAAGTAAACTAAACTAAAACTGAAAGCACATCAATTTTGTAACCTGAAATGACAGTGTAGGTTTGAACATTCATCTTTGGACTCCCAAAGTAGAACACAATTACCACCTTAATATACAATCAAAATTATCATTGTTCCATGATTATATGAATACAAACAAGCATTATACAAACCCAAACCCTTTTATTTATCAAAACAGGACATTGAGTTCCCAGAAATAAAATGTATTTTCAGGTGTCCCGCTAGCATTATGTACAGAGGAACAAATGAATCAATCTAGATTTCTTGCTATTTACTAGGAAAATGACACTCTTCAAAGACTGCATCCTCGTTTGTAGAGAAAATCAAGCCTAGATTGGTACACATAATGACATGCTTAATGGACTGGCCCTGTCTGGCCTCAAAAGCCTTCATTTTAGATTATCAATTGAGAACTAAGAATACACTAGCAAATTTAAAAATATATATATATATTTATTTTTCAATTTTTCAATTGTTTTATTTTTTTTATTTAATTAAATTTTTTATTTACTGAGGTCACCAATTAGTAGATTGAGGTGTAGGAGACAAGAACAGTTACAAATAACCTTGAGTTACTTAACTTTTGGTGAGTTAAAGCAATGTAAAAACATATGTTGTCAAACCGTATTAATCATATATTTTTTTACTGTGTATATATAAATGGACAAACTTAAACTTAAATGAAAATTAGCAATGTTGCCTTGGAGTTAGTTGAAGATTAATTTTCATGGATTGTTGCACTAAAACTGACCGTGTAAAACCTCTTGATGAAATAACCATAGGTTTTATCATATGTGAGATCCTGCCTGTCTGCAGTTAAGAACAACTTAGAGACAAAAGTGAGACCCTGCTGTCTTTCTTAAATTGAAGAGATTTATTTTAATATCTACAGTGTTTGCCCAACTTCACCTTGAGAGTTTAAAATTGATACCGTTTCAGTCACAGCAGCAGTTGCTGACAATCCGTGCGTCATGACCTCAAAGAAAAAGTATTTTAGCCAGCTCTCGATGTTATACAAACTATGACTAATATTTAATTTACCTATTATTCACCAGGGAATAAAGCTCAATGTTTTATCCAATCAGACGCTATACATTAAATTGTGGAATAATGCCTGCCCGAAATGGTGTATGCTTTTGTTACAAACCTTAAAAAGCAATCGGATACAAATAATTCAAGGATCATTGAAAAAAGCTTTTCAGATATCTCAAGGACAAATCTATGAGTGTGTGTATTTGTAAGAGAGGAGGAAGATAGAAAAGGGTGAGAGAAAATGAAATAAACCCAGTGAACATCTATCCATCAAATAATTTAATTTAAGCGGTGCAATGTAGGTTTTTCCGTAGGTTTGACGCAGTTATAGTATTTAAGTTTAACAGTAGGTGCTCAGAAGTTGCAGTGTTTTCTCAGTTTAACCCAAAACGATTGCCCCAGCAGATGTCCTTGTACCAAAAGTCATTAACTTCTGAGAGTGATTTGTTTGAAAAGACAAACTATTCATGCCAATAGATGAAATTGTCCAAGGGGAATAGATTAGCATATATAGCATGAAAATAAACAAAATTGAGTCACGTTTTGAAGAATCCATACCCAGGAACAATTTGTCCTTTATTTACAAGCGGCAAAGGTAGGTAATGAGCTATTTTTTGACCATATGGTCTCTAACGTCAGCAACAAAATTACTTGTTCCCTTACCTTTACCTTGTAACAATAAATGCGAGAACTTTGCTGTTTCACTGTGATTCATCAGACCTTGCTTTGTCCCAAAAGGATGCAAATACAGCGTAAGGTCAGAGCTTTTTGATGAGGAATTTAGATAACAGCTGATTCACTCAGACAACATGGTCTTTATGAATATGTAAAAGACCATGTTAATCATGCAGAATGTAAATTTCAGCTTCGCAAATGGGCAAACAAGGGATAGGACCCATGAAAGTGAAAAAGTTCTATAGAATTGAATATATTCCATGGCAAAAAAACATAAAAAGGATATAGACACATGCTGTGCATACACACAATAACTTTGTGCTTAATGGTGTGCCTCAAGACAAGGACGATTTCTGAAAGAAGTCATTAAATATGCATATGTTACAGCATGGTGCTTACATCCTACGGTAAATCCCCTTAACGCTGATATCTGCATGGAGCTGTGCTGTTAATTTTAAAGACCTGTCTGCCCTTTTGGTTGTTTAAATATTTATAAAGTTTTGTTTTCTTCTTTCAACCTTTGGCTCATATCCTGCTTCATGTTGAGTACTGATGTGATTGAAGGGTAATTTATTTCATAGAGGAGTAAATAACGGCTTTATCCTTTTATTATATTGTGTAATGGTAATGAAGTTTTAGCACTGCATGAACGCTATCGATGAAACAAGGATGGACTGGAAATAGTGAATATTAGGACTTAGGCAATCATCTGTGTCTCGCAGGTTGGGCCCTGCGGCTGCTGAGGCAGTGCGGTGGCTACACTTGTGGGGTTCGCAGGCTGAGTAATTCGGGGAGGTAGTGACTATTTCCCTCATCTCTTCAAGCTTGTTCAAGTGATCTATTGGATCTCTGATCCAGCAGAAAGCATGTTAATGATGTCACGCATGTGGTGGAGTAATAACTACTTTTAATGAATCTGTTTGAGATCAAATTAATGCTAGATGTTTTGCTAAATTACGGATACGGCATCTGAGGACCATTTCTCATTTTTCTTTATCTTCATTTTTCTTTTTCCCAGATTCAATCATAGGCTTGTTCTTACGTACTAGAGCACGAACGCACACTTAAAAAAACGATGCTTTAAATCTCTTGACAAACTAAAAGATATAAATTACATTTTTATGTATTACATAAAACATACAGATTGTACTGAATGTCAGCTTGTTTATTTTGCTCAAGATAAGGATTTATTGAGTCCACATCTCATGCAAACTAGAAAAGTCTCGGTTACATATGGCAACCCTCGTTCCCTGAAGGAGGGAACGGAGATGCCACGTTCCTTTGGGGAACGAGGGTTACCATATGTAATCGAGACGTCCCTCTTCAGTCAGTCAGTCAGTCAGTCGAAACCACGTTGAGACCGACGAATAGAAATCCCTACCAAAGGGCCACAGCTGCTGAATCCTATCCAGCACCCTGTGCAAGCCTCTACCCCTTCTTGCCTGAAAGGACGATAGGAATGGCCTTACACAGAGTATGCCTTGTCACTGTTGTTCCGTGATAACCCAAACAGTTAGATTTTTGGATAACACTGGGAAAGCTATGGGGAAAGGGGGATGCTGCGGAAGCCACATTCTTCCCCGAAGGAGTTATGTGGAGAATACATATGGACTAGCCCGAAGTTTGTACTGCATATAAAATACTGGGTGACTTAGGCCAAGGGAAAGACACGGGCTTCCGTTTAGGAGCAGCCGTGGAAGAAATACACATATGGGATCCCCGTAGGGTCACACATATGGGACCCAGCCTGGACCCGGTTCTCAAGGATTCAATGGATAAAGGCCTGACGCCGGACACTCCTGCCATGTCCGGGCCGAGGGTGTTGGAGGACTCAACAGGTTTTTCACTCTGGAGCAATAATGGTGCACAGTAGGGTGAGAACATGGGAGGAGAACGGCTCTACACGTAGGCTATTATATCTAGCGAACGTGTTAGGAGTCGCCCAGCCTGCAGCTCTATAGATATCTGTTAGCGAGGAGCCATGTGCCATTGCCCAGGAGGATGCAACGCCTCTCATGGAGTGAGCATGCAACCTGAGCGGGCAGGGCACGCCTTGTGCTTGGTAACTATCTAGTGGGCCATCCTCTGCTTGGAGACAGCCTTTCCCTTCTGCTGGCCTCCGTAACAGACAAGGTCCTCAGACAGAGCAAAGCCAGGGCTGGGTCTGCCTCCTTCCAAGGGTAGCGCTTGCAGGTTCACCACCTGGTCCCTGAAGGGAGTGGTAGGAACCTTGGGCACATAGCTCAGTTCAACATGGTTGTCACCTGGCCCGAACTCTATGCACGATTCGTCGACCGCAGGTCCCCTAGACTCTTGATGGAGGCCAGTGCAACCAACAGCAAAGTCTTCATGGGGAGAAGCTTTAAGTCTGCTGATTGCAAAGGCTCAAGGGGAGAATCCTGGAGTGCTTGAAGCACCAGGGAAAGGTTGAAAAAGAGTATGGAGGGGGGTTGAGGAGGGTTTAACTGTCTCGCCCCCTCTAAGGAACCTGGCGACCAGGTCGTGCTTTCCTACTGTTTTGCCATCTATGTGGTCGTGATATGGTGAAATAGCGGCAGCATGTACTTTGAGGGTGGAGGGAGACAGCATTCACTCCAACCCTTGCTGCAAGAAGGAAAGCACGGACCCTATTGAACATCTTGGTGGGTCCTCTCGGAGAGAAGTACACCACTCGACTAACAGGTTCCACTTCAAGGCGAACGCATTTCTCGTGGATGCCGCCCGTACAGAAGTAATGGTGTTAAGTACCTCTAGGTGTAAGTCAGGGACCAAACATGGAGTTTCCAGAGGTCCGATATGGCACCCTATGGGGTGAGAGCAACTCGAGGCAGTTGATGTGCCTTGCCTGGACACCTTTTCCAAGGGCACTCCTGCCCTCAGGAACGAGGGTCTGACCACGGGCTGAAGGTCTGGCGGCACGCCGGTGTGATTGTCATCCGGTGAGTGCCGTGATGCCACGCCCATCTCTGGACTCGGCCGTAAAGCCAGTGCTGAAGCGGTCTCATATGGAGCAGCCCGAGCGGGGTTACCGCTGCTGCCATATGGCCCAGGAGCCTCTGAAATAATTTCAGTGGCACCGCCGTCCTGCCTTTGAACGTGTTCAAGCAGTTCAGCACCGACTGAGCGCATTCCTCTGTGAGGCGCACTGTCTGAAAAGAGATCCTCTGTACGGGGGAGAGTTTGCTCTTATCCCAGGTGACCTGAAGACCCAACTGGCTGAGGTGCCTGAGCACGAGGTCCCTGTGTTCGCATAACTGATCTCGAGAGAGTGCTAGTGTGAGCCAGTCGTTGAGATAGTTGAGGATGCGAACGCCCTGTTCTCTCATGGGAACAAGGGCCCCCTCCATGACTTTCGTGAAGACACGGGGAGACAAAAACAGCCCAAAGGGCAGGACCTTGTACTGATATGCTCGACCCTCGAACGCAAAGCTCAGAAACGGCCTGTGTCGAGGAAGAATTGAGACATGAAAGTATGCATCCTTCCGGTCAAATGCTACAAACCAATCTTGGGAACGGATGCATTCGAAAATGCATCTCTGCGTGAGCATTTTGAACGATAGTTTGTGGAGATTCCGATTCAAAACTCGAAGGTCCAAGATTGGTCGTAACCCACCGCTTTTCTTGGGTATAATGAAGTAGAGACTGTAGTACCCTGACCTCATATCAATTGGAGGGACAGGCTCTATCGCGACCTTCGCCAGTAGGACTGCGATCTTCACCCGCAAGACATGGTCATCGGCTGCTCTCACTGTAGTGGAGTGGATGGCCCGAAACTTGGGAGGACGCCGGGTGAACTGAATCGCATAGCCGAGCCTAATGGTCCGAATGAGCCAGCGAGACGGACTGGGGAGCGCTAACCAGGCTCGCAGAGACTGTACAAGCGGGACCAAAGGGACCGTAGGCATACCCGCGGTGGGGCAGCTAGGTGGAACACAGGGACGTGGCTGGGGAGGCTCTCTCTGGGAGGCGGCCCGTAGCGGACTCTGAGTGTGCTGTGCAACAATTACCTGGTTCCACGGGGCAGGAGGTGCAAGAGGCGGCTTGGTTGCATTCTCGAACTGCACACTGCTGCCCACTGGCGATAGAAGAGGCAGATGAGAGTGGTGAGGATTCTCTCCCCCCACTGCTCTCTGAGCCCTCTTCCTATTCAGAGATGAAAGAAACTGCTCTTTAATTGAGAATTTGGGTACCACTGGTTTTGAAGCCAGCGGCGGAACACAAACAAAAAGGGAACAAAGGATTTTCCACCTGGCCCTCTTCCGCGGTAACCATCTCCATAAGAGCAGTCCCATCCATCTCTGGGTCGCCCGTCCTAGGGCCGCTTACCCTTGGCTTTGCCGCCCCTCTTGGTGGGGGCCTGGACAGGCGGGTTGGCCTGCCTGCGACTGGCTGCGACAGCGCCGTTTAGGTGGAGGCTGCTGTTGCGGCACGGGAGTAAGGGCAGACGCAGGAGGATGCCCCTGGCGACGAGCAGACTGAGGGGCCGCGGTGGGTTGGAGACAGCAGCTGACCGCCGCAGAAGGATGTGTTTGATGGCCTCTGTCTGCTTTTGTACAGCCGAGAACTGCTGGGCAAAGTTTCCCCAGAGGACGCTTCCCCACAGGCCTTGTAAGCCTTGCCGGTTAATTCCTACGAGTATTTACAGGCCCGGTTCTCCGCGCCAAGTGGAGTTAGGGCACAGTTGCATAGCAACGTCCCGCTCCACTGGTGTAATACGCGTGAAACCCTTAACCGCCCATCCAGGGTAGTGAGGGAGGAGGAGCCACTGGGATGGTTTCTGGCAGCAAAAGGTGCCGTCCACGCCCCCATCATGGCTGACCTGCTGTTCAATTGCGCCAGCACCATCGCCTCGGGCAGCAATCGGCGGCCATCTCTGCCCAACGTCCTCAGCACCGCGATCCCCCTCAGCAGTGAGGCTCTCAGACAGCGTGTCCCTCCTTCTTCCCAGGTTTCGGCACCAGTGTAATGAGGTTCAGAAGTTATGGTAAAAAGGAGGCGGGAACCAGCAAATATTCAAAATTTTAATAACAAAATAAAACAAATACAAAAACAAAACTATAAGCCAGCAGCCCCTCACGGACGACTGCTGGCCACACAAAACAGAAACAAAACACACGTTCAGGCCTGTTCCTATCTCAATCTTCACTGTCGTCACTCCTCCTTTATGCCTCCGCTCCTCTGTGAGAGATACGAGACCAGTGCGTTGCGCAGATGTCGCTCATTATCAATCACACCGCCGGCCTCGCACCGTTCTCTCACGTCCCTCGGCCTCGTCCTGCTCGCCACAGAGAGGTAGAGTTGCGTGTCGTCAGCACAACAGTGATAGGAAAAACATTGTTTCTGAATGACAGATCCTAGTAATGACATGTAGATGGGGAAGTGAAATGGTCCAAGCACTGAGCCCTGAACCACCCAGTAGCTAGATGTTGAGACTTAAACACCTCAGCCCTTCACGACACCTTGAAGGGCCTACCTGAGAGGTAAGACTTGAACCATTGGAGTGCAGTTTCTGAGATCCCCTTCGTCTTAAGGATTGACAGGAGGATCTGGTGGCTAACTGTGTCAGATGTAGCAGACAGATCCAGCAGGATGAGAACTGAGGATTTGGTGGCTGCTCTTGCAAGTCTCATGAGCGAGCTTTCCCTGTAAGCCATTGTTTCCTGACCTTCATAGTGAGGTAGAGAATTCATGAGAGAAACCATTCTCGGCTCATATTTTCCCATTTCAATATTCAAGTTATTTGAATGTGGAGGGATTGTACGAGAACGGGTGTGTGAAAATGCTCCATAGAGCCTGGACAATAGAGTTACTGGGCATGTTACATTATGCTCTGCTTTCTGCTTTTTATGACAAAAGTAGGGATGTAAGCGTCCTCAAACAAACACTTAGAGGAGTTAGTGACAGCTCTAAGGAGCCTGGCTTACTCTTTGTGATAGGCTGCTTAGCCCCTTAGGGTAAAGCAGGGGGAATGGGACCATGTTCCATTTACCTTCCTCCCCAGTAACTGTTAGGTTGTGAAGCAGGAATATCTCTCCCCTTTGGATAGATGCTCGACCATGAAGAGTTGGCTTGTGGGCGTCCTTCTTTGTTATCTGTCACGTGAGTAGGTCGAGTGCATTTAAGGCAGGGTTCAGCTGTTCTCCCCCAGTTAATTTGGGGTCCTCAAGTAGAATCTAATCCCCCCCGTGGTTCCCTTGGGGTTAAGAGTCTGGATTAGAATACTGTAATACAGTTCTGCATCTGCGGATAAAGGCACGTGCGAGAAACGTTAACAGAACTGAACATCATGTTCCATTTAAATCAGAGATGGGCAACTCCGGTCCTCGAGGGCCACTGTCCTGCAGAGTTTAGCTCCAACCCTAATTAAACACACCTGAAAAAGCTAATCAATTTTTTGATTGTTAATCAATGTTTTGTTATATCAACAATAACAAATAAATAGAATTAAATTAAGATTTTAAGTAATTAATAAAATAAGATTTTATAAAACACAAAATCCTGGGTAAGAAGCAGTTCTTGGTTCCTAACTCTATACAGTGTAGTGTAGTAAAATCCCAGTCAATCTCTTTGTTCAAGCTATATAAAATTGGAGGTAAATATAATGGATTGATATAAATATTCTAACCATAGTTCCCTCAAATATCAGTTGGTTACCAAAACGTTACCAAAAAAAGATTGTCCGTACATTAATTTAGTATGGGAGAAAACCTCTGTCTCTCTCACAAACTACTCTAACTCCACTAACCTTTGTTACAGATACAGTGGTGACAGCTTAAAGTTTGTGTTGGAGCTGAAAATACAGTTCAAAGCGTTTCCATTCTTATTTTCACACCATTAACAGGTCATCAAGTCCGTTCCCCTTATAACAATGAGAGAGCGGGAAAGGAAAAGCTCACAGCCACAGAAGCTCAAACGCTGGCCCAGTGTGAGTATGTTATGCTTCAGTCATTTGTTGCCATGACAACTGTGTCCTGACCGTCTGAGCTAGCAAGTTTTCAAGAGTTGTGAACTGTCTAAATATATTAAATTAGATATTTTTTTCACTGAGACTTTAAAACAGAAATGATTCTACTTCAGAATTGCCAGAAATAAAAACAATGAGACAATTTTGTCTTTCTCCCACAATTGTACCATTTTTAAACCTACAAAATATAATACAAAAAGTTTTATATAGCCTAGCACATTTCCAGAACGTCAATGTTGCATTACATGGAAACAACATACATTTGTGTGAGTAAGTGCCCCATAATTTGTATTACCCTGCTAATAATGATAGTAATAATAATAATAAATAAATAAATAATAAAAAAGCCATATGTGGTTAGATGGGCTTAACTTGACAGACATAGTTTAACAGTTACTACTTATTGAATCAATGTTCTGAAACAATATCTTCCAATAAAGACAAATGGCTATGAAATAATTTATAACAACGTTGCTACCTCGATAATGCAACTACGAAGTTATTGCATCATCCTCCCTGGATGGAAGTGTTGGTAATGTTCAGACAAAGTTGTTTGTTTTTGCAAACATACCCATACAAAATGTAATATATGGACATATATGTACTTATATTTTAAATAGCATGACAAATATCTATACATATATATTTGACTTATCTGAGAACACAATATATGCCTGCAACATATATGAACATTTATGTGTCCAAACATGTGAAGAAAATATTTGAGTTCATCCATATATGATACCATATATCTGCATATATCACAGTATAGTATTGGTTTCTCGCATTTATGTACTACATTAAATATAAATGTGACATACATATTTGTTTCCCACATATTTAATAAATGTATGTAAACATACATGCATGTGATACTGATGCATTGAAATAAGTACATATATGCATATGCGTCTTACATATATTTAACATTTATGTGCATATACGGGAAAATGTATGGCACTTACATGAAAACGGCCATTTTTGCTATTTTGAAATATATGTTTCATATATGTCTATGTGTTTTATATATATGAAATTTGCATATATTCTCATATAGGCAGCAGACATACATGGGCACTGACATTATATATGTAATTTACTTATATTGACATATGTTACATTTCTGTATGGGTATAATTTGTTTGCTGGTTCAACAGAGTGATGCCGATTCAACAGACAACCAATGGTGTAATGCAGATAATTGTCTCTTGTTTTCTATTCAAGGTCATTTGCATTGTCGTGATATCCCATAAGTGCATAACAATAGACCCTACACCACATTATTCAACTAAATTAGTCCTCACTGTCATCTATGACTGTTTGATGTTCAAATTTGAAACAGCACTGCAATAGCTGGCATTTAAACATTCAGTCAATATCTAATTACAGTATTTTAACAGCGCTGTGTAAACATGAGTTGATTTGTCATAGTTATTGAATCAATTTAATAAATCACACATTAAAAGTGTCTGGCTAAAAAGTCAAAAAACAACAACATTTTAGTTTAGCATTTTAAAAACTAGAGCCAAGAACTAAAATGCATTTGTTAACTGTCTTTGCTCTCTTGACCTCTCCACTTATGTTGAAACACCCTCCCTATAGCATTTTTAGCACCTTTTGCAGTGGACCAGTGTTTTGATCAACACATCACGACTCACTCTCATCCTACTACACCCACTCATTTCAGTCCCAATAGCATACAGTATTTTAGTTTGCCAAGTGTCATAGAAGGTGCTAGTGCCATAACAGTGCCACCTACTGTACAACTAGTAATATGTGGACATATAGTATTAAACCCATCGATCATCTGTATAATTTTTCCAATACCAGACTCAGCCGGCTATGTGCATTCTTCCACTACCTTCACACACTCACAAACATGTGACACACAAAATGTCTTGTTCATACGACAGCTTACATACAGTATTCGAGTCGCTCATGTATGAATAAACTAGTAATTGGCGAGGGTAAAAGGAGCATCTCAGTCTTTGCAAGCAAAGATGGGTCATGGCTCGCCACAACTAGAAAATTGTCAAGCTAGACAATTGTCAAACAATTCAAAAGTCACATTTCCCTATGCAAGATTGCGAAGAATTTAGGTATTTTACCATATACGTAATATTAAGGAAAGATTAAGGGAATCCAGAGAAATCTCAGTCTGTGTAGGGCAAGGTCAAGTCAAGTTACTTTTATTTATAATACACTTTTTTACAATACAGATTGTTTCAAAGCAGCTTTACAGTGATAACAGGAAAATAATGAAACAAAGTTTGTTTCGGCTGTACAGCAGAGATATAAACAGAGAGAAAACAGTGATGTCATCATCCAGCTCAGTTCAGTTCTCATATAAAGGTATCAATGCCAAAAGCCAAAGCCGACAAAGGCGACAGTGGCAAGGAAACAAAAGTCCATCAGGTGACAGAATGGAGAAAAAAGCAACCTTGGGAGAACCCATGCAGGCTCAGTCGGGGACCAGTTCTCCTCTGGCCAACAAACGAAAAGTGTATGATTATTATTCAGGCACCATTACAGGTCAGAAGTCAGATTGGATAAGAACATTCAGAATATTTATCCAGTTCCATCTGGTTGAGGATCGGAGTCATCACGCCGGCATGGAGATGAGTTTGCTGTGGATCAGTGCCGATGGCTGCCGTGTCGATGAGGCCTTCACAGGGGAGAGTCTAGTTGACACGATCTCTGTTGACACTTCAGGGGTGTGTTGTGGTCATCTCTAGGCGCAGGTCCTCCATCAGATCTGGATACGGCCCGGATCCGGCTGACTACATCATCCGTTGTGGTCATGTCTAAGCGCAGGTCCACCATCTCATCTGGATACGGCCCGGATCCGGCTGACTACATCATCCGTTGTGGTCATGTCTAAGCGCAGGTCCACCATCTCATCTGGATACGGCCCGGATCCGGCTGACTACATCATCCGTTGTGGTCATGTCTAAGCGCAGGTCCACCATCTGATCTGGATACGGCCCGGATCCGGCTGACTACATCATCCGTTGTGGTCATGTCTAAGCGCAGGTCCACCATCTGATCTGGATACGGCCCGGATCCTGCTGACTACAGTAAACCTCAGGATGAACAGAGAGACTAATATTAGTGGAGATGCCATTCTTCTTATGATGTAACGAGTACATCGAGTGTTAAAGCAAGTGTTCCCGGTTCTGGCTGACCCAGTTTATGCAGCCTAACAAGGCAGGAAACTTCTGTTGAATGTGCGTGACATTTGAGTCCTCAGATAGGACTGCATGATAAACCATCATGCTACTTTGTTAAACGTAGCCACATGTGCTCGGGAGTACTTTGGAAAATCGTTGTCATTTAACACAGTCTGCTGCTGCAGCAAAAAATGCCACTTGAATCTCTGTTACGCAAGGAGAAAGCTATACAACTGTACCGAGTTCTCTGGGTCCAATCTCATCTCAGATGCTCCAAAACACAGTGGAAATGAGTGCTGTGATCAGATGAGTCCACGTTTCAGCTTGTTTTGGGGTAAAAAAAGACGTTGAGTTATCTGTCCCAAAGATAAAAGGGACCATCCAGACTTTCATCAGCGACAGGTGCAAAAGCAAAAATCTGTCCTGTATATGGGGTGCCTCAGTGCAAATGTGTGAAGGTACCACTGGCACTGACAAGGAACCATATATTAGAATTGGACAGAGTTGCCATCAAGATGACATTTTTCCTGGGAAGAAAGACAATGCCAGGGCTTATTCTGCACATGCTAAAACAGAGAGGTTTTGTAGACACTCTACATCACAGAGTGGATGTGCCTGCCTGCCTGCAGTCCAGATCTGTCTCTTATTGAAAATGTAAAGGAGAATCAGACAACGACGACCACGGACTGTTGAGCAGATGTCTTGTATTAGGCGAGACTGGGCAAAAAAATCCAGTTGCAAAACTGCAACAGTTAGTATCCTCAATTCCCAAATTCCCAATTGAAAATTGTAATTAAAGGGATAGTTCGCCAAAAAAATTAAATTAACCACAAAATATCTTTGTATATCTCACCTTCCATCTTTGTTATTTGACTATTTATTTTTTTCTGACAGAGCTTTAGGGTCATTATTACCCTCACTATAAAAAAAAGTCCCTGTAAAAAAAAACGGTAATATTCCAGTAGCTGGGGTGCCGGAAAAACAACCTGTAAAATGAAAGAAAATAACTAACACGTAAAATTACAGTAATTTTCCTTTATTCAAAATAAATTTTTTTTTTGCTGTATTTATACATAACATTTACATATAGATTTTGTGCTCTGTATGATGTGTATGTTTGTGTCCTCTTCACTGGCATAGGCCTGAGTAGACATCAGTTTAGGATGCTTTCCATCGCCCTGAGACTCCCCGGCTTCCTAGTGTGCACTCCTTTTAGTTAGTGTTTCCGTCAGAGCACGTCCTTTGCAGCAAAATCAGAACCCCATGGCGTAGCCGGCTAAGAGAGATTAACTAACCCATCAATGAACAGCTGGAAGGACTTGAAATGGCCATTAAGAAGGAGCCAAGGTGTGAGAGGGTGAATGAATTAGTCAGGCTACTTCCTCTTTGGGATATTTTTCCATCAGCGACACACATGAAAAGGGAATTAACTGATTGATCTATCACGTGTTTGTGAGACAAAGAAAAACTAAAAGAAACTTCAATACTAACATCTTAAAATGTGGATTTTTACTTCAAGTTGTTATTCGTGGATGATTACTGCACAATGTTTATGACAAAATGGAGCTTTTAATGGCACACTGTGACATTAGGCATCTGCACCTGTTTCCAGCTGAGCTTTTATTCTGATCATAGATGTGAATCAAAGCTTTTATCTCATTAGGCAACTAAATGAATCATGTGTTTATTCTGTTCTGTTAAAATCCCTTAAATCAAATCACAAACATTGTTATTATCAGCATTATATAGTTTAATCCTATTAGCAAAGCATCTTCATATATTTATTTATTTATTTATTGTTAAACAGAACTAAGAACACCTACACCAAAGGCTATAAAATAATAAACAACTCCTGAAAATTGGATTAATGTGATAAGCGCATGCCTATTTTATTTCAAGCTCATCAAGTGCAAAAAAAAGACAACATTTTCGTGTTACTACTTTATCAGGAAATTGTGTATTATTGACGGAATCCAAGGGAGCATTGTTGATCACAAGTCATAAGCAAATCAATTGACTAATTCATCTTTCCTGGTCTTTAAAAGAGTGAAATATTAAATCTTGCTTCATACAACCACCAGTAGAGGACACCATTGCTAAAAAATGAGGCTTCAATCACTAGTACCACTGAGACTGTTAAAGAAAGTGATTTTTTTAGGGAATTTTATGGTGAAGTTTGGTGTGACATTATTAATGTAGAAATGTTTCAACTTCTCTAGACTAGAGCCATTAGATAATGTATTATTATTTTAAATATAATTTTTTAACTCTCTCTCTCTCTCTCTCTCTCTCTCTCTCTCTCTCTATATATATATATATATATATATATATATGTGTGTGTGTGTGTGTATGTGTGTATGTATAAATGTGCTATAGAATAGCTATAGAAAATAATGAATTCTTAACCTTTTCTAGCATTTTTCAACATTTGGCTTGACAAAAATGCTCCAACTTCTTATAATATCATAAAACCAAATGTTTAAGCTGTAAATAACAGCACTATTTCGTGTAAAATTTTAAATAATTTTATAGAGACTTTCTATTTATATCTTGATGAAAAAAACTAACTTAATGTAGAAACAACATAATATTTAGTCTATTATTACTTTTTTCAATAATGTTAAAAAATTCTCTGATATTAGATTGTTTAAAAAAATTGCTTTAACTTCTGTAGCTAAGCTATAAATAATTGTTATCCTTTAAAGACAAAAATATAATGATCATCCAGTCTTTTCAAGCACTGAATAAATGTATGGCAACTGTAAAAACATAGTTCACAATTCACATTTTTCCTTTCCCTCCCACCAGGATCAGACCATTTTCAGATTTTGTCGAAGTGGTGCCAACATTTTAGGCTACAGTCGCAGACTCGCAGTGTTATTTTCATCATTACAAATCAAAATCAGACATCTTCTCGCACCCCTTTTCGCAGCTCATAAACATTGTGAGTTGCGAAAACGGGCGTACATCCAACTGAGGTTCAGACAGGTCGAGATATTTAGCATGCTAAATACTATAGTGAATTTTATAGTTTTTTTTTACATTAGAAATGTAAAAATGCTCCATCTTCTAAAGCCATTGAATAATGTATTGTTATTATTATTTTTAACAAACTAAAACGGTGTGTGTGTGTGTGTGTGTGTGTGTGTGTGTGTGTGTGTGTGTGTGTGTGTGTGTGTGTGTGTGTGTTGTGTGTGTGTGTGTGTGTGTGTGTGTGTGTGTGTGTGTGTGTGTGTGTGTGTGTGTGTGTGTGTGTGTGTGTGTGTGTGTGTGTGTGTGTGTGTGTGTGTGTGTGTGTGTGTGTGTACATATTTGTATATATTTAGAGCATGATAATTAGATCATGGTTTGAGCTAAACTCTGCAGGACAGTGGCCCTCCAGGACTGGATTTGAGGAATCCCGATATGGCAAGGAAATGGAGTTGGGTAGGAGTCATGGGATGCATCCAAAATTGCTTATTTTATTTTGAATAAAAAACTACATTCTGTATGAATGTGTATAGTATTAATGCAATCCGAACGTACTACATCCACCATGTTGCCATTATCATGTGACTTGCTTCACTGCCATTCACAAATCCTTTCTTATGGCTTCATGGGATAGTAAGGTGTCCATCGAATGCACCCTTCAGAATCTCGCCGGAAATAATAGGTCATCCGAGTACTATTTGCCTACTCTTAGATGAGTACTGTGAATTCAGGCATACTTCATTACTAAATATACAGTACATTCAAATCCTTCACCTACTAGGGAAGTATGCGGTTTTGGATGCAGGCTCTGTGGCGCACCCCTTTATATGGTTGTATTTGAGGGGCTCTGCAGTGAACCCATTTTCACCTACAGTAAACTTCATACACTTATACCATAGATCTCATTGGCCAAACAACTTTCTCACTTGAAGTCATACGCCAGCCCAACAGGAAGTCAGCTATTATGGGTTGTTTGAAAAAAAAGCATGCTCTGTAATTTGATATATTCCTCATAGGGGATTCATCTGATCACCACCAAACTCAGTCAGCATGAAGCCAAGACATTGATGATGCTAAATTGTGAGCAGATTTTTGATATCTTGAACAGTTTGGCCGTGGCGAGGCAACACATTTATGGCGGAAAAAGGGAAACAGGAAGTGTGTTTTAACTTCTGCATACATTGAATAATTTTGAAGGAGGCCAATCACATGGATGCCACTATTGTAAGTCAAAGTTAGTTATAGCGCTACCAGTTGGCAGCAGGAAGTGTGACACTTTCAAAATGCTTTGAAATCACCCTATTATTTTTACCCGATTTGTTTCAAACTTCGTAAGAATAATGTCAAGACACTGCAAATTAACACCTGTGAAAGGATTCTTGATATCTTGAATACTGTTGTCATGGCAACACGTCAAACTCTAAATTATGTTGTATTAACAAAGTTTGGGAGGAACACGTTCAAATGATCTATCCAATCAGCATGAGAGGAGGCCTATGTATATATATACTTCCCTGAATATATATATATATATATATATATCTGGGTCAAAATACCAAGCTGGGAGCCCTCTCCTCAGACACCACGCCAGAAATGAATACTTCAGAAATGAATCTGATTATTTGTAAGAGTGAACTCGTGAATAGTCTTTTGGGGTACTTTTGAGACTTGATTTTGACATAGTTCTTTTACATTTACCCGCTTTAAATGCATATTGCCCTCCGTGCACAATTTCCCTAAAGGCACCGGGGCTTGGGCCCATCATCACTGCTTGCAGCTATATTTTACATTTTTTTCCTTTATGAATTTGTTTTACGCATCATTCTATATGAATGGCTGTTGGAGAAAATATAAAAGATTACACAAATGAAAATGATACATAAAAATGAACAATACAATAAACTTTATATATGGGTAAAAAAAAGTAATCTTAAGCTAGCTACAAGTATTATGTGGTTAAATGTCAAAATAACTCAATAATATCATACTCAATTAAGCGCGATCTGCTGTGACTTTACAATCGTGCTGCATTGTGGTCTATGGATCTGCCTAAAGTGTAGGCTACATATTGAGTTGACTCGCTCCCTCTGTCAAAATCAAGGACTTGAAGGTCCGTCCAAATAAACTTCCCTGGCCCATTCGACGAAGTTGAACGCACTTTAAAATGGCAGTGGTGATTCCCCCCGAGGGGAGGTGCTTAGGGAAGTTTGAGTTAAACGCATCCTTGGTCAGCTTTTTGCTAGACCCTTTGAAATTGGGTCTCTATAAACCATCAGTTAGTGATTATACTAAGTACATACAAACTACAATTATTTTAATTTTATTTTAATGTAATGTATATATAGTTTACAATATAGTGCATAATAAAAAATGTAACGCAATTTCTTTCTGTTAATTCATTAATACTTTGAATTCGCACATACAATGAATGATATTGCATCCGGAGCTGACAAACAAAATACTATAAAGTAAAAGTTAAAAGGTTTGGATTCAAAGTCAAGGAGCAAACGCACTAGAGCATTTTAATGTTTCAAAAAAGGACCTCAGCTGTCTATATCTTCTAAATTCTGCTGATGTTTTACTGCTCTAACATCACATAAATGCTTGTTATGCTGCTTGATACTGCAAAATCATATTATTGGCATAATCATAAACACTGGTTTGTAGCGCAAATAGTTTAACCATTTACTGCCCTTTTTTTATACTTCTAGTTTTTTACCTATAGTAATAACACTTCTAATGTATAATCCTGACACTTCCACGTTGCAAAATAAGATGGATAGGCTTGGGACATTATCGGGACTAACTAACCTTAAAATGTTGTGACTGACCATTCAGAGTCAAACATTTCAGAGAGCGGTGTAATAATTATGAATGAGTGTTAGATGAATGATAGAAAACAGCAAATAGTTTCTGTAGATCCAAACCATGTGAGAAAGTTCTTGAGTAAGTGCTTCATTTAGGCCACCCACCTCAAGGTCAGCATTCGCTGAGAATTATTGTACATCAACAGAACACCCTCATTTTTATAAACACAGATAGAGACAGTTCATTTGATACTTTTATTTTCATTCTCCCCCCCTGAGATCAAAGATCCTCCATTGAGGATCAAGACATAGGGAAGACCTGCAAAATATTAGCTGGCATGCAATATCATCCCACAGCGATGGGTGTGCCAGTGAAGAAGGAATGCCAGTGCATGACTATGGGAGTTTACATCAGAACCCAAGTTGCCAATATGAACCATGTGTTCCACACTCAAGGAACTCCTTGACTTCTTGACCACATCTTAATGAGCTCCATGCTCGGTGGACGGTGGTTTTCCACATGGCTGCATGGCCTGTAGACATACTAAGTCTCATCTATTTAGTGGTCAAGGCACTGACTTTCAGACCACATTTTTATGGAAGTCACGTGCTGATAAGTGACAGTCTGTGGCTGCAGCTGCCAGGCCCCTCTGCTTGTCTTGTTTGGTGGCCACGGCATTGTTTATCTCCATTCATCTGGGCACAGGTGTCACTTATCAGTCATTTAAACTGTATAATAGCTCAATATTCAATTGAATTAAGCCTAATTCTGCCCTCATTATGCCCCTTTTTGCACACAGACTTCTGCAAAACAAAATTGACATTTTACTACCTTTTCAATTGAATCACACAGGGTGCTAAATTAAGTTTTCTGAGCATCAGCGGATACAAGAAGCATCATTTTGATTATGTATCAAATTACCTGTGTTGTATTGATAGAAATTGCCAGTGCCAAAAGTCTTCACTCTAACAATTAATTATTTCATATTTAACATTAAGATTTTATTTTTGAATGTATTTATTTATTTAACATTTATGCATTAAGCAGATGCTTTTAGCAACTCACACTGCTTTTATAGCAATAAAAGCATTTCTGAGAACTTATCCTCATGCTGAATATTAATCTATAATAGTAAGTAAGTTAATCTATAAAAGTAAAAAATATTGTGGGTTACATATAAAAGTGCTTACCTTTTATTATTTTGCAGGTCATTTAAATAGTCCTGCAGATTATTTTTGTACAAATATTACATATAGTAGGCCTATTGCGATTCAAATTAAAGTCAGCTGACAACAGTGTTGCAGACTGCTGTGTATAATCCAAGGAAAAAGGAGCGGGACACAGAATAAATGACTATAAGACTTTTTAATGACCACGAAGAGCAAGAGAAAACAGAAAGACACTGTTAGTCCAACTTAGGAGGGTGGGAGGGGGCTTTGGAGGAGGATGAGGGGCTGGCACCAGGTAGGATGCAGGAGGATATGATGGTGGGAGAAACCAGGGTGGCGATGATGGTGGGAGAAACCAGGGTGGCGATGTTGATGGGAGAAACCAGGATGGCGATGATGGTGGGAGAAACCAGGGTGGCGATGATGGTGGGAGAAACCAGGGTGGCGATGTTGGCGGGAGAAACCAGGGTTGCGATGTTGGTGGGAAAAACCAGGGTGGCGATGTTGGCGGGAGAAACCAGGGTTGCGATGTTGGTGGGAGAAACCAGGGTGGCGGTGTTGGTGGGAGAAACCCGGGTGGCGATGATGGTGGGAGAAACCAGGGTGGTGATGTTGGCGGGAGAAACCAGGGTGGTGATGTTGGCGGGAGAAACCAGGGTGGCGATGTTGCTGGGAGAAACCAGGGTGGCGATGATGGTAGGAGAAACCAGGGTGGCAATGTTGGCGGGAGTAACCAGGGTGGCGATGTTGGTGGGAGAAACCAGGGTGGCGATGATGGTGGGAGAAACCAGGGTGGCGATGATAATGGCGGGAGAAACCAGGGTGGCGATGATGGTGGGAGAAACCAGGGTGGCGATGATGGTGGGAGAAACCAGGGTGGCGATGTTGGCGGGAGAAACCAGGGTGGTGATGTTGGTGGGAGGAGCCAGGGAGGAGACGAAGGCAAGAGGGAGATCCAGAGCGCAGACAGGATGAAGGCCCTGGTGGAGTCGAGGGATGGATTAGCCATGGTGGATACTTGGCAGGCGGATTCAGGGGCATGACCGACTGAGACTGAGCTGATGGATCTCGAGACCCGAGGCGGAGCCAGGTTGCCAGAGAACTAAGGTGGACCCAGACGAGGAGCGGATTGAAGGTGGCGCCCCACGGAGCTGAAGGGGTGAAGGGAAGAAGCACAGCTGAATACCTGGATGTCCGTGATGCAGGCAGAGCGTCATCTGACCAAGGCGGAGCTCAGTGTAAGGACGATGGTCTCAGGTAGAGTCGAGGGAGGGAGGAGCCAAGGTGGTGCCGACTGGTCGACGAGCGGAGGTGGAGTGACTGGCTCATATTTGTGTAGATGAGATTTTTTGTTAGTTTAAGGTTTTGCTGGCAGTTAAATGGGTGATTGGGTGTTGGCTAATTTTTTAGTTCAAACTAGATCAAATGCGTTTTGATCTTTCACGGTAAACAACTATTGATAAATGTTCTGTTATTTTAGCAGGGACAAAATAACCTCTCTACAGAGGGGAAACTCCAAGATCTCAACATTTCTGAAGAAAGCTGCTGCCAGAGAAGTAGGAGAAACAGGTGCATTGAGGAAGTTTATTGAATAACTTATATCCAACATATTGTCAGGATACAGGCACAGAGACAGAGGTAAGTGAATTCAAACGTGAGTTTATTTACAGTGAATCAAGTGCAAAGGTGAGTAAGCAAAGTTCAGGTGAAGATTCGGTGATGATCGCTACGTGTAGGGCAGATTCCAGGTGAACAGATCCTCCTTAAGTTAGTTGAATTCAAGCAGTCAGTTCATTAATACTTGTCTTTTTCTCTTTCAGATGCAACCACGGGCAAGTAGAACTCAGTGGGAATACCGGAAACTCAGATGAATACCAGATCTCGGCAAACATGGAATCAGACAGGACTTCTGGAGACAGCGGGACAAGGACACAGAGGTTAGTATTTCATAGGTGACTACACGTTACTTGGTGGTTTCTGGATGACTCAGAGACTTCGGGAGGCAATGGGTTATGGTCTATTCCTGTTGGAGGCTTGACAAAGACTGAAGTATCTGTGAGTTTTTATTGAGCTGGGTGATGAGGTAATTGATGGTGAACAGGTGTGTGTGGTTAATACTCCAGGGAGAGTGATCTCTGAGTGGTGGATGGAAATGAGTCTGATTGATTCCTGACACATATCCATTTTCCCCCACAATACTTTTTACCTATATCAAATTCACCATACATCTGTTTTGTTCCTTCTTTTTATTATCTCAAATTTACATTTTTATTCATTTAATTTATTTTAAGAAGGCTTTGACATCCAAATGTAAGTGACGCTATATGAGCAAAATTAAACCTAAAGCATAAATTCTGTTATCCTAAGAAATTATTTTCTGTATATTTCTCTTTCTCTTTTATGCATTTCACCTCGCTGCAGCTTCTTGCCTTTTAATAAACCTGGCATTTTTTTATGCTAAATGTTGTTGGCTCTTTGCTGATGCCCTGCACTGTAGTAGAGTTGGAGCTGATCTCCTGGCGGACAACAGCTGTTAAGGCACTATGAACCACGTGACTAAGTTAGTAAGTAAAACCTCAAACATACACTAATGTTCAAAAGTTTGGTGTTGGTACAATTTTTTATGCCTTAGAAAGGAGTCTCTAATGCTCACCAAGACTGCATTTATTTGCTCAAAAATACAATATTAAAATTTTAAATAACTGTTTCGTATGTAAATATATTGTAAAATTGTTACGTAACACAGGAGAAAGATGCAATAGCAAAACACTTTATTAGAGGTAAGTATTAAATGTTTGGTCAGAGTCACAACACCGGGAAAGTCACACAGCTGGAGAGGAACGGTGGATCGGGCGGAATCCAGCACAGATGTAGAGTGACGCAGGGACCTCGGTGAACAACCAGTGCAGTGCTCCCAGTCCAGTGCAGGTGATCCGTGAGTGAGGTGGAATCCGTGGAAGTGTGAGGAACTCGAAGAAGAACGAAGACGAACAGGGAATCCACAGGAGGCCAACAATACTCGGGAACAGGAACACACCGGGAGAACAACGATCTGACAACAAGAGACACCAGTTACTGAACATATAAAGGGTAAAACAGATTGAAGCCAGCTGGCGCTGCTGATCCTCGCTGATCAGTGACCGCTCCCACAATTAACGCACACACACATAATAGCACGCAAGACGAGAGAGAGACAATGAATTCATACACCGTGACAGTACCCCCTCCTCTAAGAACGCCTCCTGGCGTTCCCAGACGGCCTTACCTGTCGATTGTAATCATCGATAAGGTAGTGATCCAGAATGTCTCTTGCAGGAACCCAACTTCTCTCCTCCGGACCGTAACCTTCCCAGTCCACCAGGTACTGAAATCTGCGTCCCCTCCGTCTCGAGTCCAGAATACAGTTAACCGAATAAGTTGGTTCCCCATCTACGAGACGCGGCGGGGGAGGAACCGGGACTGGCGGATTAATGCGTGCATGACACACAGGTTTAATCTTAGACACATGGAAGGCGGGATGAATTCTCCTGTACGCAGGAGGAAGTTTGAGTCGGACTGCCACCGGACTAATGATCTTGGTGACAGGAAATGGGGCCGATAAATTTGGGAGCAAGTTTATTAGATACGGATCGGAGAGGAATATTCTTAGTAGAAAGCCACACTTTTTGACCCACGAAGTATACGGAAGGCTTCGACCGGTGGCGATCGGCCTTAGCCTTAGTGCGCGCCCCCACTTGGAAAAGAGTCTCACGGGCTCTCATCCAAGTGTGGCGGCACCTCTGGAAGAAGGCGTGGGCGGAGGGGACCGCGACCTCGGATTCCGTACTGGCAAAAACTGGTGGCTGGTAGCCTAAACTACATTCAAAAGGAGTGAGGCACGTGGATGACACTGGTAACGAATTGTGGGCGTACTCCACCATAGACAACTGTTGACACCAGGAGGAAGGATTCTTGGAAACCAAACATCGCAACACTCTCTCCAAATCTTGGTTGGTTCTCTCAGTTTGACCATTGATTTGGGGTTGGAACCCCGAAGAAAGACTGACAGTCGCTCCCAGTAACTTACAAAATTCTTGCCAAAATTTGGACACAAATTGGGGACCCCTGTCAGAAACCACGTCTATCAGAAGGCCATGTAAGCGAAAGACGTGATCAACGACAGTCACCACTGTCTCCTTGGCAGAGGGTAATTTGGGCAAGGGAATAAAGTGAGCCGCCTTCGAGAACCGGTCCACGACAGTCAAAACGACCGTCTTGCCCTGGGAGGGCGGTAATAAAATCTAGTGCGATGTGGGACCAGGGTCTCGAAGGGACAGACAGCGGTTGGAGTAACCCATCTGGGGGTCGATTGGAGGATTTACCAATGGCACAAACAGAGCAAGCCAAAACAAAACTGCGGATGTCACGAGCCATAAGTGGCCACCAGAATTGTTGCCTGACCAAATAACTGGTGCGATTAACTCCTGGATGACAAGCCACACTGCAACAATGCCCCCACTGAATAACGTTGGACCGACACTCCTCTGGCACAAACAACCGATTCGGTGGGCAATCAGGCGGAGGCGTTACCCTTTCTAAGGCCTTCATGACCCTCGACTCGACCTCCCATCTGAGAGTGGAGACCACTAATGTCTCAGGTAAAATACACTTGGGAGTAGACGGGCGTTCGGATTGGTCAAAAACACGAGGTAAGGAATCGGGTTTGATGTTTTTGGAACCCGGGCGGTACGAGAGAGAAAAGTCAAAACGTCCGAAAAAAAGGAGGTCAAGACAGTCAGAGGCGCGGCTAGTTGGCTGAAGTTGCGAATAAAACGCCGATAGAAATTGTCAAATCCCAGAAACCTCTGCAGGGCCTTACAGGAATCTGGACTAGGCCAATCAATCACAGCCTTAACCTTGTCAGGATCCATTCCCTCAGACGAGACGATGAACCCTAGGAAAGGAACACACTGTGCATGAAAAACGCATTTCTCTGCCTTGACAAAAAGCCCATTCTCTAGTAACCTCTGAAGCACTCGTCTGACGTGCTGAACGTGTTCCTGGAGAGAAGATGAAAAAATCAATATGTCATCCAGGTAAACATATATGAATTGGTCGACCATATCTCTCAGCACGTCATTGACGAGTGCTTGGAAGACCGCTGGGGAGTTGGACAGCCCGAACGGCATAACCAAATATTCAAAGTGCCCCCTAGGGGTATTAAACGCGGTCTTCCATTCATCACCCTTCCTAATGCGGACCAAATGATAAGCGTTACGTAAATCCAATTTTGTGAAGATGGATGCTCCCTGCAATCGCTCGAAGGCTGAAGACATCAACGACAAAGGATAAGTATTCTTTACCGTGATGTTGTTCAGCCCTCGGTAATCAATACACGGTCGCAGAGACCCATCCTTCTTCCCCACAAAAAAGAACCCCGCCTCCGCTGGAGATGAAGAAGGGCGAATGAATCTGGATGCTAGAGAATCAGAAATATATTTCTCCATAGCTTCCCTCTCTGGAACAGAAAGTGAATATAATTTGCCCTTAGGCGGAGACTTACCAGGCTCTACGTCTATAGCACAGTCATAGGGACGATGAGGAGGAAGAGAAGCAGCTCGAGACTTACTGAACACTTCTCTCAGGTCCTGGTACTCCTCGGGCACGTTAGACAAATTCACTGCCTCCTCCTGGAACACAGAAACAGGTACAGACGAACACGCAGATACGAGACAAGACTCATTGACACTTATTACTCCATGAAGACACTGAATTGTGGCCCCAATCAACTCTGGGATTGTGCAAAGTGGGCCACGGATGACCAAGTACAACTGGTGCGAGTGGTGAGTCCATGAGGAGAAATTTTATAGTCTCAATGTGATTGCCGGATGTGATGAGAGTGATGGATTCATTAGTGTGAGAAATGTCCGGGAGGAGTTGGCCGTTGAGGGCATTAACGGAGATCTGGTGCTCGAGTGGAAAAATGGGAATAGAAAGTTTCTTAGCCAGTCCAAAATCCATAAAATTACCTTCCGTCCCAGAATCCAGTAATGCCTTGGTGTCGTGTGTCCAGGTTGCCCACCTTAGTCTTACCGGGAGGAGGGTAGATGATGATGGTGATGAGGTCTTCTCGGCGGAGATCCCACCCGATAGTAGCCTCAAAGTTTCTACCGGGCTTGATCTTTTACTGGGCAGGCATGAATGAAATGGCCCGCCTTCCCACAGTATAGGCATAGTCCCTGGGATCTCCGCCTCTCGCGCTCCTCCCGGGAAAGCCAAGCTCTACCCACCTGCATGGGCTCGGGATCGGGGATGTGGCTGACCATATCCCTGCTGCCGACCCGGGAATCCTCCTTGCTGAGATACTGATGACTCTGCTGAAACCGACCCATCCTGCTCAGCCGAGCATCAACTCTTAGTGCTAACTCAATGAGTCCATTCAGATTCTGAGGCAGATCCAACATATAAATTTCCCTCTGGACACGGTCAGCCAACCCATGCAGGAAACGGTCCCACTGCGCCTCCTCGTTCCAACGGCACTCTGCGGCCAGGGTAGTTTGGCCGCCTCCCTACCCGCCACCGCACGATCGAAGACCCTTCTCATCTCTTCGGAGAGTGCCAGGAACGAGGTGCAGATTGGGTCTTGATTCTCCCACACCGCCGTTCCCCAGAGAGCAGCCTTGCCAGACAGTAACGTCAGAACAAATGACACTTTACTTCGTTACTGGGAAAACGTCAGTGGCTGCAATGAGAAATGCATAGAGCATCGGGTCAGGAAAGCTCTGCAGAATTCGGGTTCACCTGAATATCCTTCGGGGATGGGTAGGCGTGGCTCCCGCTGCTGGTGCGGCTCTGGTGGTACGGGTTGAACTGGCGGTGTGGGTGGCGCAGTGGTAGTTCTCAGCTGTTGAAGTTGTCGGGTGAGCTCGGACACCTGCGTCACAAGCGCCTGGACCGCCCGACCTGTGTTGCTGATGCTCTCATCCTGCTGGTCCAAACGCGCAATGCTCCGATTGGCAAACTCGTCCCAGTCTCTTGCGCCTGCTGCATCCATGATCGGTCAGATCGTTCTGTTACGTAACACAGGAGAAAGATGCAATAGCAAAACGCTTTATTAGAGGTAAGTATTAAATGTTTGGTCCAAGTCACAACACCGGGAAAGTCAAACAGCTGGAGAGGAACGGTGGATCGGGCGGAATCTAGCGCAGATGTAGAGTGACGCAGGGACCTCGGTGAACAACCAGTGCAGTGCTCCCAGTCCAGTGCAGGTGATCCGTGAGTGAGGTGGAATCCTTGGAAGTGTGAGGAACTCGAAGAAGAACGAAGACGAACAGGGAATCCACAGGAGGCCAACAATACTCGGGAACAGGAACACACCCTGGGAGAACAACGATCTGACAACAAGAGACACCAGTTACTGAACATATAAAGGGTAAAACAGATTGAAGCCAGCTGGCGCTGCTGATCATCGCTGATCAGTGACCGCGCCCACAATTAACGCACACACAGACAACAGCACGCAAGACGAGAGAGAGACAATGAATTCATACACCGTGACAAAAATACAATTTATTCCTTGTTATCAAAGCTGAATTTTCAGCATCATTGCTCCAGTCTTCAGTGTAACACGATCCTTCAGAAATCATTCTAATATGATGCTCAAGAACCTTTTCTGATTATTATCAATGTTGAAAACAGTTGTGCTGCTTCATGTTTTTGTGTACACTACAATTCAAAACATTAGGGGTCAGTAAGATTTTTTTGGAAGACATTAATAGCAAGAATGCATTAAATTGATCAAAAGTGACAGTAAAGACTTTTATAATGTTATAAGATTTTCAAACTTTTCTTTGAACTTTGTATTGTGGGGGAATTTGTATAAAGGCATGGTTTACACAAAAATCTGAAGCAGCACAACTCTTTTCAACACTGATAATAATCATAAATGTTTTTTGAGCATCAAATCATCAAATTAGAATAGTTTCTAAAGGATCGTGTGACACTGAAGACTGAAGTAATGATGTTGCAAATTTAGCTTTGATGACAGGAATAAATTACATTTTAACATATTCACATAAAGTTCTTTTAAATTGTTATAAAATTTCACAATATTACAGTTTTTACTTGATTTTCGATCAAATAAATGCAACATTAATAAAGTACTCTGTTTTAGCTGCCTAAGAAGGACGATGAGATGACGGTGCAGCTCGGGATAAGGAGGAGGAGGAACACGTAAGTTAGACAATTTTCTTATACCTTTCTAACAAAAAGCTATAAACCCGACTACAATAGTATGGTACAATTTATTTTTCAGCTTCCAGTGAATATATAGAGAGAGACCCTCTGCCTATCATTGCCTCAGAAGACCCTGCCCTCCACCGAAGAGAGACTCTTCCTCTTCTCTCACAGCTCTTCATCATCTCCCTCTGCCTCCTCAACAGTGTCTGAAAGTGTTTCCCACAGCTGGGACACAGTCAGGAATGAGACATCTCAGATTCTCTATGAGAAAGTCATCATGCTCATTTTCTTGAACAAAAAACTCTTGATGTATATTTGGGTGGGCGAAATAATACAGGAGAGATGCTAAAAATCTATATTGTCGATATAGATATCTTTACTCTTAATGAATGATATTTTTTGATATTTTCATTGTTCAGGTTTTGCAACTGGTAGTGAATCAATGAAGCACATCACCACCAGACATTTGTAGCAGGAGCCTCACAGGACACGCAGGAAACAATTTAAGCTATTTCTGCAAATAAAATGAATAATACAGAAATTGCTGAATCTTTTTATTTCTTTTTTATGTCTTTATTGTTTTTGCGCCAAATTAGAGAGAAGTTTCAATAAGAGTTGATAAGTTTCAGTGATAAAATCATTATTTAACTACACCCATCGCTAATGATAAGATACTTTTTTTCAATAAAAATAATAATAGTTGGTTACATTATTCATTGATTATGTTTTTTTTTTATTAATTAATTGACGTGTTAAATTTCTGTACTCATAACTTGTTAACACTCTTCATGGTTAAAAAAATCGTTAATGTTAAAAATGTATTGGCTTAGAAATTGTACAAAGTAACACTGAATACATGCTGATTAATAAATGAATGCAGTGTGGTTTTGGGCCATTTTCTATTTAGAATTTAATAGGGGTTTGTATTGGTTTCCATTACATATATGTATTAATCCCTAACTGAAAACTCAGGGTTTAAATACACAGGGAGTAATCAATGAAACAGCGAACAGGTGTGAAATACAAATCAACAATCAAGGTAACTAATAATGACAGGGAACAGTGGCATACAGAATGAAAAACGAAACCAAAACAGATCAAGACCTTTACACACAGACTGCGTTTTGAAACATTTTGCACATTACAAATGTATATATATATATTTTAATTTATTAGTTCTGTTATAAATACTACCAGGGCTAGTTGTCACATGGGGAGGTTACAAGGGCTACATCTCAATAACTATGAGGTTTTGAGCTTGCACTTTGTTTTACAGTACGTGTACTTATGTGTACTTGGTACAGTCTACTTCCCTAAGAAAGTACTGGGTAATATAAGGTAACTATATGGGTTAAGGTTAGGGGTAAGTCTCGTACCTTATTATCCAGTTATTGTAATAATTATAATAAGTACATAGTAAGTACATGGGGAACAGGACTGTAAAATAAAGTGCTACCGGTTTCGATTCAAACAGCACTTACACAAACTGTGTCTTCTCTAGCAGTGGTTTTGTATTTTGGTCAGACAAGATTCAACTGTTCAATTGAGGTAACTGAAAGATTGATCTTTTTTCTCAGGACGAGGGTATTTTTTTTCTATTCAAGGGTTTATTTACATATTTATTCAATAAAGATTTTTTTCCTGGCCAATAATGGTTAATATGTTAAAAGTTTTCTATTTCTTGAATCAAATATATATATTTTTGAAAGCCAAACTTGGATTAAATTTTTTTAAAAATAAACCTATAAGAAATGTGCATAGACTTACATGCATCTGCATTTGCCATCGAAGATATCATGATACATTTTTCTTGGTTAGCGTTAACTGAGTTCAGAATGACTGAGATGAAGTGTGGGAGTTTTTCAGCCTCATATCCGAGAACTGACTCAAGTACACAACGGCATCAGCAACGTAACTGGCTGGAATTATCGCCCATCCCAGAAGCATAATTTACTCCGGCTAAATATTTATACAGAGGCGGACCAAAATCATTTACAACAAGTCCATTCACGAAACCGAGTGGAAACAACCCAAGTTAAAGGCTCTGCAGACTTTTTTTTTAATCAGTCTAATACTTGTAAGGAAAGCCGCTGGTTCAAACTGTGTAAAGTAGGCTATTTATCAGCATCATGAACTTTTTGGCTGTTCTACACTGTGTGATACTTATTTCAGTTTGTTTAATACTTGGAGAACATCGAACGAACGGTAAGTGAAAGATTACGCATTTGACTATGTTTCGCTTTTCGTGATAGTTTCTTCAGAAGTGTATAGAGGTCAATGCACTTATTAAGATATGAACACATTTTAGCCTACTACGTTTGTAATAATCAGACTTTTAATGGGGTTTTAAAGAAAATCGTTTTAAAGATTAATCTATAACAAATAATGATAATATAAATAACGAAGTTTTCGTTCAATTTTACAGCTATCGCGCAGCTGTTGTCATGGTTACCTCGTCAAGCAAAGACGATTTCTGTTCTCGAGAGCAGACTTGCAATCTAAAACATTTGTGGTTATTGAAATATTTGAAAACACTTTAAAAAAAGAAGAAGACATATTCTATATACATTGATTACACATGATATGTTAATAATGCAAATGAACGGAAAGTAAAATGTACCTAGGATTTATTGCACTGGTATTCCAACTTAAATGGGTGACATAGCCTACGTTAACCAGCTTACTTGGGCTATTTTCAAACACAACGTTTGAGCTATAAAACGGAAATAAAAAAAAGTTTTATTTATTCTGAAAAAAGATTTACAGTTGAATAAAAGCCTGTTTAAGCCTCAGAGAGAAAAATAGTCCTGTAATTTCTTTACATGGGCTACAAGATATTCCACGTGACATATTTTATTGGGCAATAATATGACAAATCTGAGGTCATCTTTATTTTAGGCATAAAAGTACTTGGCAATCTCTTGAGAAGGAATGGAGAAAATACATCTCTGATATAGGTTCGTATTGTTGCCATTGTCCCTGAGATGGATTATATATGTTTTCATTGTGTGTTTGTGTGTCTAGCGGGAATGTGCTGGCTGCAGCAGGGTCCGGAGCACCGCTGTGACATGGTGCTCATGAGGGGCGTGAGCAGGGAAGAGTGCTGTGCTGCTGGCCGTCTGGACACTGCCTGGTCCAATAACAGTCTACCCATCAATGAAGTCAGCCTGCTGGGATTCCTGGGAATAGTTTCCTGTAAGCCGTGTAAAGGTACAGACTCGTATTTACCCTCCGTTCTCAGCAGGTGGACTGGGTTGTCCCACTGTAATGTTCCAACTTGTCGATATGAGTAAGAGTCTCTGTTCTGAAGCCCTCTTGAACTGTTTACTACCATTTTAAGCCTTCTACACACATAAGAGAACATTCCTCGTTTGCAAATTAGGGCTGAAACCATTTTTGCTGAGGAGATACAATCTAGTACTGTAGGCCAACTCTTGGTTTGGAGAGTTTTCTTTGCAAATGCAATTCTTCAGCAAGTTTAAAAAGCGTGGATCTACACCAGATGTTTTGTTTAACTTTCTCCGGCTGTTGTGGATAGAGTTCACTACTGGTAGCCTTGGCCAGGTAGGCTAATATAAAGGCTCCAAAACTCTCATCAGACATTTTAAATATAGACTGTTATCACTGGAGTAAACAAGTTAGCCGACATGGTTATTTTAATATTTCCTCAGCCCGGCAAGCCCATGATTTCGTGCTCAAAATTGTAGTTTTGTGGTTTTTAGTCCATATCTATCAATTTGAGGTCATCTGTATGATAGTGTACTCTTAAAATTCACTTTTAGCAGATAAGCACATTTAAAATTTTCTAGTCATCCTGTTCGTGTGACTCATCCTGCACTCATTTATTTCGTCCAATCAAATGCTCTCTAGAATGAGAATGACAGTCTGCAATAAATATATAATATTAGCAATTTTTTTTGGGCAAAAAAAGCCCATGGTTTTTTATCAATGGTGTAGGGATCTCTCTGTGTAAACAACCAAAACGCAAATGTCTGAAGGTGATGACGTCATGCACGTGTATTACGTGTTCAGTCTATAGCGTTTCATCGCCATCTAATGGCCTGGCAGCAGAATACAGCGTTTTTAGTCGTTTTCGCGGGGTCTGTGTGAAGGGGGATCGTTTTGACAATGGTGTCGTCTGTGCACGGAAAACTCAAAGGAAAATCTTCTCCGTTTAAGCATATCGTTGTCATGCAAGCGTACCTTTAAGTAAATGCTCTTCGCTATTTCAAAAAATGATCTCTATTGACTATTCTTTCTCTCATAAGTCAGCTATATTTGTCATAAAATAAGTAAATTGTTTGACACAATAGCAGACAGTTCCCACTCCCCTTTCTCTCCTCCCTCTCTCAGCATTCAGTCTTTCCCAATTCTTATTGGAAAGCAGACTTGTTTTGCCTTTCCCTCTCAGAGATGACTGAATTCTAGCACACCGCAAAGAAAAATGTGTGCCACATGCTGGAGAGGTCTGGTCCTCATAAGCCCCAAACACAATCGGCATCATTAGACACATTTGGGGAGAAAGATAGACTGGAAGTGAAAGTCTGTTATATTGTTTATTCCATGGCGTTTGCTTTCCATTATCATAAAACAATATAGACTACCGGACCCTACTGTGTGACCTCCCCAGCGTGTTCTCAAAGTCAAACGCTTCAAAGCATTCCTGAAAGCTCAATTCACGCTTGAGTCCGCAACTCACACGTCTGTCCAGCGCATTTCCTTACATTTGTTTTTCGGGGCAGACAAGGCAGTTCGTAAATTATGTGTGACTGCCTGCGGATCTTGAGGAAACATAACAGGGTTATGCTGGGATTTCCAGTGGAGGTGGAGGTATCTGATTCGGCCTTGAGTGATTTAGTTGGCTTCACAGGGAAGGGGAACAACAGGATATTAAAGGACTTGCAGGAATGGGAACCAGAAGCTGAATCCAATTCAAAGTGTTTCTGTTGTGTTTTGTTTGGTCTGGCTTCACAGATGAATGGAGAAGAATGGACATTTATTGAAAAACATGTAAATGGAAGAGCTTTTCACACTTTTAAATAGTTAACTCTGGGTCATTCTGAACCCCAGGTTAATGGTGTCCTGTGTTATCTTGCTTCACCTTTCACACTGCACATACTTTACCCAGGGTAAACAATTAATACTGGGTATTCATAAGCTGACATTTCACACTGTACATTTCTAAACCCTGCTGTGTCAGTGTCATTGATTGGATGAATGCCACATGTGACCTTCACTAGCATTGCGCATCCTCATATTACACAACACCGACTGTATTGTCAAGTTTTTTTCTGAATATAAATGCAAAAATGAAACAGTCCCTTCTTCACTTCAACCTGAAAAATTTTCCATCGACGTTTGAAACTTTGCCCATCAAACGCTGAATATGAGTGAATATGAGGCACACGATTGGTTGTCAGTTGCTAAGCATCTATTCGTAACGTTCTAAGACCGCATTATTTCACACTGCACATGCAAAAGCAGTGCTAACATAGCCCTGCGTAAAAGGAGGTAATAAGCACACTTCTAAATTACAAGTTAGAAACAAACACTGAAATAAACATTGGTTTACTTATAATCAGCTTTGTCCCGCTTTATCCACCTTCTTTTACAGAGAACTGTGAGGAGGTCAACTGTGGCCCTGGAAAGGTGTGCAGGATGAAGTCTGGACGTCCCCAGTGCGTGTGCTCTCCGGACTGTTCCAACATCTCCACTAAACATGCCGTGTGTGGGAGCGATGGGAACTCGTACAAAGACGAGTGCGCACTCCTGATGGCTCGCTGCAGAGGTCACCCTGACCTGGAGATTATGTACCAGGGGGATTGCAAAAGTACGCTGCTGCATTTCAGCATGCAGAGTCCATCATTTTGCTTAGATGTTTTTCAGACTGAAGGAAAAGCTTTATATTTTGATTATTACTCAACTCAATATATATAATATATAATAAAATGTAACATAAATATAAATTAATGAAGTGAAAGGCCACTTAATTGTACTTAAAATGAAAGACTTTTACATGAGCCGAGTTTCCTTTACAACAACAAAGAAATTCCACCTTATCAAGACCTTGAAGCATATATGAGGGAGAAACACCTCATATGTGGCCGCTCCAATACAAGGGGCTTGATACAAAGAAGGAAATTGGTTAAATTAACAGAAACTCAAAATATTATGTTATCTGAACCACATTAATTATCTAAAGATAAAGATAAAATACTTTTTTACAGTGTACACTTTCATGTCAAACCATGCTACATGGGACCTGTGAATGTTACATGTTTTTTTTCATCGTTATCTTGACCCTTGGCACCATTATTTCAGAATCCTGCTCAAATGTCGTATGTCCTGGTACACATACCTGTGTGACGGACCAGACCAACAGCGCCCACTGTGTCATGTGCCGCACTGCGCCCTGCCCGATGCCCATGGTCACTGAGCAAACCATCTGCGGGAATGACAACATTACCTACCCAAGCGCCTGCCACCTGCGTAGGGCTACCTGCTTTTTGGGTCGATCCATAGGGGTCCGCCACTATGGACACTGCAGAAGTAAGTTTTCACACACCTAGAATTGCTTGACCATTACAATATTTCCACAATGGACTCATTTTAACTTATGTTCGGTCTTACAGGTAATGAAGGAAGTGAGGAAAATTCACTCTTCTGAGGGTGTCAGGAGAAGTTCCGCTCCATGTACATATTATGATGGCACATAAGACGTGAGAGAACCTGTTTGAAACCATATAGCCTCACAACACGGTCCTCTGTACCAAAGAACCACTACTAGTATTTTATACGCATGCAATTCATATTTAAAGGAAATGTGTGGTTTTAACAGGAGAATTGATCTGATGAATTGACAGTGTGTATATTGTAAATATACTACAAGCTACTATTTATTGGAGAAAAATAATGAAGTCTGTTATTTATGTGTTAACACGTTTGAGACCATATATACATATACTTCAGCTGCCTTTATCAAGGTATTTATTGTGGGTGATGCTTCAGTTTTCTTGTACATGTCAGAACTGCATGTATATTGCATATTATATTGCAGAACTCCATAGCTCTTTGTGAATATAAATATATATATATATATATATATATATATATATATATATATATATATATATATATTCACAAAGAGCTATTTCTTGCCCATTAAGTATTTAAAAAAAATTCTCTAACATTTCATGTTTTATATTATATTTTGTTTTTAATACTTTATATTATTCTATGTTTTATTTAATTTATATTATATATTAATTCCCATGATTTTCAGCCATTCTCAGCCCTCTTTTTTATAAGCAAAAAACACACAGAATAAACACTAGCAAAAACGATGCCCAAAAACCACGGAATCATCTTCTTGCGCATTCCTAAGTACAGCTTTCCCAATGTGCCTCTCTGCGAAGTCTATGTTGACACACGGTTGAAATTCTTATGGGCATGGGAGACAACTTACTCATTGAGATAAAGTGTTATGCGTGTACTGTTTGTATTCGAGGGATTACTCAGCCAAAACAGCAACACTTCCAGGCCATGTTTCGCTGACGTGAAGGCCAAACTGAGCCACCCACCAAGCAATGAAATTACCAGCTACAGTCTGATGGCTGCAGTTTTTACGAGGACGCTGGGACAGTCAAAAAATGTACAGTACATTCTACTGTTTTAATGGTTTTCACATTGCAGGGTTGTGTTTTTGTCATTTTGTGTGCGTCTGAGTTTGTATCACTTGACCTTGTTGTATACTTAAATAGTAATAAGAAGAAATTTAATAGGTGTTTTGTTTAACTCCCAGTAAATCGTATGGTGATTTGAAAAAGAGACTAATGGATTGGCAATATTTGTGTAAATCATCATTGTAGCTACAAGTTTGTTCCATGTGTAACCTTTCTTGTACCTTCTTGTAAATAGATAACTTTTGCAGTATCTGAATATATACTGTAAAATCCAATTTTTGTATTGTTTACTTACGTTTTTTATTAAAACACAAAATTAATGTTGTGTCAATATGATTCTCATGATTCTTGGTCAGTGTTATTTTACTATCATTGAGCTACTTATATTTTTATTCATGTTTTGAATTAGTTCTTGTTTTTATATTTTTCATTTTAATTTTAGTTTGTTGTAGTAATTGTCTACAAAAAAAGTTTTTTTCTTAAAAGTATGCCTATATATTTTTTTTATCATTTTTTTATTTTAGTTAAAAAAAAATTATGGAAGCTTGTTTATGCTTCCATTAAAAAAAATGCAAAGTAAAAATATCCTATTTCACATTTCTCATTTTCATTTAGTTTAACTTCAAGTACTAAAATAACTATGGAAGCTTGTTTCCCCCACTTAATAAAAAATAAAAAAAGGTAATTGCGAGTATTTATCTAGAAATTCGAACTTTTTTTCTCTCACAATTCTGACTTTTTCTCGCAATTGCGAGTTTATATCTCGCAATTCTGACATAACTATTGAGAGTTTTTTTTCGCAATTATGACTTTTTCTCGTAATTGCGAGTTTATCTCTCGCAATTCTGACTTTTTCTCGCAATTGTGAGATAAAAAGTTGCGTTAACCTTTTTTATTTTTGTGTTAGAAACAAGCTTCCATAATTATTTTAATAAATGAAGTTAAACTAAATGAAAATAAGAAATGTTGCCTTGGCTACTAGATGAAAAAAAATATTTCAGAAAATGTTTTTATTTTATTTCAAGCAACAAATAATGTTTTTTTAAAACCGATTTTTATAGGTTTTATTTGTATTTTTTTAACTATAATAACCCTGGTCTTGATGATTCATGTTCAAGATTTTGGGAGCCCAGTTCATGTCATTCCATTTGAGAAATTTATAAAACAACAAATCAATTGTTTGACAAAATAATTTGATATTAGATAAATAATAATAATAATAACAATATAATTAATAAAAATATTACGTTTTGCAATTGATAATATAGAAATAATGATAAAATAAAAAAGTTATTTCAAATATTTCACAGGGAAATAATAATTTAATATTTAAAAATTCCAGGTGTCAGGACATTGCAGGTCTCTCAGCTTGAGGCCCCCAGTGGCCCTTGAATTTATCTCTTGTTATTATCACTCAGTTGTGTTATTGTGAATCCAAAGAATTTCAAGTTATAGCTTTTCCCCCATTATATAACATGATCTTGTTAGGATTAGCCCTCTGTCTATGAGCCGGCCCCTTAGCAGTGGCAGTAGTGAGCAATATAGGGGTTATTGACTCATTTTCCTGTCTGAAAAGCACACTTGTTTTTCCCCCTCTTTGAAAGGCTCTCCCGAATCCTGACTGCACTCCGCATCTGGTTTAACTTTGAGAGATGTTTATATTCTGATCCAGGGCTCTTTTATTACATTGGAACTGGAATTAATTGTTTGCTCTAACAGGCCATAACAATTCCATAAAAAATGTTTGTAACGCATTGTTTCGACGTCTCGCTTTTCTCCATTTCTGTTTGTCTAGAATGTTCCACAGTAATTCATGAAAGTAATTTACAGGCCTGATTTAATTTTCTTGTTATGACAGAAGGAGGTCGTCAGATGTTCAGCGAATGAAATTATGTTTGCCTTTCTGTCCAAATAAGAAACAAAGTGCTGTTTGTTTGGGTGTTCAAGTAAAACCACACTGTACACCACATAGAAGTAAGGTGATCTTGTTATGTCTAGCTAAGTCATTTTGCCACATCCTGAAATGAATTCATAGCTGATGTGACATTTTTATTCAAAATTCCACCAGAGAAGGACCACTTGTGCGTCATTTGTGTTATGAGTGGCGCCCCTAATTCGTTCATGGTGTGTCGTGACTCTTACAGGCCGGTTTACGGATTCAAAACGTTCAGGAAGTGCAATCCAGTGGGGTATCAAAGCATTAATTATGTGTAGCGTGACACACAGTGCAGTAAAGTTAAGTGTTGTATGGTGTCAGGATTGCAGTCTTTACTTCCTGGACAGGAAGGAACCTGAGGAAAGACAGCTGGAAACAGATTTCGATTGCTTTACACCGTGTCCTAACCAGACACGATGAGATAAGACACAAGCAAAAAGCAATTTGTTGTTCCACATCAGATGTGACTAGGCTACAAGCAAAGACTTCAGATATACAAAAATGGTGCAATTATTTTACTTATGAATGAGAGAAAGTACAATGCGCGATAGAGTTCAACAGTTGGGTTCCGGAAGTAAAAACTCCATTCATTTTCTCCATAGGGTAATTGTTTTTTAATGATATCTAAGAAACCTTTTCAGACATCCCTATACTGGGAGCTACCAGGTTGTTAATCGGTGGCATTTCCTTCTGTTGAAGCCGTGAGCCTGCATTATTTTAACTTATTTTTCAAATTATCATGTTTAACAGTGAGATTTGTGGTGAAAAACTACATTACCCATGATGCTTACAGACAATTTCACAAATCAGAGAGTCAAAACAAGCAAACCATGCCAAAAGAGCTCATTAGCTCCACCCACTCCCATGAAGCACTGCATGACGGAATCAAGTCGGTCTCCCTACACTTTCAGAATACCTAAATAGTTGTATCTATGCATATTTTGCAATAAACTTAAATTTCTATAGATATAATCAACATTTTTAAATTAGTTTTAAATTTGATTTTATGATCCTAATGCTTCATGGGATTGTAGTTCTTTCCCTAACTAAAGGCTTGTACCTTTGTATTTTTTTCTGATTTTCAAACACTTTTTGCTTCAAATCAAAATTAGTTTCGTTATGATTCGCCTTGTAGCTGGTTGGTTTGGTTCATGGCTTATAATGCATTAACAAAATTTTTTTTTTTTTTTAAATTCCTTTTGTAGAAATGAATGGAAAAAATACCACTCGCTAATTGTTAAAGTCACTGCATGTCGTTACTATTGACCTTATGCACCAGAGAAACAAGTGTGCAGCCATCTTTAAATTTTTGTGTTTGAACTTCCGTTTTTGTGGTAACTCTTTATATTACAATGGCATCGCTGTCGAAGAGTAATTAGCTGGTCTAGTGGACAAAAGTCCAAGAAAAAGAAGATTTTAAAACGAGCTGTGCATTCATAAATCCACAAGATCTTCCTTTATGCTATGGAAACACAAACCGAAAGACAGAACACAATGAACACAGCACTGACAATTGGCGTGGCTAAATAAGGTCTATAGAAACAGTCATCGTTGCGTCTGTATATGCATACTTCCATAGAAAAACAGTATGCGAGTAGTATGTCCGAATTATAGCATTCATCAAACAAATCGCAGCTTGGACATTCTGCAAAACATCTCTTTTTGTGTTTCACTTCTGAAAGAAAGTCATAGGTTTGGAACGACATAGAGGGTCAGTAAATGATAAGAATGTTCAGAATTGACATTTGTGGCTGAACTATTCCTGTAATTGACCAAAACCACATGCCAAAGGTTAACAGGTGCAAGCAATTGCATTTTGCTTCAAGACAACAGTACGCATCGGAAGTTAGGCAACCTCTAAATGTCCCGGTTGAGTGCGATGTACAGCAAACCGAGCAGAGATGGTATCTTTTGACCGCCTGATCTCACTGTTTCTCGCTGTGTGGTCTAAAACGTCAGTGGGATTTGACATTGAGACTTCAGGACTTGGCTTAATGATTCTGTTTATTCTGATCCCAAATTGAAATAACACTTGCATCATCACCTTTTACTCCTGAGACGTCATAGAGACTTTACTTTTTAAACTTAGCTTATTTTTTATCCAAAGAAATTTCTGATTACCAAAATTCTAGACAAAATGTGTGATTTGTTTTGGAAAAAGTAATGGAGCTTAATAGCTTAATTTCCATTTCAACCTTGCAAGAAAAAATCTAATTTTGGATGTTTGAAATTAACTTTTTTTTAAATGTATTTTCTTGTAGCCTTCATACATGCCTCCTGAAATACTCATTTTGTTCTCATCTGCCCATATGGGGTCTATTTTCTCTGAAATTCAGCCACAGAGCTGGCTTATGATACATGAGCAATCCACAGGACAGGGGCCCCCTGAGTTGACGTCTACAAATGTTGTGCATGAGAACCACAAAAAAACATCCAGATCCATTTCCTCTTATCTGCACCATCAAAGTCATTACTGGTCTGAAGCAACTGTGTTGTTTTTAATGCGCTGAGGCCTGACCAAGTCCAACGGAATAATCTGGACTGGTTAATACCTTCCAACATGCCGATAACAATCTAACTTCACCATGGCCATGCGCCACCAACGATGAACGTTTACAGCAGCAACAAGGTACAAACTATAAATAAATCAACTCTGCAGAACAGAAAAGGAGATGATTAGCACAATGTCAAAGCTGCTCTCTTCCATTCAATGAAAGTGTTTGCTGTCAAGCTCCAAAATAGTCACCATAAAGGTATCCCACACTCTTAAAAATAAAGTTTTTTATTGGCATCTCTGGTTCCATGAAGAACATCCACTGGACGTTTTTTCCCTTTTTTGCAATGGAAAGGTTCAGCTGATGTTCTTCATGCAAACAGATGCCAATAAAAAAACTTTATTTTTTGAGAGTGTTTGGGTTCTTTCGATTTTGTTCTGCAAACAAGCTCTTTCGACTTATGATGTTCTTCAGAAAAATATTGTTCATTTAAGAACTGTTTATTGAAAGGTTCTTTGGGGAACCAAAAATGACTTATCCCAATAGCTATATCCCAATCTTCACAAAAAAATCTGAGGTTCTATATAGAACAGGGTTCTTGACTCTAAAGAAAACTTTATGCCAAAAATGTTCTATATAAGGAGAAATGTCTTAAATAATTGCAAAATAATTGTATGTTTATCTTCACTCTATAGAAAAAAGGGGTGGGTGTTTTGTGTGTGTTTACTCCATCGTGAATGTGTTTCCCTTAATTTTGTGTGCTTTCTGCATTGTAACTGACACTTTTTTACAAATTATGAAAGAAAGCAATTTTTTTACAGTCTAACATTGATTTCTATGTTTTTGGGGGATGGGGTGTTCGTGAGTGTGTGTGTGTGTGTGTGTGTGTGTGTGTGTGTGTGTGTGTGTGTCTGTGTGTGTGTGTTGTAGTGTTGCCATTTAATTTCTGTGTAGTTGTCTCTGTGTTGTGGCTGAATCTGATTTTGTGATTTCATTTGATTTTTTTTTTTTTAAGTATCAGTTTTATCGTTTCACCATTCGTTGTGGGATCTGGAGAGACCCTTTTTTATGTCACTCTTACATTTTTTTTTTTTTTTTGAGCCATAGCAAATGTCGACAAAGTCATCAAGTCTTATGCAATTTAGATTAAGGTTTATTTTTTCAGCAAAGATCATTTGGGTTAACCAGAGACCTCGCTATAAGTTTCGGTAACTATTTACTTTCATTTTGCGTAAAAGAGCAGTCTGCTAAAACTCTTTTTGTGTTCCTTGGAAGAAAGAAAGTTGGGTATCGAAAGACACAAGGATGAGTAAACGATGACAGAATTTTGTTATTAGGAACCCGGTGTGTTTCTTTGCCTCGTGTGAAGCAATGTTCCCAGCTGGTGTGGATAGCTCACATTCACACACTTATATTACTGTTCTGATGTATGACGCCTGCAAATTGGTGCTAATGACGGATTCCAGTTATTCAAAGCTAAACTAGCGCATGACTCAGGATCCGAAGAAGTTCCAGTCTGACGTTTTGGCCTGAGGAAGAGTGTATTTCCTGCTCTGTCTTTCACATTATCTGGACATGTTTAAAATCAGACAAACTGGTGTCCATGAAATATCAACAGCTTACTTTAAACAGATGACTCAAATGTGAAAGGTAGTTCTACACTCTAAGAAAGGTCCAAAAAAAGGTCCAATGTACTGTTATTGATTTTCACCGTATTTTGAATTAAACATTGTATTGTGTAGTTTTTAGGGTTAAAGGATATGTCCATAAACTTAATGGAAAATACCCTAGTACAAAATAACCTTTGGACTTTGAATAACCTTGGATTTTTCACCTTATACAATCCAGGTTTATATGAGACTAATAGAACTCTTAGGCCAAGGAACAAGGAACAATGTTTAGATTTCCAATTTAAATCATATTAATATTAGTGTTTTTAACTGGAAACATTAAGTTTGTTCACAAACAGTTGTGGATGAGGAACTATTTCTTTCTCCGTCCATAATCTATCTCACTAAATAACATTGAATCTAAATGATATTCAAAGGTGTGGGGTCAGTATTTTTTTTTAAATTTATCAAAAATGACATGTCAAGACATTTATAATGTTACAAAGGATTGATATTTCAGATAAATGCAGTTTTTTCATCAAATAATTTTTTCACAAAAATATGAAGCAGCACAACTGTTTTCAACATTGATAAGAAGTGGTTCTTGTGCACCAAATCAGAATATTAGAACGATTTCTGAAGAATCATGTGACACTGAAGAATGGAGTAATGATGCTGAAAACAACAACCAACCAGCCAAAAAAACTAAACCAACCAATCCAACCAGCGCAGCAAAAAAAAAAAAAATCCATCAAACCAAACCAACCAGCCAGACATAAAAAACAATCAACCAAACCAAACAGACCAACCAGACATTAAAAACAATCAACCAAACCAAACCAACCAACCAACCAACCAAAAAAAACAAACCCAACCAAACCAACCAACCCAAACCAAACCACACCAAACCAAACCAACCAACCAACCAAACAGATAAATAAATAATACACAATGAAAGTAACAACTATTGCAAACTGTAATTTCTGTAGTCATGAATAGCTGTCAGTACTCTCCAGACACAAATACTCCAACTGAGACAGACGTGGGGGTGTCCCACGTCGAACAGTGGATACAATAGCTGAGTTAATGAGTGCAAACATAGCGGCGTCTGTGCTGTCAGATTCCTCCAGTCATCGCTCCCACACACATCAGATAAAACTCACCCAATTGGCCTGGGGAACTGAAGACTTCATGAACTGAACAACCCTGTTAACAGAAATATGACTTCAACATACTATGAATGCTGTGTTGCACAAGTATTTAGAGGTAAAAACAAATAGGGGTGTTTTCTCATTATTTCTCATTATCGATGGTTAATGCCACATTATGATTTGGCCGGCAATCTGGCAACTAAATAGCAGTTGTTATATATTCAATGGGGTATTGTTTACTGTACTATAGGCCTAATAGAAAGAATATGGGAAATGTTACTTAATAGTACAACTTGAACTATTTCTAAATAATTGATTTAGTTGTAAAACTTAAACCCATGTTTTGCTTCTAGTGTTACTCTAGGTCATAATCACAATGAGCGCACACCATAAAAATGATATCTAAAAGCGCAGTCAGGCGAGTGGTCAGGGGAGCCGTGATTGGCTGAGGGACAATTATGCGGAAACTCCTACTTACTCCCTGAGATTCTGATCTGTTCCTGTCAACTGGAGGCATTTCAAAAGGTAGCGCACAAGCCCGGCAGCCACGGGGTTTGGATTGATATCTTACAGATATGTCTCTAGAGGCTATTAAATCATTATTTCTACAGCCCGCATGGGATCGTGGTTAGGAACTTGGAGAATGGATCCAAGAATTGATTCATTGCCTTTCTTGCCACTAAAGCCCCAAGGATTCTTTTCAATATGACAAATCACTTAAGCATAAAGCTAAAAATGCAGATGTAGATAGTGTCCCTAGAAATACATCTTGCTAAACTAGCCTAATCATTTTTTTAATTTACTGACTGACTTAGAAAAATAAGTAGTGAGAGTGGAATTGGATGTGTTTTTTACGAGATCTAGTAAAACTGCATCATGTGCAATATGTTGTTCTGTCATCTAGGTCTACATAAACTTCCCTGTTGAAAAACAACTAAAACTAGCCTAAGCTTGTAGGCTGGTTTTAGAGGGGTTTTGAGCTGGGAGATCAGCTGACCAACCAGGTAAAACCAACTGAACACCAGCTTAAACCAGCTAAGACCAGCCAATTCTAAAATGTATTATTTGTTGTTATTGAGTATTGCGCCCCCCTAAAAGACCATCATTGCTCAAGACCATCGTTGGTTTTGAAAAAACATTTGAGCAATCGCGCCACCTGCTGGTCAGAATATGTAATCAAAACTCAAATACACTTAATTCATAGTCAACACCATAAAGCTCAACCCAAATAATACACCAGAAAACAACATCAAAACTATATGCCACATTAAAACATTAGACCTACAAGAGTATTTTTATAAGAAATAAGCAGGAAATAATTTTTGTAGTTGTTGAACATTTCTGCAGCCTACTCAAATCTGTGTAAATTAACTGTATATTTTAATAATTCGTTACATTTATATAGCGCTTTCCTGGGACCTCAAAGTGCTTTAGATAGAAGGGGGAATCTCCTCAACCACCACTAATGTGCAGCATCACCTGGATGATGCGAAGGCAGCCATATTCCACCAGAACGCCCACCACACACCAGCTTACTGGTGGAGAGGAGACAGTGATGAAGCCAATCAGTATATAAGGATGATTAGGAGGCCATGATGGACAGAGGCCAAGGGGCAAATTTGGCCAGGATGCCGGGGTTAAACCCCTACTCTTTATCGAAGGACATCCTGGGATTTTTTATGACCACAGAGAGTCAGGACCTCGGTTTAAAGTCTCATCCGAAGGACGGTGCTTTTTGACAGTATAGTGTCCCCACTCCCCATCACTTTACTGGGGCGTTAGGACCCACACAGACCACAGGGTGAGCACCCCCTGCTGGCCTCACTAACACCTCTTCCAGCAGCAACCTGGTTTTCTCAGAAGGTCTCCCAACCAGGTACTAACCAGGCTCAACCCTGCTAAGCTTCAGTGGGCAACCAGTCTTGGGCTACAGGGTGATATGGCTGCTGGTTAGTCAGCTTTAATGTTCATGTACCTTGGAGGTCCGACCGTCGCTGTTGTGTTCTCTCTAGAAGACTGAAAGACAGGTTTGGACAGCCACATATGGACAAAACATTGATGTTTAAGCCACTGGAGGCAGCATAACCAAACCAGCTGTTTGACCCTATTTCTAACAACATGTACAGTACATCTGACTGTAATGGCTGTTATGTTGTAGAACAAAATGAAATGTAAAAGTCTGTTTTATGTAAATGTCAAGCACAGACTTTATTTTAAGCAACAACGACAACAAAAAAACCCAGAAAACTGCTCATCTAAAATAAAAAAAAATAAAAAAACATGCTAATGCTAAAATGCTAATTCTCACCCGGTAGTGTCATAGACAGCATACAGAGCTAAAGGCCCATTGGCCGCTGTGGCGCAAGAAATGCGGCCGCCATCTTAAACCGGTCATACTCCTATTTGCGTTGCATAGCAGCAGTAGATGCCAGAGCACTGTTCAGCATATTCCTGCTCAAATCGGTGGACCATCACTCGGGGATTACTTTTCACAAGTAAGATTTAACATTTAACATTACCGTACTATTGGTTGTATTTTGTGAACAAAATATTCAATGTGTCCTGTATCGTAGCTATGTGTTTGACCTTTGCAGCAAAAAAACCTGCGTGAAAATCAGTTCGGTATTCAGTGAGATATGATTAATTAAATGCGCTGGCAGCTCATTGCACCTGCCAAACAGATTACACTGAGCGGAGCGGGTGACCGGTTTAAGATGGCGGCTCCACGGCTCGTCCGCACCAATAGGCAGTAGCGGTCGATAGGGCGTCTATCTATGTGATGTCTATGGGTAGTGTAGTAGTAGGACAACAAGTATATTCAGATTTAAATTCCTAGATGTAGTGACAGGCTTTCGACCTGTAGTGTGATTGAGGGACAAATGTCTTTGTTGAGTATTATTAGTGCAAATCTTTAATGGTTTGGATTAACTGATGTTGGGGCCAATTGTAATTGTAGCCTTACCTCATAGCCTAGCATTATGTAGGCCCTACTAGTGTTATGGACCGGGTTCTCAAGTTTTATGAGATGGTCCTCACTGCAGAACACGAAATCCAGGGGGAGGAGTTGGATTCAGATCCAACTCCTCCCACCTTACATACAGACCCGTCGCCAGACCTCAATATGAAATGTATAGGGGGGCACAATTATTATTAGCCTACAGTATGTATATTTATAATAATCAACTCTAGTCGCGCAGCACATAATCATCACGTTAAACATATAACCAACAGCAAAGACCAGGTAGCCTATAACCTACACCACATTACACAGAAGCAATGTTATGAATATCCATTAAACACTTGACTACAACATATTAGATGTAACACCAGAAACATCTCTCAAACATTGCATTTTAAAGCAGTCAACAGAGGGATATGCATTGCCATGACACACACACACATACACGCACGCAAATACACTCGTCTCGCACAGATATTTTGAGTGAAATATCGCACAGATATTTCGAGTGCGAGACACTCGTCTCGCACAGATATTTTGCTGAGTTTAGTCATCAGCGCTGTCCTCTCTCCAGTCCCAGTACAGCGGGAGGAAGTGTTTCTCCGAGCATAACCTCCTCATCAAAGTATCATTCCACTCGGAAGGAACTGAAGCGACTAAGCCGGCGAAAACTCGTTTTGAAACAGCTTTCAAAAATGCACGGTAACTGTTGAGTGGCTTAGTTGTACGTCACCTTACGTAGCCTAACGTTCTTTTGTAAGGCCGTGATAGGCTGTTGCAGTGTAGATTCCCATCAATCAAACTAAATCACACCATTGTTTCTTTATATTTTTAATATATAATTAATATTAAATTAATTATATATTAATTTAATATATAGGGGGGGGGGGGGGGGGGGGCACAAGCATTTTTGGGGGCGGGCACGGCCCCCTATGGCCCGCCCATAGCGACGGGTCAGCTTACATATACCTAAACCAACCCATCTCCTCCCCCTCATCCCTAGACCCACCCCTAATCCTACCCATCTCCACCCCTTAGATCTGGATCCAACTCCACCCCCTGGATCTCGTGTACTGCAATGAGGTGCTATTGAGTTTTATCAAAGCTTGGAGATCACATGCGGTTAGGGGAGGAGCCCTAATGGAGCCCCGCCCCCGCCCCACAATTTTACCCATTGTTCATAATTAACCAGCACAAATTGAAATTATAACAATTTGTAAATCTGATAAATGACAGAGCAATTCATCAAATCAAACATACTCTTTAATGTTATATTTCAAAATTACAAATATACAAAAATATAACATATTGCTCCAAACAGTTTGGGAAAACAAATCTTTTTGCTTTTTCCCTGACATCTTTGAAAAATACAAATGCAATGGCAATGATTCATGTAGGCCTATGTTTTGACAGGATATAAAATATTACCCAGAGCACTCTGCCTTAATACATGTAGCCTTAATGTAACCAGAAATACTATTAATACAGTAATATATAATTTAAAATAAAATTAAGAAATACATCTTCATGCGCACTAACATTTCCCTTAGTTTCAGATAACGTAAGCTAGCCAAACTGAGCCAAAGCTTCTGGCCTGGTTGCAAAGAAGTTGTAGAGTTTTTGACTGCATCAATAATAATGTATACGATGGGCTAAATGTTCTAGCCTAAAAATGTTAGACGAGCTTTCTTCCAACTTACCTTCTCCATCACGACCATAGGATCACGACGTGTGTTCGCGCAATATTGTTGGTTACCTAGTAACGAACGTACGGTGGCCAAGAATGTTCCGTCAACTTCCGTGTGTTGGCCTTTTACTGTCTTCTGAAACTTCACTTTGTGTGCCTGCGCCACGTATACAACTTGGTTGGCATTGGCTTTTCAGCGTGAGAAATACACGGTGTGGCGTGTGAGCGTGTGAATTGGTTGAATTGCGTGTCTCACGGGGGCCAATGCGTGAGACTTGAGCAAAGCTCATTTGCTGAGCCATAAATTAAAATTTGCCTCATTGTTTTATAAAGAAATGATCCATGTTGTTTTTGTATCAAACTGGAAAATTCACTTTGAAAAAGCAAATATACATAGGCCTGTATCTTTGGTAGTTGAATCACAATGCTTTTTCCTTGACCTTATTTGTATTTTAACACTTTTGTTATATATTCACGAGACAAACCACCAAATGTTATCAAACATTTTAACTGGTGTTCAGATCACACGAAGATTACATCACATTCCCCACACGTGCAACTCACATCACGTGACTTACCCTCTCCCAGGCATAAAAGAACCAATGAATGCACATCCTGCATATATACATTATCCCAATACACCACAATTTTATATTTTCTATATAAATATGTAATTCTACACATGAAGCTTTTTTTAAACAATTCTGTGTTTTGTTTTCTAATGTAAAGGATCAATAGGAAAGATATGGTTAGTTTAATTGACTGTGTTAAAATTATGATGAAAACATTATAATTGTGTGTTTGGGACATGGCTTTTTATATAAATTATATAATATTTTGGCTTATATAATAATAAAAAAGGCATCTGTTCTAATAAGTTCCCAACATAAATAAATCCAGGTAGTTGCAACATATATTTAGAAAGGAGCATTCCCTGTACAGAACAAGCGAACAATGAGCACAGTTGGAAACTCTTTGATAAGGATGGATTCAAATTCACAGGAAGAACATTGTCTGCTGAAGCGTATTTAGTTTACAACCTCTTCTGTATAAACTTCAGAAACAATAGCCATTGTCATATGTTAATAAGGAATATTTTACCTAAAAATGACAATTCTGTCATAATTTGCTCACCGTCATGTGTCGTTCCAAACCTGTATGACTTTCATCTACGGTAGAAAAAGGAAGAAGTTTAGCAGTATCTCTATTTGGTGCTACTTTTATTACACTGAAAGTAAATGGACGGATGATGTCTGTCAAGCTTCAAAGATGGCAAAAACATGACTAAAGCAAATTTAAAATGTTCTGATGTTAGGCTATATGATACTTAGGAGCAGATTAAAGTTTAAATTGCTATGCTTAATCGTCATCTTGGGAACTTTTTTTAATGTAGGCTACTTGCTTTAAGAGTTGTTCATCCATCTCAGTCAGAACTGAGGGATCATGAAGATACAAATCCCACAACTTAACTTTCAGTAGGCCTACCCTATATTTACGTGAAAGTTTAAAAGTAGCCTATAATTTTAAATAGCCTACATGACAATAATTGTATTGGTAAGATGAATTTCGAACATTATACTCACAAAATGCGTTTGGTTGGTTACAATAAGAGAGCCTGCAATTTTCTTAAAACCTAAAAGATGTCGAAATCATTTTGTAAATTTGCATACAAGGACACAAGGCGGCGACGTTGATGACCGGACGTGATGACGCAGGAACTCTCGCCTGTATACGTGCGCGTTCTTGTGTTAGCTCGGAACAAGTAGAGGACGACGGAGTAAATCGAGGGCTTTCACCAGTATTGTGTTTTCCTTTAGAAACAGGCCCGACGTTCACTCTGTCACACATTTAACAACATTTCACCATGAGAAGGAAGCTGTTCGGCGTAATTGTCGCCATTTGTATCGGCTGGTTCCAAGCCGAGGCTTCTACAGGTAAGGCATCTTGTTTTTCTGTTGATCATGTAACTTAACGTTAGTGCTAACGTTAGCTCGCGAGCTCATTTTTTTGCTGGCCGGCTGTTGACATAAACACGACGTATGCTGCAAGCCGACTGTGTTTACACTGATTTTACCTCATAGTTAAGCGAAATACATAGCTGATGGACGTTTGAAAGGGTTTGAAAGGTTAAAAAGCCGTTTAAACCGTTGGCAAACTCGCGCACGAGCACACGCGAAATGGCCCCTCACGGGGGCTGATGTTTGTAAAATATTTATTTTTCTCTCAATGATGCTCGTTTAGTCATCTCAAATTCCAAAAAGGGACGTAGTTATCAAAAAAATAGTTTATATTCGAATATTAATATAAACAATTAATTAAAAAAAAGCGTTCAGATGTTAGCGACAGTAATGGTAATCACGGCATTAAAGCCCATGTACAAAAAAACACCATGTGGATTTGCTGTTCTTTCATATAAAATAACCTTTAATCCCAACCTAGGGGGTGTTGTAGCCTTCTAAGTTACACATTTCTCAAATTAAGGAGGAATCTTGTCTCTGTGTATCATGCTCGGTTGACGTTTAATTATTGCCAGGACAAATTTTGCTTGTCAGAAATTATAAATGCTTGTCCTTATTCCTGGCAGGTCAGTTAACGTTACTCCAGTGAATTGTGTATTAACGGTAAGCATCAGGCAGCCATGACAACTGGTGCAGGCTGGTTTTGGAGGCATGCTGTCTAGTACAGTAAAACATTAGTTAAGTGTAATGTTAGCCTATAATAATAACGGAAGCATGGGGAGGCAAAACATGTTTCGTCCAATCATTTGGCATGAAGGAAGCATTCAGGCAGCATTTTTCATCTATTAGTCTATCCTTCTTTAACAAAAGGCTTAGCTTAAGCTCATTATAATATCCCATCACTGGAAATGTCACAGGAATCCATGCAAACCCAGTGACCTTGTAGACATGCAACCATCGCTCACTTACAGTAATGAAAGTTTAGCAGTTTAGAATTTAGTTGTAAATCATGTACTGTAAAATGTATTTAAATATGTTAAACAGCATCCCCATACTTTTAGATGCATCAGTTGGTTGAGGAATGAAAATGGCAGAGTAATGAGAGTGATTTTGTTTTATGGTCTAGCACCATTATAACTTTAGTCCCCAACAGCAGCAGCTGATTAATGGTGGGGTCGGTAAATCCGAACCCTAATCAGCTTCAGAGAGCGCTTTAGGATGTGCTTTTCTGCACGTAAGCATTATTTCTTCAAAATGACACAATTTGTGCCAGAGCAACAGATTTGCTCATGCTGTTGTTGCATTGTCTCATAGTAACTTTACATTTGTTATTAGAGAACGTCAGGCCACATAACTGGATGGTGTAAGTCATAACTTCTCAGAATTAAAATGAGAGTTTCAGTACTACTCGTTCTTTATCTCTACTCAATAATTTTGGTTAAAACGAAAGGGCAGGTATTTTATGTTGTGTGTTTGAATGTTTTTGTTCTTGGTATGCTATTGGCAGCCATTTTGAACTTTGGAAAAAGCATGCTGTGGGTGAGGATAGTCCTGTCCTTCAACTTTTTTAAATTATGCTCTAATCTGTGGTCGTATGCAAAAATATATACTTTCAAAACTAGTCACTGGGTTTACTGAACCACTAGTTAACTAGCCTTAAAGTAAAAGTTCACTTCATAATGAAAATTGTCATCATTTACTCACCCTCAAGTTGTTTCAAACCTGTTTGAGTTTCTTTCTTCTGCTGAACACAAAGGAAGATATTTTGAAAAATGTGGGTAACCAGACAGTTGATGGACCCTATTGATATCCATAGTAGGAAAAAAAATACTATGGAAGTCAATGGGGTACATCAACTGTTTGGTTACTGACATTCTTCAAAATATCTTTGTGTTCAGCAGAAGAAAGAAATTCAGCCAGTTTTGAACAACTTGAGGGTGAGTAAATGACAGTGAACTACTCCTTTAAAGTCAGCTTGAAATGTAAATTCATGTTAATGTTGTGAATATTATTATTACACAATGACTATTAGAAAGTAAATCTGACATGTCATAAAAATCAAGTTTGGGCTTGTTTACAATAATGTCAACTGCATTTGCGACAAATTTTGTGTTTATCTCAAAGCAGTCAAAAGTTATGGCGTTTGGAACCATGGTAGCCTTTTTTATCAAAAATCCAAGAACTTCTCCAAACAAGTGGTCTGAGTGTTTTACTGAACATAAGAACTACTTGCATGTGTAAACGCCACAAAGCACAACATTTTTAATAAATAGCAAGCAATAAGATCCTGGTTGATGAGTGATCTTCCAGTGTTGTTTCAGCTGTGCACTCCTATTCTATGGCGCACAGTAAATGAAGACCTGCCAATCTGAATGATCGATCCAATCCAAGCGCGTTGAAGCTGTTGAACAGTGTCTACACATCATCCCTACCCACCTTACCTGAATATACCTCCAGTTTATAATGGTTGAAAGAAAATAATGGAAATATCTATTTGTTAGCTTCTATGATAATCTCCTAGAGGCCGTCAGAATGAGATGAGTCGGTGGCAAATGGTGCATTTTATTCAATTTTCTTTTTATAGAGCTTAATGTCCCTTGTGCATTTAGAAATCTTAAAAGCCTTGTGATTAGACAGTTAAGCCTGGTTCACACGGCAGGATAATTAGGTGCGATTTTAGCCCCGATTTACCCCTTCCGACAATCTTAAGGATGCTCCGATTATCGTAAAATAATCTGATCAGATATTCCTGCCGTGTGTGGTGTGTTAAGAGTGCTCTCGTCTGCTCGGAAGGACGTCGGGACCGCTCCGATCTCAAATCGTGGATGTCCAACATGTTGGATTATTCTGGTCCGATTTCTCATGTGCGGTGTCCCCCGGGGACAAACGAGCACGCAGCCTGTGGACTGCTGCGTGTAGCCAATCAGAAAGCGAGGTGAAGAGGCGCAGAGGAAGAACCGGAAACAAAATCAAAACAGTTGGCGGCATGGCACACCAGAAAGTCCGGTGGACGTGGATTCGGTTAAAAACAAACTACAAACTATCGCAACTGCATCCTCTTCGTCCGCCATGATTGTTTACTCTGAAGTCACGTTTGATTTCGAGGGATTTTGAGAGATTTTCCGTCTGACCTGGGAATGCTCGGGAGTCAAATCGGTTCGTGTGTGATGTGTTGATGTTGCCGTGTGGCTGCGCACCACACACGGTAAGACCAAAACTGTTAGACCCTTGATTTTTTTATCGCCGTGTGTGGGGTCTCTCAGGTTTGGAAAATCGGCCGACAATTTTAAAATCGTCCCGTGTGAACCAGGCTTTACATGCTGTGTAGTTTAATACCTTTAGGGAAGGATATTCCACATTTATCAGCATTCAATCAGGGGCTTGAGCCAAGAAACTGATGATGAAACAAGTGACCTTAAGTCAGTATTTTTTCTGCCAATGAATCCACATGTCGGCTTGTGAGAAAATGACCTTATTGACTTGTTTACTAGAACAGGTTAAGGCCATCCTTAAAAATATTCTTGTTTGCCGTCACCCGACCAACCCTGTCAATTTAGGACCGACCAAATTTTTTTTTTTTCTTTTTTTTTTCCTTCTTTTAGTCCGACCGACTTGCCGGTTGTAACTTGCGTTAAGACCGACCGATTTTTTTTTTACTCTTTAAACAACTAATACAAATTAAATAAAATAATATTAATTATATTTTAGTTAGTATTGTGAAAGTTGCTTATGCCTACATACAAACGTAGGCTACGTTCTTTCTTTTAAATAAAAACCCGTGCGCCGTCATCTATGATTGTTTACACCATTGGTCTACGCATGTCACACTATGGTTTGTACATACGCTTCGTTTCATTCACTGTTCGCGCTTGTTAATGATTAGGGATGAGTACCGAAACTCGGTATTAAACGGGCCCCGGGGCTGAATTTGAGCCATTTCTATATATGATAATATTAAACCATTTGTCTGTGATGAAATTTTGCTATTCGCAGTCCAGAAGAGAGAGAGCGATCTCTCTCGCGGAGCCACAGCGCTCACACATGACAGCCCTGCTTAATGAGTGACAATGAGGACAGAACTAAACATTCAAACGTGGTTACACTTTAGATCTGGGATATTATTCAAATTTTATTTTAGATTTCGGCTTTCAAAGATTAGAAAAAAAGATATTTGAGATGAAACCATTAAAAATCATTCTGTCTAGCGCAACTTCCTTCCCTTCACAGCGATGCGCGGTCATTTCTTCCTAAAACCCAAACGTACCGTCAGAATCAGCACGATCGGTGATTGTTGTAAAGTGCAGACTCTACTGTTGTTAAATTGCGGATGCGTTTAATCATTAAAAGAGCTATTAAAAGCACAAAAATCTGCGCAAGAGACGCGGTTCACGCGACGTGCGCTCCGAAATGGACTGTAAAGAGAGAAGAAAAGTATACTTAACTTTGGGCTTCATGTGCGCATCTAAACTATCAAATATTCATAAAATATAAAAATGACCAGCTCTGAGATTCACTGAAACACAGTTTGTCTTATATGGACGTAAATAGTTGGGAGAAAATGATGGTGCATCATTCACCTATTAGATCTGCACTCGGTCTTAAAGGGGCAGCGTCTAATAAACCTGCTGACGATTGAGCCATTAATGCGAATCAACTACAAAAGGCAGAGAAAATCACCCACAGCTCATGAATGAATAACTTAAAACGTTAATAAGCATTAATCAATGATAAACTATGCAGTGTTATTTTACATTTGATTACTAAATTAAATTTCTTTTCAGACAGAAACACTTAGGCCTACCTGAAAAATAAATTTAGACCTTCCTGAAATTAAAGCACTGTGTAGCCTATATAATTTGTATCTTTGTTTAATTGTATTCTTTTTTTGAACATGTGTTTGTACTTGTTTTTGCTTATCGTATCCTATCTCATGTATATAAAACAAAAAAGCCTGCACACTGCTGCATAACAAATAGCCTAGATATTTTATTCGTTTTGTTAAAGCATTGATTTTTCTTTTGCTATAGATATTTTACATTTCAAAATATAAAGCAAATGTTAATTATTACCTGAATAAAAAAAAATAAAAAAACACCAAAAAGAACCGATAAGAATAAGTACCGTTCAAGTACCGGATCGATAAGCAGTATCGGTAAGAGTAGTAATACCATTAAAACCTTAACAATACCCATCCCTAGTAATGATGCAGTAAATAAAATGTTCGCCGTCACCGTTCAAAGTCATATGGGTTTGGGCACCATAATAAATTCATTCTAAAAAATGCATTAAAACACCTCGACACCGCTTTTACTTTGCACGAAGTTCTGGAAAAACTGTGCCCAGATCTTTTCCCCTCCTTCTCACCTGTCTAACGGTGATCGTGTCGACTGACCTGAAGGAAACCACTAAAATGTTGGTGGAGGAAACTCAAACTATTGAGGACGTCCTAAAATCAAGGTGGTTTCTTTTAAATTGAAATTTCAAAGTGAGCCACCACCTACGGCCTTTTTTTTTTAAACCAAAAATGTGTTTTAGGTGGACAGATCAATACAGTACACAGAACATGTAGGATGTTGGAAAATAACAATGTCTTTTCTGTTAACCAAATGCTTTTTAATATTCGCTATTACTTCAATGCAAGTGAACATGCTCGCCGTTATTTGTTGCTTAGTGACGTGTGTGTTCAAGTAAGCCAGAAATGCGCAGATTCTGCGTAATACGCTGTATGTATTTAATATATCATGAGGACTCACGAGTTGCGTATTTGCGCTAAATCCGCGCAGATTTGGTTCCAAAGTTCATTCTTACCCTTATTTGGCTGGTTGGAGGGTGTTAATTTCAATCCCTGAATGTTGCACTCCTGTTTGTCATTGTGCACAAAACTTCATGCAAATAAATCATCAGAAATATTGCTGACTTGTGCGCGTCTCAAGCGCCCTCTTTGCGTTAAGGCTGATTTATACTTCTGCGTCGGACCTACGCCGGAGCCTCTACGCCGTAGCCTACGCTTTGGTTTTAATTTATATTTCTGCGTCGTTGTCCGTGTTGAAGCACGCAGAGGGAGCATGTGAAACCCGAGGAAGCGGTTTGAGCAGACCAATCACAGCGCTTGCGTCCGTGTAGAATAAACGCGTTGTTACATTTTTGGAGAGGTGCACGTCAGGGTACGCGCACTACGCACAGCCTACGGTGTAGCTACGGCGTAAGTTCGACGCAGAAGTATAAATTGGGCTTTAGTCCTAATGCCTGTTAGTTGTCTGTGGGAATTTTTTAAAAAATTTTCCCCCCATTAAATCTTGAAAAAAAAAATATAGACCTACCTACCAACCCTTTTTTTTTTTTGGCTGTTACTGCAAACCAAAATATTTTTAAGGATGGCCTGATTTAATTATCTAGTAGTGGCAGACTTTGCACCAAGTAATACTTTTGTACTTTACCGTTCTCCCTGTTTGGAGTTATTTACAATTTAGGCTTGAAATATTTAGTCAATATGCTTGTCTTATGGTAACATTAAATCTAAGCACATGTATACACAAATATATGCTCAAATTCCTTTTAGAGCTTGTTTGAGTAGTTTTGAATTTGTGTCTACTCTGGTCCACTTAATGTTGGTGACCTTTCATGATGGTCAAATGAATGAAACCTGTTCTCCTTTCAAAGGGCATATGTTATTTCAGGCTTAAGGCATGTGTGGAGTCACACTGCTCTGAATATAATGTGGATTGTGGACATCTACCCTTTTTACCCCTCCCTGGCTAACTCACTAAAACATTCCTCCATCAGCAATGGACAAATAGGGAGCAGTGCCTTACTCTTGTTTCAAAACCAAACACACTGAAAACATGTGCTACACTGCAGGAGAGAACTACAGGTGTTCTCAGTGTTCTTTTCATTGATGTGGAGGGTTGTTGTTCAAGCCGCTACGCACGTATGTCGTTCATGTTGTGTATTGTTCCAAGGTGATCAGAAGAATTCTGTTGAAATTCTCCATGGGGGATTAGCACAGCACTACCTTGTTTTTCTCCAGAGTACGTGCTTCGAGTCTACATGAACGGCACAATGGTTCAGAGTTCAAAAGAAAAAGTTGTTTTTAGGTTCATTTCTCATTTACACTGTTCATGTCAATTCCGACATTGGCCAACCAGAAAAAATATCAGCTTTTATAACAGTCAACCGTAATCATATGACAAGTCTTAAAGGAATAGCCTACTTAGCTCAAATTAAAATCACCCTCATGTCATTCCAAACCTGTATGACTTCCTTTTTCAGGTTTTTTTATTTCTTTCTTTTCCATACATTAAAATTCAGATGGGTCCAATGTTGTTTTGGTCAAAAGCTGTTGAAACATTTGTCATACAGGTTTGGAATGGCATAATAGTGAGTAAATAGTGACAGAATTTTCATGATGTGGTGAACTCTCCCTTTAAGCCCCGTCAGTCATCATCACCATAACTTCATACCTTTATTTCATATGAATTTTTCTAATTTCATTTTTCACTGCATTTCTTGATATGCTAAGCTTTGGTTTTATGCATGCTTCAACTCATTGTTTTTAAAAATAAAATGCTTCTAATGTTCTTCATTTGGGTTTTGCTATCATGAAGTGTTAAAGTCTTGCACCATGATGCTCAATCCAATTTGTTTCTTATGTATGCCTTCTTTGTCTTCCATTCTAACAGTTTCTCTCTCTTTCTTTTCTCCTCTGCTGTTTCTTTTCTGCCTGCCTGCCTGCTAATTCATATCATCTCAATAAACGGTCCGCTCTAAATCCAATTCACCCATTCACTCGTCAAATGTCCAGCGAGCTTCATAAAATCACCCATGTCTCAGATGAAACTCATTGAAGACGGTGCCGAACTGGATTGTGAGGTCATAGGGAACCCCATCCCTGAAGTTCAGTGGTGGTTCATTGAGGGCGAGCCAGATGAAACAGTCACTCAGCTGTTTGATGGTGCAAGAGAGGATCGTGTACGCATCAACGCCACCTATATTCACCATGCCACCAGCACGCTCGTCCTTACCAACCTAATGCTCAACGACACAGGCATTTACGAGTGCCGCGCCTCAAACGACCCTGACCGCAACGACCTCAGGACCCCACCCAAAGTCAAATGGATTCGTTCACAAGCGAACGTTATAGTATTTGAACGTGAGTTATGTTGTGGAAACGAGGTGTCTCCACTAGTGTAGAGGAAGTCCCGTAGATTGTCCCTTACTTTACCCTCCCTTGCCGCCCTCCCATACCAGGTCACATGACTTCTACACTAGAACCGTCTGTTCTGTCATAGTAATCTGATGCCATATCAGTGCCTAGAGCTTGTGAGATGAAGTTGAACCTTTTAAAGAAATGGCATTGATAAGTTAACGTTACTATCGGTCAGAAGTGTAAATCGCACTAATTGGCATGCCTTTCTGAAAAAGGTCTCTCATTATGTCTCATTAATGTAGGTTGCTTTTTGTAAACTTCTAAAAGGCTCTTTAGATGTCTGGCTTAACCCTTTTGGTGATTTTAGAGCACTTTAGCACACTGCATTGCCCACCTAGTGCTTTTCCACAACAGGTTTTCATAAGCTCATGTCCTCCAAACCAGTTGCTGGTTGGTATAATTTTGTTCCCTCTTCCCATCTGTTTTTGCTTGCAAACTGCTCAGTTTCCCAAGCTCACAGCTAAAATGTACCTTCACTTCTCCTTTGGTAGTGCGCAATGTGTCTTTCGGTGCACATTGTGGTGAACATCTTGTCAGCAATGTTCCGATTGTTCCGTCATGTCCAAAAATGTAATTTTTTTTACAGTACCACAGCGAATCCAGAGGTTGGTGGACTCATTTTAAAGGATAATCGACAGTGAATACTTGGTTTCCTGGATTTCTTTTCCAATATACAGTCAAGATGTTCTGAAAGCTGGCGAAAAGTATAGTTGTGTAACTTTTGCTTTTATGCCTTGGCAGCTTCAGAAATCTTGACCAGTCAACCTGTGGTGAGCAACCAGACTTCTGCAACTCTCAGCTGCAACCTTACCAACCCTACTTCTTCCATCAAAGGCCACTACTGGACCAGGAATGGCAAGACCATTGAAAAATCAGAGTCAACCAGTGACAGCACTTACACTGAATACAAGTATGTTCCTCATGTAAATAATTGTGACTAAATAAGAGCAAAATGTATAACTTTGCTCTTTTGGTAGTAATCAGTTTTGCACATTTAGTGTTTAGCCATCAATCCAGGTCCATTAAAAATAGTGCAGCTTCTCTGTTTGCCTCTGTCTTCTCTGTTCTGTTAAGAGCCTCTGGCACTCCATACTAGCTGACCTTAATTCTCATTAGAGCTGCTGGGTTGGAAAAATATCCATGGGGATGCCAGAGCAGTGTACTGGAAAAGCTGTTTACTTTATTGTTCATATTTGCTTTACTTTACTGTCCTCCCATCCACCTTTATTGATGTGGTGGTTGTTATATTGAGGGCTCTCCATTGGCATATAAAACAGTGAGGGGCGGAAACTTTAATTCTGGTTTTGATTTGTGGGTCTCATTGCTTGTTTTTCTCTCATTGGTAGAATTGAAAAGATTGATCACCTCCATGCTGGAATATATGAATGCGTCTTCCGGTCAGTGCCTCAGGTTAATGATACCATTGAAGTTAAAGGTAAGATAATTTGATGTTGCTGCAGCTGTATTTTTGTGTTTGTGTTCATCACCCATAATTATGCTCTTCCTGTTAGCTCCCCCACATGTAGTGGCCTACAAACACTCTGAAAATGCTAATGAGAACGACAAGGCTGCCCTAGTATGTGTGAGCCATGGATACCCCCTGCCTACTGACTGGAGTTGGTACAAGCTCGTTGAAGATGGAAAGGTAAAGGAAGACTTTACTAAACCGTTGTAATAACATGAGATTGGTACTAGGGGTGGGGCGATATTTTTTTAAACACTATATGGATTTTGACATATCGTATATATATCGATATATTGTTCATATTTAATTCTGATTTCGCCACTTTGCTTGTTTGCCTTCTCTGTGCTGTGCTCGCACCCGCCTCCTTGGTTTTGTTCCCCCTCCCTTTGCGTGCAGTGTTGCCAACTTGGCGACTTTTCAGACCCCTTTAGCGATTTAAGGACATTAGCGATATTATGACATTTTACTATTGTTATTGAAATACTACATTTAATATTACAAAGCTTTAATAATAGTAAATATACTTCTAGTTGTTATGGTAATAGAATTGCTACTAATAATGTTAACTATAGTAATAGAATTGTTACAATATTATCCAATTTATTTATGGTAATAATAATGTTACTAATAACATTTGTGGTTGTACTAGTAGTTATATTAATAATTGTAATATTATATCTAATTCATTGATAATGATAATTGTAAAATGGTGTTCTAGCTGTGCTTTTTTTGCTCTCATCTCTCCGACAGTGAGTTGACACACAAACTCGCCTCCCTCATTCATTTAATTTGCTCCAGATCAATAATGTTGGTGTTACAGGGCTTGAATTTCACAATGGGATTGCGTGTTTTGCGCATTATTTTACTCATTCCCGCAGATTTTGTGCTCTCACCCAAAATACACGCGCACACAAAACCCCTCAGTACTAAATTGTTTTTTTTTTTGCTGCTTATTGCTTATTGTCTTGGTGAGTATTCACGTAAACAGTTATAATTCACTACTTTTTTTACAGTTATGTTTTAAGTGAACGTAAACGGTTAAGAAAACGCGTGTGCAACATTATAATGGATCAGGTCTAAGTGACTGCAGCTTAATATACCTGCTGCCTAATATACCTACTGCCAAATTATAAGATTAAAAATATCTATATAGCAGGTTTTTCTACCTGGTATCGAGGTCAATTTTGGCTATTCACTTTGGAAAGCCACTAGCCACAGTGGCTGTTGAGCGCAAAATTAATGTCAAGCCCTGATCATTTTTAGTGAGTATTATTAGTGATTGACCGATATATGGCCCAATATTTGGCTTTTTTTTTTAATCTCGGCATCGGCCGAAACGTTTTTCTGATCGGTCAATGTGTTGGATGCAGGACTTTTATTTTGACGGTGTTCCAGACTTACTTTTGACGGTTGTCGATCAGCACCTGAGAAGAGAACGGCAGCACCTGATCACACAGCGCTCACTCACATTCTCCGTCTTCATTAGTTTACAATCTGTCAGTCATATCTTATACTTTGTTAGACAGAACTGGTAAACAAAAAGGTAATATAATATATAAAAAGTAATATATATCGGCCATCGACCACCCTGCCCTCTAAGATATCGGCATCGGCAATAAAAAAACAATATCGGTCAACCACTTATTATTATTATTATTATTATTATTATTATTATGAGGGATGTCCCGATCCACAGCATCGGTATCGTGCCGATACTGGCCCAGAACGCGAGATCGGAGGGGAGAAAAAATATGATCCGATACCTATCCAACAATGCTTGAATATTGCATTTCCCTTGCTGCGACATCCAATTAAGTGGCGCATATTGGGCGGTTTTGCGGGCAAAAAATGGGTTTGGGCGGTTGGATAAAAATTGAGCTGGTTTCGGATCAGTTCGGCGGGTTTTTGTAGCCGAAACAACGGCCCTTCAGATCCAGAACACACACACACACACACACACACACACACACACACACACACACACACACACACACACACACACACACACACACCTCTGGCTGACGTGCCCCCTAAACTCACAACAGACACTCCATCCCACTACCTTCGGTGTACTATAAACATGGTTTTGCAATCCGTCTCAGTTTATAAACCGTAGGCTGTAAACGGTATGCTACACAGGATTTTGACGCATATCCAAGCAAGGGTTTGTGCAGAGTGTGGAGCGCGCACTGCATGGCACGGAGCGCGGGCGCGAACACTTCCGTTTTCCTTTCAACAGTGGAAACAACTTAAAATACTCTATCATTTCTGGTCATACAGAAAATAACTTATTTATATGACTTACTTATTTATATATAACTTGCGTCAATATTTATTTTTTTGCGTAGCTTTTGGTGTGCATACAGTTCAAATTAAAATTTTGGTGTTCAACTTTGTGTTTTAAAAATACAACAACCGTTAGTTTTTCGTTTTACGGGTTAAAAAGGAAAAACGAATGGACGCAAAAGTACACGGATCAATGGGTAATTTAAAGCTTGTTAATGATTAACTTTAAACCTGTTGGTAGCTTTAAGTAGCCTCCTGAAGTAGGGCCTAGCCTGGCTGTCTGTATTAATTTTTTTTTGTTGTAGTGTTTGAATAATCTTTCATAATCAACTGTTGTTGTGGACTATATACTGGAGAAGTATTTGTTTTCCATTTGAGAGATGTTTTTAGTTGCTAATTGAGCAAAGTGCTTCCATTATATTTTATTAGGCCTAGTATTAGTTCAAGAATAAAATAGAATAAAAAAAATGTATCGGATTAATATCTGTATCGCAAACAGCCAAAGCTGCAGCATCGTAATTTATCGGTATCGGAAGTGAAAAAGTGGTATCGGGACATGCCTAATTATTATAGTTGTATTAATAGAATTTTCACAAATAATATTCAACCCAAGTTAAATAAAATAATTGTAACATAATTTAATACACAGCTCTGTGGAATCCTTGATTCTGATTGGTCAATCATGCCATCCAGCGGTATGTTATTCTCTGGTAACAACCGTTGAAAACTGTTAACACAGGCTCGTCCAGGTAACGGTCACTGTAGTCAACGCTTTACTCTTGCTAAAAAAACTTTTTTCCTTGTGGAAGTTTTGGGTTTGGTGAGCTAATAAAATATTAAAACTCAAATCAATATTTTGTGTATGTTATTTGTCATCCGGTAATGCGGACTCGCTCTCTTGTTTTATACAAATCCGGCTGCTGCCATTTTGCAACGATGGTTTTGTACACTGTAATGTATTATAAGATAACAAATGGGTATGATTTTAAAACGATATCTCTCATTCCCATAGTTATTTGAATGGCATGATTGTACCCTATTCCTTAAATGTCTGTCTGGTTTGAACTTGCCAATTGTTAGCAACTTTTCTCTGCGTAAGCTTTTAGTACTAGTACAATAAATCGATGCATCAAGCGATTCTGGATCGATTTTGAGAATTTCAGTATGCATTGCGATTCTCCCTCCAATCAATTTTGAGCTTAGTTTTTAGCTTAGTTTTAGGGATTTTTGAACCAAATCCTTCAGCCTTAGTAACTTGACAGTTTTTGTCTTCAACACACAGGTGTCAATTGTCAATGGCACTAATGACAAGTATGAGATCAAAAGCACCCCCAACAAGACCACGCTGTACGTAAAAGATCTGAACATCGAACAGGACATGGGCAACTACGAGTGCCTCGGCACCAGCGATGCGGGAAAAGGCCAGGATAAGATTCAGCTGCGTGTGCGCAGCAAGCTGGCCGCCCTGTGGCCATTCCTCGGGATTGTCGCTGAGGTCATCATCCTCGTCACCATCATCTTCATCTACGAGAAGAGGAGAAAGCCCGACGAGATCACTGACGGTATGTGACGGAACCGTTTAAGTCATAATTGTTTCACTTTCCATTTTCGTGAATGTACAAATGATCACTGGATGAAATTTTACATTTTTGTTTATGAATTCGTAATGGAGCAAGATCCTATTTCAGTTTGATTTTGTATGTTTGTTTTATTTGGCTGTAGTGTGTGGCTGTGCCTTAGCTGAGTCTATTTTTATGATTTACGTTGTTTGTTTCTCTGTTCGCTGCTGCTTTTACGTTGTGGTAAGTGCTCAACTGCATGTCAGACTGAAGTGGATTTGCTTAAGCGAGTGGTTTTGGGGTTTTGAATGCTCTCGCTGATAGCCTGAAAAGTACAACTCTTTCACTGGCAGTTTGTCTTAAATAAGATGATAAAATGAACCAGATTCCTTCTACTTGGTTTTAAGAAAAGCAACTTTATCGGTTCTCCAGTAGCCAGTGAAAGCGTTCAGCTGAGTCTGACATTTTGCAGTTCAGAATGGGTTTTGAATGTCAAGGTATACATCATAACATAATGACATTCCATACGGATCGTTACATTGCTTTGCATGTTCTCTGCATCGTCTTCTCATTGCATGATATTCTTCAGCCCTACATTCTAGCAGTGACTTCCTCTGCATCTCAGTTGTTTCTGAGAGGCAGCACACATATGGCAACAAGGGTGGCAAAATATTTAATCCCAACTTTATTACTTTGACCGTTTTTGTTATTCTGAGTGTGTTTTCTGCATGAAAACCTGGGAAAATACCTATTTTTTACACTCTGATTCTGTTTTTAAAAGAATGTGTTTGTTGGGTGTCAACTCACATCTTATTTAAAGTTACTTTTCTGATTGTCTAACTGTCTGAAGCACAACCTTGCCAGTAGCTGTGATATTTTACTAAAAAGTCATGTGACTTCAAACCCCCTAAAATACATATTTATAATTTTATTTTACATATTATAAATCTATATTTAATATATACATTTACTTGAAAGATTATGTTTAAAAACATTAAATGCAACAATAATGACTAGGGCTGGGTAAAAAATATCGATTTCTCGATTTTAATCGATTCTCATTTTTACGAACTGATATCGATTCTTAAATCCCAAAAATCGATTAGTCATCCTGTTTTCAGTTGATGAATGAATGGAACATTGTAGCGCGCATCCCATCCAATAAACGCAATAATCTTTGTGCTTTGTTACTATTGATATGAAACAAAGTCTCAGATTTCAAATTACGTCCATTTTCTTACGAAATTCAAAAATATACCGTTTTGGCGCTGTGGCGTGAGATCGCTCTGGCGCAGCTCAAGAGAAGCAACAGCGCCGAGCACACATGATCTTCTCTTCCGCCTTAATATTACCAGTTACAGCGTGAAATAAACATGAATGAGCATCTGAAAGTGTGTTAAAAGATAGAGTATAACTTATCGAAATCCTTATTGTCACATGGAATCGCTCAATCATTGTTTCAACCGAGGAAAGACGTCAGTGAAACAGCTTGTAAACAATGTCATGTAACGTCACATTTACCTCAGAAAAACCATATCCAGTGACCATGAACTCGTTAGTCAGCTAGAAAAATTAACTCTAGAGAGGAGCATTTTGCTAAATATATGCACCATATTACATATGCATTTTATGTTATTTTATAATTATTTTATGTTTTTCAATATTTAATGCATGTTTGAATAAATCTGGCAAGTTTTTATGACAGCCACCATTTAAATGTTTATATTTCATATAACTTTATTATTAGAAAAATAAATAAGTGTAATTGTTTGTATACAAATCAGTAAATCTTTACCTTCAATATTAGGCTATAGTAGGCTAATGAAACAATTTTAATGATACAACTGACTCCCATAGTTTACAGCATTGGTTAAGAGATTTTTTTTCCTTGAGAAAATTTGCCATGTATTATACCTGATATCCAAAATAATCAATATTGAATCGAATCGAAATCGAATCGAATGGCAAGCTTGTGAATCGAAATCGAATCGAATTGTGAAATTTGTGTCAATACCCAGCCCTAATAATGATGTTAAACACCCTTAAAATGCTTATTTATATAAAAATTCCCCACAAATATATAAATAAATAATACCCCCACAAAATGCATGTTTTTTTTTAAATATAAATTTTTATTGTGACGAAGCACAAATGTGTGTGTGTGTGTGTGTGTGTGTGTGTGTGTGTATATATATATATATATATATATATATATAATTTTTTTTTTTTTTTTTTTTTTTTTGTACATTTGATATACAATTTAGTTTTGTTTTATTTATTGTATGCCGTTTGTTGAAGATAATTATTTTTTATGCAGTACATAGTGTCTGATAGACACAAATTATAATTCTTTTCATTTCCACACAGCCGTTGTCATGTCCACAGATTTGCATGCGTGTCAGAGGCAGGGCATTTTTCAGTGCTTGTTTTTCAATATGAAGTTTCTGGTCAATATACTGATTTCAGAAGTCCAGTGCAGGAGTTTACAAATGTGATATAATGCTGTTTGAGAGCTTCATCATGATTGATGCAGAAAAGAACCATGTTTTTCTCAACATTACATGTGTAGGTGAGGTTGTGCTACAAACAAATGATACTTGATTGGAAACGTTTGTTCTTGGGTTGAAAACCACTAACCGTATCCTTTCAATCTAACATCAGACTGCATGGTTAATGTAAATGCATTATTCTGCATGAATCATTATTAGTAGTGCTGTAAAAAGAGTCATAGCTTTTAGATGACGTGTACAGATTTTTCAGTAGAAAAAAACAAACAAATTAAGAATTTAAACAAGGTTTACTAGTCCCCGAATCACATTACTCATTAGGCGCTGAGGCTGTCAAACTAGAGCTTAGACAAGCTACTGCAACTGTACTAGTAGACTAGTAAACATGCATCATCTTGTAAAATTAGTGTTTTAACGCTTTTCTTTTTCTTTCCATGTCTTCCTGCTTGCTGTAGATGACGACTCAGGAGCTGCACCACTGTAAGTGTTTAGTAATATTTGTGATGAGATATTGATGTGCAGATATCTGTGCAGTACAGTCGAAGGAACTTCTAGGCCGTGTTGAAGTCTAGACTAGCCTCTCGATGTGCTTCTAGCGCAGGACATTCATATGCACATCAAAGAGAGATCTGACGTACCGCCGTGTTTTACAGGAAGAGCAACGCAGCTACTAACCACAAAGACAAAAACGTCCGGCAAAGAAACTCCAACTGAGAGGAGAAAAGGTAGTATTCTTCAAGTGTTTATTTAGAAAGTCAATAAATGTATACATTTAATCTAATCAAATTTAATCTATATAAGGATTTTTGACTTATTTTTTAATGTGTATGTAAAAAAAAATATATATATATATAAAAAAAATATATATATATATATATATATATATATATATTATGGACTTGTTCATAAATTCATTATAAAATATAAACTGTAATCTTTTTTATTTTCTGTATTAAATTATTTTAAGCATTTTAATATAGAAATATTTTTTTAATGAATTGTTTTATTTTGTCCATGTAATATATGTGTATTCATAAATAAAATTATTGATTATCGTTTCTATGATCAAAATATATTAAAATACAGAAAATGAATTAAATGTTTTATTAGTTTACATTATATTACATTTTTAAATAAAAATAATCAATTTTATTATACTTTTAAATTATTTTTGTCTATGCATATTTTAAAAAAACTACAGTAATTTTTTGGTCTTTATAAAATTTATGAAAAACATCTGTAATGGGATATAAAGATACAAATTAAAAAAAAATTATAACATAAAATGGTGTATGCATATTAACATTTTTTTATTTAATGTAATATACATCTTTTATTTATGTGTATGTATGTTTTTTTATTTTTATTATATGAACTACAATCAGGTTTTGTTGCTTTGTTTTGTTTGTTTCAGGTGTCTCGATGACTACTGCTGAAGACATGCAGAGTACTTTGGTTTGAGTAGCACATTATAGTGCACCCTGCGGTTCCTTAACCTTCTGCTTGAGTGTAAATGTCTTGAGATATTAATTGGTCTCCTTTTACTTTTATCCGTTTCTGTAATGTGCTGCCAGCAGATGTATTTAAAGTGGTTCTGGGGGGGAAGGGGGGAGATTGCATGATTGTGTTCGTGCTGTAGAAGTGTGTTTAGTGAAAATTAATGTGGGAATTAACCCCGTCTTCCTGGCTTCTTTCACTGTTCTCCACGAGTGTATGCACCGCGACTTTCTGAAACTCCTACCGAGTGTGAGATCAGATCACGGTTTCAGCAGCATGAGAATTTGATGATGTTCAGATTGCTGAAACAACCATTTTCTGTGGCAGCAGTCAAATGACTCATTCAATTTCTTTTTGGCAGTCATTTTCCTTCCTGCAAGCCTTAATGTTCAACCACTTTATTGTACATGCTGTTTTTAATTATAAAAATTATTTAAATTAACAACTTTTATGTGCAGCACTCTTGTTGTTGCTGCATATTAAAGTGCACTGTTCCATGTGGATGGTCAAATGACACTTTATATTGTCTGGCTAACAATTTTCCGTTTAATTTCTAACAAGCTTATTTTCAACTTGCTTTTGATGGTTTCCAATGTTGAATTTTAGGGTTCCTCCTGCCATTTAAACCCATAAGGACCAAGTGCGAGTGCAGTGTTCCTCGGATAATCTGATATATTGTTTCCCAAATTCTAACATGGAGAATAATGACATGGTTATATATATTTAGGTTAAGTCAGTGAAGTTGGGATTTTAGTCAAGGCTTGTTTTGTTGCTTAAATGATACTTTCCTATAGACCGTCATACTTGCATTGTAATACATTGTGAAGTATAGTGTCTGGATGTGTGCTATTTCCAAGTTAAGAGATGTGTAAAATTTAAGACCTTGATGGAAGTGTATAAATCATTTTGCCTTAGCTTCATAGGAAATACACGGTCTATTGTACTGACTTGCACAATCTGAATAAATGTTTGATTTGAACTTTTGAATATTGCTTTGTTTATGTGAAGTGATTTACTGTATAAATCATTAGAGATGCAGCAGGACTGAAGAATCCGCGTGTTCTTTGAGCCGCCAGAAGGGGGCGTCGTTAACTCATTTATTCGCTTCAGTTGTAGGGAGCGGCTCTACGTGACAAAGCTCACAGCATTGTTATATTGGAGACAAGAAACCTCCATGTAAACCTTCATGTACTTTGACTAGTCACCCATATTATTAGCCTACTCGTATTCATAGTAATTAAGTCAATGCGGATATTCCCAAGCTATCGCAAAAACTTTGGAGAGCCATGTATTTTGGCCGGATCTACTAGGCCTACTTCTGATGAACATACTTTTCAAATTCTGAATTAAATACGGCTTTTGTCGAATGTCTAGGTGGTGTAATTGCAACGAAAACGTCTCAGTCATTAACATGCATATATTAAAGTAGTTTGGCATCTCTTACTATTTCAATAACAAGCAGTGGAGCTATTTTGAGAATATAATTTGAAATAGCCTACTTTGAAAAACCTGGGAAAAAGACATCTGACAAAGTGGCATGAATTTTTGAAGACATTTTGACCTTTTGATGACACTTTGTTCAGGACAAATGGAATAACCTATAATAACCCTAATTATTCATGAATGAAAATAATATTTTAATTGGTCACAAACCTGCCATTTTAATCAAATCATGTTTTTTGTTTTGCTTTGAAGATGGTATTTTTCAAATATGCATGAGATCAAGTCAAATAAATTTCCTCGTTCTTAAAATATGCCGGCCTCTTTTTTTTCTTGAAATGTGTAAATGGACATGCATCCTCACCACAGGCTACTACTAGGCTATATGCTGCTAACCTATATTTAACACAAAGAAACGCAGAATTAATCGCACAAGCGCATCTCGGCCCATTTCCCACTAATTTCTCCCTGCTATATGCCTGTGAACACAGAGCTTGCGATGCGTTTCCAGGTAAGGGAGTGAACGCGTGCAGCCATAGCAACGCTCCTGGTGTAGTTGTGTCTGGTGACACAGGGACGCGGAGTAAAGCCACTAACTGCCTACGTCCGCGCTTTCGCAATCTGGCAGTGTCAGGGTTCATTTCAAAGGAACCCTGTCATGGACGAAGCGGAGGACGGCGATGAAGACCACAAAGAGATCCTTGACTCTTCCTCCAGGATGAAGAGTGCAACACCAGGAGGGGGAGTAACGAGCAGGATCTCCAACAACAAGGATTTCGCCTCGGTCTCCTATGGATGCAGCACGGAATCCACAGCGCTCCTCAGTCACGGAGATGTTTCCAGGAGCGGCTTTGACGGTGAGGTTGGCACCGGAATGAGATGCGTTATCAACGGAGACTGCCGAAGAAACGACAGCTTGTCCTCAGTCCTCTCCAAGCAGGAGAAGCAGACAGGTGGAGGCTTCACAGCATCTGTATGTCACTCAAGCACCTCCAGCATGGACGGCTCGGTCACTCCTGCCCCGACCGCCGACAAGAAGGACTCTAGGGTTTCCTTCTCCAACGCCCCCCCTGCCCACGGACCGACCCCGAACCAGCAGGACCATTCTGTGGGCTTTCCCAAGTCTGAGGATGGCCAGATCTCGGCAGATGATGGGGAAACCAGGGACAATCAAACTTACATGCAGAGGCAGTTTAGCGCCATGCTACAGCCCGGGGTCAACAAATTCTCCCTGCGTATGTTTGGGAGCCAAAAGGCTGTGGAGAAGGAGCAGGAACGAGTCAAATCCGCTGGCAACTGGATTATTCATCCGTACAGTGATTTCAGGTAGGGGCGATGGGGTAACACCTATGGAGACTCAATACCTGGTTACAAATTCCCATGAATTCTGTAAAATAGCTGGCTTTTCTGGTATAAAAAGGTGCGTTTCTGTAAAATATTAAACATTTTGTTTGACAAAAAAAAAAAAAAAAAATGAAGATATCCCACGGTCAGTAAAGAGCAACACTGAACAAAATCATGGTAACAGGGTTGACTATTTAAGGTCATCCTCTTCTTACAAATAACACTTTAAAATGCAGTGAAAGTAAAAAAAGAAAAAAGTAACAGTTGAACTTTTAAAGTTCAATTAGCCATTAGTGGTCTAGGTATTAACACTACAAGAAAGAGATTTTAACGCTGATATTTATTCATTCGTTCATTCGAACGTTCATTCATTCACAAATTCAGAATCACATCAGCTGTTAATTGTACAGTCAGGGGCAGGTGGTCCTCTACTAACAAATAAGGTGGCACTTATGCTTATACATTATTTATAAATAAGGTGGCACTTGTGTATACACCTTGTTTGTTAATAATGTCATCTTAAAATGTTACATTTATTAGAGGACATATTTAAATAGTCAGCCCTGTTACTGTGACTTTGTACAGTGAACAGCTGATGTGATTCTGAACACTAAATATTTGTGAATGAATAAATATCAGAATTAAATTCTCTTTCTTTTAGTGTTATGTTCTAGACCGCAATGGCTAATTGAACTTAAAAATGTCTTTTAATGTTTGTTTAGCCATTCTGCTCTAGTTCATAACACTACAGGGTGTGCTGATATTTATTCATTCATTCACATATAATATTATACAATAATATATTATACAATAATATTTAGTGTTCAGTCTCACACCAACTGTTCACTGGTCACAATAACACGGTTGACTATGGGACTACGACTAAGACCATACACATTTTAGGATGACATTATTAACAAACAAGGTTGCAAAGTAATTGTGATGTCAATTTGACAGTCTTCTAAAAATTCATTTTAATTAACATTTTATTAAGTTTAATTTTTATTAAACTAATTTATGCATCAACTCTGTTACCATCATACCAGTATCAGGTTTGAGGGACACAAAAGGAAACCTTTTCCTGGAACAATCTATTGGCTTGAATATCAAACATGCACAATTTTATAATTAGTAATAAGGATTGGGAACTCACATTCACTTGATATTTTAGCAAACTCATTAATCAACAAAATTAATCATTGATGGCCAACTTGCACCAGCTGTTATGTTTAATGTAATCAGGTGTGTATAATTTACCAGAAAATTTATGGAAATCCTTTTGCGTAAAAGCCGGATAAACTGCAAAGGGAAATTTAGTCAGGACACTTACTTCAAAATCCAGAAATGATCTCCTCAGCCTCTCATGATAAACTCTGTGATGAAACGCAATCAAAAAAGTGGGAATAAAACTTTCTTGTGGAGCCTTACTGACACTGACCCTGGACCAGATAAGAACTGATCTTGTTTATTACTATAGCTCAACAATATAATTCAGTGGTTTGTTTGTTGTTCACACAGCAAGCACTTTTAATAATAGTGTCCTCTGTTGTCTTTGCTTAATTATGTCCCAGGACAGGGAGACAAGAAGGCTTTCCTCAAATACAGTGACAAACAGGTTGATTTTATATCAAGTTACCTCCAAAAAAGGCTGTTAAACATAATGGTTCAGTTTTAGGCAGTAGCTATGATCTTTTGATTGAGACAGACCATTAATCAGTTTGACCAATATTTTTCATAATCATTTGCTGGGTCCCCAAAGAGTAACACTCAACAATGTTAGTACACCAACTGTGCATTCAACAGGAGATGACTCATTTTGTGTAAACCATAACCATACTTTTGTAATAGCCATTCATTATGAGGCGAGAAACACATAGCAGAAATAAAAGATTTTACAGACTATCTAACTAACTATTAAAAATAATAAAACATAAATGCAACAAATCATATAAAAACAATTAAATAATAATAATGAATAGATAAATAAATACACCATTCTCTGATTTCCAATATAAATTTCATTATTTTAATATAAGATATATACACCAAAAATTGAAGTAATCTTTCATAAAAGTATCAGGCATAAAAATAATTAAAAAATAATCGTTAAAACACAACACAACAAAATAATAATAATAATCTAAATAAAATAAACCATTCTCTATTTTCAGATACCCAGCTCAGTGTATCAGTGCAATATTTTATATATAATTAAAGAAAATATAATAAAAAACAATAATTAATTCTCTCTTTTTAGATACCCAGTTCAATGTTTTAATGGAATATTTTAGATATAAAATAATAAAACTAAACGTTCATAAAAATACTAATATATAATATCTATATTCAAATAATTTATATAAATATATATATATATAATTCATCAAAATAATAATAACAATCCATTCAGTACAATATTTTAATGGAATATTTTATAATTAAGGCTAAGTACACTATCTCATACAGAGAAAGAAAACTCAGGGGGGGAAACTGTCCTTTTTTTCCCAACATCAGCATCATTACAAATTCTTTTACGCTCTCTGCTCGTTGTGCCAATAACTTTTCATGCACATGTTTTTCTGTTCATGCACGGAAACAAAGAAAGAAAAGAAAATGTATAATGGATTTGTTCAAGCTAGTCTTCGTATTTATTCATAATCACACGTTGCAGTGCAGGCCGGTGACCTATTATTATTTGCACAGAGAAGACAAACGGAGAACTGCATTTAAATGAGCTTTATGTGATGAGCACATATTATTAGATCACTGCATAGTTTGCTTGAGAAAGCTCAGTTATGATCGCTTCTGAAGTTTTGGTTTCAATACCACAGACAGCTTTGCAATCATGTCACCATATATGATCAATAAATGATTGATACACCTTAAGAAAAGCTACTTAGATCTTAATGTCACACTTAAATTTCAAAAATCTGTAAGCCAAATCATCCCGTCTGTATCCCTTTCTCAGCGTCCTTGTGGTGACCTTGCATAGGTTGACTATTATTTATTGGTACAATATCTCACCATATTGATTTCATCCAACAGGCACTATATCACACGAAAGCGGTTTTATTACGCCTACATCGCCTCTCGTGTGCGTGTAGCGTGTTTGTCAAGGGGTTATTTATAGGATGTGTCCCTGTCTCACCGAACGCACGAGAACTGAATTTCATTTCCTTATTCTAAAGGTGTGCCTCTTATGCCAAATACATGAAAAATGCCATATTAGATTGACATACGGCAAACAAGAAATCAAAACAGTTCCCAAAAAACAGCCTCATATTAACATAAGGTGTCCATGCACCAAGCTAAATAATGAATTCATGCACACAACTCTACCTTGAAGACTAGAATTTACAAATGAAAATATTCAGACATTTTGTTTCAGACACTGAAATGCCTATTTTTTTTGCAATTTATCAATAAAATAAAAATTCTGCGGCATTTTTGCACATGCATTTAAGCGTATGACCTGATTCATTGAATTCATGTACCCGTTCCTTCATTCTCCACATAGGTTCTACTGGGATTTCACAATGCTAATGTTTATGGTGGGCAACTTGATTATCATTCCTGTGGGCATCACCTTCTTCAAGGAGGAGACCTCCACCCCTTGGATTATCTTCAACGTAGTGTCCGACACGTTCTTCCTCATGGACCTGGTGCTGAACTTCCGTACAGGCATTGTCTACGAAGACAACACAGAGATAATACTGGACCCAGAAAAGATCAAGATGAAGTACCTGAAGACGTGGTTCGTGGTAGACTTTGTTTCATCCATCCCGGTGGATTATATCTTTCTCATCGTAGAGAAAGGCATCGACTCTGAGGTTTACAAGACTGCCAGGGCATTGCGGATCGTGCGCTTCACCAAGATTCTCAGTTTACTGCGACTACTTCGACTGTCCAGACTGATTCGTTATATCCATCAATGGGAAGAGGTAAGATGGGCTTCATTGTTGAAGTCAAACACGATCTTTCGATTTGTGACAATGTGAAGAAATTTAAATATTCGCTTCGACGAAAGGAGTAATTTGTACTCATTTAAAATTGGTTTTATTCCACATTGAATAGATTATCGGTCATCTCATGATGGCTGCCATTTGAGATAAACAAAATAAATGAATCATGGCTGATAGCTTCGGTAGCCTAACTCAAAAATAATTGCTTCTGCTGGATATACACAATGGCTGCATCCGAAAGCGCATAGGCCTACTCTCTTCTTTTGAATAATAAATTAATTCACGACCATAGACTGTAAGAAAGATGGTCGACGCACCTTCAGTCTCTTCCACAGTAGAAAACTGAAGCGGCAAATGTCCCAATATGGCGCTGACATCTTTCGCTGATTTGAACCTGATTCTGCGCAGAAACGGTTAGTACAGTTTACTGCAGAACAACTCATTATATCGGTGTGACATAAACAATTATGGAAATATAGAAATTAAAGTTGCAGCTCCAATCGTCTCCTGAAAATCACCCAAAAAAGTCAGTTGGTACCTCAGTGACTACTTCGCTCAGAGAAGCTGTCAATCACAGCTGTCAATCATGACGTCACACTCCCGTTTTTATAGCATCGAATAAGTAACTTAGACCAAACTTATTTTTAAAAAACGAACACTTCAAACTTACATCAGCTTGATAAAACTACCTAAAATTACACTTTTATTTGAAGTGTAATTGGATTGTTTAGTTTGCCTCACGTCCCATTAGACTACATGGAGAGGGTGGGGTTTATGACCTATACTTGGACCAGCCACCTGGGGGCGATCAAGACGCTTTGGCTTTGTTTTGCTTGTTCATTGCTTGTTAACGACTATTGAAAAACTATATATATATATATATATATATATATATATATATATATATATATATATGTATAGTTTTGTGCACTTCTGAATTTCACTGGTAATAGTAGGTCACCTGGGTACGTTTGGCCTACTGTTTTATGAGTACTGTGAGTTCAGACATACTACTCCTTTCACATACGTTTTTTTGCCTACTAAATAGTAGGGAAGTATACATATTTGGATGCAGCTTCTGGCATTGGCAGTCTGACAAAATAAGACAAGAAACATGTTGAAAATAAGACTGATATGTTGAGCGTTCTTGCGTTCTCTTCCAGTGAATGCATATACTCAAATACAACTTGACGGAAATGTAGGTCATTTTGGATAAATGTGGTATGAATGTAAACTTCTGGGTCTCTATCACACTGAAGATAGAAGATCGAGCACATTGCATTGTGGGATGTAGTCATTCTTATGCTATTCCAAACATAGCAAAATGTTTATTTACCTGGTGATGTCACTTCTTTTGTTTGTAATTGCGAGAAGCAGCAAGTATTCAATTGAGCTTTTCACTGATTTCCAATGCTGTCTTGTAGGCGTTTGTCGTGGGCGACTAATTAGGTTCACAGGCTAAGTAACGTAGCCTGGGGTAATTAACCATCATAAACATTGATAACAGCAACTGACTGACCACAATAGTAAAAACAATTCAGTGCATTAACATTAAAACAATGACCAACATTTCAAAACACCACCTTTTGTGAACATTTCGGATGATTATATAGAGAGCCAGCTGGGTGACAGCAATGTGACGATTTGTCTGGGGTTGAGCTGACTGATGATTCAGTTATATGCGTTCTTTTCACCACCAAATGGGACAATTATGCTCCTGATTACATAGTGGTAATTTGAGCTAGGCATGGCCCTCAATTACTGAATCAACCTTGCACAGCAGTGCCACATTCACTCCACACAGTTTAGCCCCCGTATAGCTCTTGATTACTCAGGCAGGGACAAAGCACGAGTAAGACAACCTAAAAGATATTACCAAGTTGTGAAACCCATTTGTCTTACACCACTTTTCCTTAATCTTGATTAAGTGAAGGTAATGCCTTAAAACTTTGGTTTTTTATCGGGGAAAGGTCATAAATAGCTAGCATAACCTTCAACTGCACACTTAGATTATTGCCCATTACCCTGATTTTGTACTCCATGTAAACAGCTGCCACCCTTGGACGTTTGTAAAGCCTGATCAAAACGCCTGTTGTATTTTTGGCCATAACAAGAAAAACAGTAATACTTCAAATGTTTTCATTTTTCAGTAATACAATTCTCATTTTTAACTTAATTTTCTGTTTATTAGTACTTATAAAGCACATTTTAATGCTTATTCTGCACGACCACATTCTTCATCTCTTAATCATACCCCATACCTAAACTTAACAACTACCTTACTAACTATTAATAAGCAATAAATTAGGAGTTTGAGGCAAAAGTCGCAATTAATAGTGAATATGTGTTCCCCATACTAAAGTGTTTCCAGAAAAACTAACAAGAAAAGCATTTCATTAGCCAAAGTAGCATGTCATAATATAACCATAATTTATGCTAGCTAATAAAAAAGGCTTTGCTTGCCAGCCTTCTGCTAACAAGATTACAAAGAGTATAGGTTAGCAATGGTGAACATTGTGTTAAGCTATCAGGCCAGTTGTTATTATCTTGCTAAAAAAACACAAAGCAAAATGTTTTTGACCATTTATAATTTTGTAAAAAAAATGCATTCTAAGCTACCAGGTTAATAGTTAGCTTTCAAACGGCAGGGTAATTAAAAACAAAGAAAGATAAATGTTCTGTTTACAAGATTACATTGTGTATGTTAGGTAAGCATGCTATCTATACTATGCTAATCTATGCTAAGCTGTCAGGCCAGTTGTAATGTTGCTAAAATCACAAAGAAACTAAAATCACAATTAAAGGGAAATGTTAGTTGATTAGCTTATATTAACCATTTATAATTTAGTAAAAAACTATAAATGGTAAGCTAGCAGTCTAAGCACTAGCTTTCTAAATCCAGACCAACTATTGGAAAATCCCCAAGAAATCAAAACGTTTAAAGTGCTGACACACCAAGCCAAAGAGTGTCTGTTGGCCAACATTAGGCAGTTGTTGAGTGTCAGCCGGCAGTTTTTACGGTGTGGGGTATATTTGGCCAGTTGAGCATATTGACTTTGTAATTCGTATTATTGGCATCGGCAGTGAGAGAGAGAATTCTGACGGGCTGTTGCTCAGCTTAGTGAACGAGTTTTCACTACAATCAAAGAATCAAAGCAAAAGTGATAAAAGCCAGCAAAGAAGTCAATATGGCACAGACAGAAGGCTATTGTAATTCTACATCATCTTACCTGAGCATTCCAATGCGCAAATATTGTCAGTGATCAGCGAGATTGATATTCAAAATGGTAGGCAAGCACTGCTTTGTTTACAGTTTTTATATTTGCAGTCCTAGTTTCGGCTTCCATTTTTAATGACGGATATAGACTATAGATACAGGTGCAGAACGCATGTGCTAGTTGACACTCGCCTGTAGTCCTTTTAGTGCGTTTAAACGCAGCGTTTTGGCTGAGACGAAGCCGACGAGAGGCGACAACAAAGTCAACTTTCATTGCAGGCCTTTAGAATGACCCTATTTGGTTGTATAAACACATGAATAAGAAAACTAAAAGAAGCTGAAGTTCAGTCAGCCGAAGCGCTTGCTATAATTGGTTTAAATTAAATTAAATTGGAGATTAAAAACTTTCACATAGTTTGTAAAAGTTGCTTACAAAATTGTTTCGAACCAACAACCACACCATGGTATGCATACTGAAAAATTATTTTAAAAAAATGCCTGGTGATTATATTGTAGGCTACATACACAAGCCAGTGTTTTAACGGGGACATTAGTCAGCTGATGTTTGACAACACACTTACAGTAGGTGATTATGCATGACAGAAGAAAAAGGATATTTGGTATGGATCATTCATTTAACCAAATTTAAATCGCAGTGTAATGAGACCTATAAGTGCTTCCACATTTCTTTGATATCAGTGACCCTGATCAAAGAGGCTTTCAAGAACTGCAGGGCGACAATGATATGCTAAACAAACAGCCATAACTCCCAACCATAGCCCCAAGCATGATGCTTCTCTTCAAATATTAGTCTCCAGTCAGTTTTATGTTTTGTATTGTCTCGGTTTTAAGATGCTGCTGCTTCTCAAGCTAGAAAAAACAACCCATGCCGACTAAGAACTTTACAACATGAGCCAGGTTAGTGTCTCTGCCTTGTCTTCTTTTATCGCTGTTTTGGCTCAGTTGCTATTTGGGGCACTTGGCTTTTCTCAGGTGTGACAAGCCTTGTTTCTGGTATGGGAAGAGAGTGTTGACACTGTCTCACACAACCACACAAGGAATTATCCTGGGCTGGCTCCAGATCGCTTTCCAATAGCTGGCTTCTTCACTTTGTAACCACAAACAAACTGCATACACAGCTGTCTCCAAGAGACACATTCTCCACTCTTGCTTAGTCTTGCCAGGAAGAACTCTGTATCAGTTTGGCACATTACTTTCATCATTCACAGACATGTTCGTATCATTCTGAACTCACAGTCACCGATATTGAATCTAATCTGACGGGATGAAGTTTGTAGAATGTACTGTACTCATTACATAAACCTTTGATAAACCTGATCTCAATACAATATGTTCACAAATCTAGAGGTCAAAAATAATCTACTAGTCAAAGGGGTTTTGAAACAGTAGCTTGTTTAGACAATCCCTCCGAAAATGAGGGATTTTGTTTCAGAGTCTGTCTGTGTTTCAGAGTCGTGATAATTTAATATCTTCTGGTTTGTCCTAGAGAGTCCTTCCCTTCTGCTACTCAAATGTAATGAGCTCTTATCTTGACTGACAGATCTTTCACATGACCTATGACCTGGCCAGTGCGGTGATGCGCATTATCAATCTGATTGGGATGATGCTACTGCTGTGCCACTGGGATGGCTGTCTGCAGTTCCTGGTGCCCATGTTGCAGGACTTCCCTTCAGACTGTTGGGTGTCCCTTAACAAGATGGTGGTAAGTCTTACCTTTCAACTTACCTTGGTTTCTGTAACGCAAATCCTCCTTAACTCTCCTAAATAGCAAGTTCTCAGTGATTTGTGTAGCCCAAAGTTTGAGCATCATTTTATTCAGTTACACACAAATAGGAATGAGCCATTTTCAGTCCAGGAACTGAATCTTGGACTCAGCAAATGGCTCTGAGAACGGTCACTCAAATTATGCCTGGACAATTCCACACAATATGCAAATAACAAAGCCAACACCTCTACTGATATTATCAGTGTTTGACAGTGTTAATCACATGGGGACATTGGGGAGCCGACTCCATCACCTGCTCCTCTCACTTTCACAAGTCTGCCAGGCACTTCGAGTCACCCCTCCCTCACTGCTCACCATCATCCATCTGTTCTAGAAGTTGTCCATGCTGTTTAGTCTAGTTTGAAGAAAAGACACTGTTTGGACATTTGCTACACTAATGTACACAGTAATCGATCGCGAACTCTTGCTCGGTAAAGTGTGTACAGCGTCAGGCAACTTTAACTGAGAGAACGACTTATACTTGGGTTATCTGGGGATTCACATGTGGGCAAAAAAACACTCTGACAAACAAAGGTTAGCTTGTTTTAAACATTATTGTAAACGATTGGCGACAGTGTGTGAATAGTCGTCAACCAGTTTGGTATGAAAAACGCAACGTGCTTTTAAAAAAAATGAATTTACCAGTGGAAAGGTTGACAAACTCACAGGGTTGAATAAATCTAAGAAATGCAGATTATTTAGGGTTTCCCTGCCTGAGACTCCTTTTTGAGACTCTTTATATGCTTTCATGTGACATGGGGACAGGTTTCTCATTGGCTTTTGTTACCACAATAGTTGCAGTCAGTCTAGTCATTGCCAGTTCTTAGCAATCAAGGTCAGCTGCTTTCGAAAGGCAGATTGATTGAAATGAAAGACGCAGCGTTAAACGATCCTTCTCATTATTTCAAGTGTCCGCCTGTACTCTCAATAGGCCCTTATTTGTGCGGTAATGAAGCCTGTGAGTCACACTCGCTGAAGTGTTGCTTCAGCAAAGGTGCTATAAAACACTGGACAATTTACAAACCTTCCTTGGGTGTTAGAACACAATACAACTTAGAGAGGCATTACCATTCAGGATACTGGAAAAAAAGTGACGACATTCAGACAGTGTGAATCCAATCCAAAATAGTATCACTTGTACTGCCTTCTTCCTGTTTGCAGATAGCCAGGGTCAGATTCTGAAAAAATGTGTCTTCAATAGTGGTTGGAAAAAACATCATGATCATTAATGTAAGCCTAGACTAATCAATATCACATCCAAACTGAATAAAAAATGTTTTGTTGAAGTGCATAAATGAGTTACAAATGAATCAGCCACAATTCATCTGCCGCTGTGTTTCCCGCCTCTGATAGATCAATGCACTGAAATACACCCTTTGATCCCTTTTGATCCAGCTGTGCCCTGTGATCCATGACCTAGCATCTTTAAATCCGTCTGTGCACGGTTAGAATCCCAAATAAAGCATGTCCGATTCAAAGGTACATGCTCACATATGCATTTTCCAAGATTCTTGCTCATGAGCTCTGCAAACTTGAGGAGCCATTCAAGGTTAAGATAAGCATACCTCAGATGTACAGACACACATGTATAGACTCACCATGGCCTATCTTCATCTACACATTCACATTGAAGGGCTCTAACAAAAGCCCCTTTAGCGCAGGTCAGTTCACTAGCAACCGTCTTGGTAATGTGCCCATAATGAACGTTGGGAAGTACAGCTGTTATATACTGAAATGGGGAAGACTGAAATCTCACATTAGGACAAAGCCATTTGTTAAAATTATGTTTCTAATCGGACAATAATTGCATCTAAAATTTTGCCCAAACGACACAAACACAAAAACATTTTTCAGGCTTTTTTATTCAATGTTCCTATATGTTAGAGTCAACAAACAACAAAGGCTATTAGCTCTTTAAACAAAGTCGGGACATCAATTCTCACAACTACCATATTTATCACTGCAACATTTTTCTAAAAGTGGCTTGTCTTCACCACCGTAAAAATTGTTTGCTCTTTAACATATAAATGATTAAACAAGCAATGCTACAGAAAACCCTTTGCACTGCAGCTAATTAGCTCTCTATATTTATTCAATTATAAACACCATTATAATACCTCAGCAAGCCATAATAGATTAGACAGTAACTATTAGGGGGATTTTTTTTTCCCCCTCAGCAGAATGTAGACTTTACAAAACACTTTGTTAATACTTCTCCAAGAAAAAAGCCCTGCAGTGAAGATTAATTACTATACTAGTTGAACTTGGATAAATCAACTTAATAGCTAAGTCTCTTCATCTCTGTGCCAGTGGGGTAGACAGTGGGGTAGAGCAGCACTAGGTTAAATGTGCGCTAAGGGCATTAGTTGAGCATATGTAACCAAAGCACAATTGCTTAACCGGATCTACCCTAATGTGTGCTAATCTTTCATTTAGCTCATTCCAAATCATGCTAGCAGCACTACAGTTTCTTTCTGCTAAAACAGATTATGCAGCATTAAACATTTCCTCTTTCTTTTCGCATAAATGCAGGGAACAGGAAATAATTTGTGAATGCCTGTTTATCCACATAATGTAGAGCATGTGCTGGGGTGTTAAATGGTGAATGTTTCAAGGCTAAACAATTACTCAATGTGTTTATTTGCATACACCTTACTAAGCATGCCACTGCCAAGCAATTCTTTGTTTATAGTGTTTATGTAGCAGTACAAATCATGAGAATTCAGTCTAACAGTGCAAGGCATGACTCAGGTCCATCCAAGAATAAACTTAAGCAAAAGAAGTGGATATTTAATTTATTTCTTTCCCATGCATATGTCAGGAGGGTTCAAATATATTATGTGGAACTTCAGGAGTTTATTGTGTTCATTTTGTGTTTAATTGTTGGCCTGTGCACTCATTGAGATGTTCCAGTTAACCCAGAAAAAAATATTGATCAGGGTATGTCTGGAAGTCTTGGAATGCAGACATGGAAAGAAGATGGAAAGCAGACATTAAGACACAATGAGACACACTAAGATGTAAAGCAGACATGAAGACACACTGAGACACATTGCCCACACTGCATGCTTTTTACACTGCCAAGCCTTGCAGTTTCTCAAATAAATGGTTAGACTCCAGACAATGTCTTCTTGAGCTTGTTTGCATTTGTACTTGACAGGATTGTTGGGGTTGAGGCAACAATTTGCTTCTTCCTTAGCACTGTACAGTTGAGTCTGCAAACATTTATACTTCTTATTTCTCCATGACACTTGCACTCTATGAGCACTGTCTTTGCACCCAATCTGCCAGTGATAGCAGGCAGGTGTGTCCTGGCCTCAATAGAGGCTTCCTCCATCCCAACCCTAGTAAACCACTTCTCAACTCATTTCCACAAAGTAATTCCTCTGATTACTCATCACCCCGTTTTCCATTTTCACCTCATTCCCCCTCTTCATCATTCAAAGTCACCCGTGGCCTCCTTGACTTTGATTCAGGATCTTCATAGCCTTGTCTAAACCTGCTCGAAGTGAATGCAAATTAGGTTAAGCACATTTCACAGGGACCCATCAGGTCAATCCTGAAAAATCAGTAGCTTATGAAGAGAGACGAAGCACTTAAGCGTAGCAGCTGAGGTCCTAGGCAGATATTTGCAAGGGGGGGAAAGACATTATAACAAGAGCCCAGCTGAACAATAAAAAATGCGGTCCAATTAACCACCTTTAAATAACAGACGGAGTGATGAAATAATGAATCTATCACAGGTCCATGGCGCATGTAGCTATCCAACGTACAGAACTTGGAAAGCTGCCTTTAATAGAGGTTTTGTAGAGGTGTACCCCTCATGAGCCAAGATTTTGACACAAGGATTAGTCTCCAGAGGAGATCATGCTCAGGAGAGTTTATCTAGTGCTGATGAAGTAATCAAAGTCTCCCTTTCTTTTTCTATCACTTTCTCGCATTCCAATTTGCAGAATGACTCCTGGAGTGAGCTGTACTCCTTTGCCCTGTTCAAGGCCATGAGCCATATGCTGTGCATCGGGTACGGACGCCAGGCCCCAGAGAGTATGTCTGATATCTGGTTGACCATGCTGAGTATGATCGTGGGAGCCACCTGCTACGCCATGTTCATTGGGCATGCCACCGCCCTCATACAGTCGTTGGACTCTTCCCGGCGCCAGTACCAGGAGAAGGTGGGTACTATACTCCAGACACACACACATACACACGAAACACCTGCAGATGACCTTCTTATGTGTCACCGTTTGTTTGATCTTGCCAGATCAAAGTCGGTGAAATGAAACTGCTCAGGCCAACTATCCCTACGGCTGAGGATTCTGGGTATTCTCTGCAATCTGGTCTCCCTCTCATCTGATCAGTTGTCAGTCTCTCCCACTGATGTAATTCGGTCTTTGATTCCTAATCACGGCATCTGGTGCTTGTTTACACCGGCAACTCTAGTTTGCAACCCGTGTCTTGACGTCACAAACGATTTGGTTACAAACTTCTTATCTTGGCACTTTCCATCGAGCATATATAATCGTTTTGTTATTGCCATGTGCTTTAAAATAATATATTTTTTGGGGAGATTGTATTTCAAAGAAATTTGATGTCCACTCAGCGTCGGCGCTATGAGGGTCATTGTGCCCCCTCACCTCTGCTCCAATAACCCCCCACAAAGGCACCAACCCTGTGCCCACCTGAGTAAAAAGGCTTGTATGTTCTTAAATTATTGGAGAATCCCCATGGGACAGCGGTCAGTTTACATAAAAAATCTGACAGTGACATAGATATTCTCTTCTACAGGAAATGTACAGCAGTCGGACTGACAGAACTGAATTAAGTTAATCAGCAATCAAATTCAGTTTCAAATAGACCAGAAGTCCTCAGTCAGTCTCCTAGAAACCCACTTTTTGCTAAGTTTTTTCTCCAACCTGCTTCAACACACTTGCCTGTGTTTTTCAAACAATTCTGAAGACATGAATGAACTGGTTTAAGAGTGTTTGAATAGGGTTGGAGCAAAACTTTGTAAGACAGTGGGTCTCCAGGAGGAGGATTGAAGACCTGAAATAGACTATACCTATCTATCCTACCACTACTTCTGCCACATCATTCTTTGGTTGCTCAAACAGATTTGTCCTGCTCCAAACTTACAGCATTGGTCGAGAGAGAAGTTGACCACAGTGCTTCCCACACTTTGGGAAGTCCCCCTACGAATGACCTAATTCGGTTGGCTTACTCATAGTTGCATGCATCTGCACATCAAACTGGCATAGGGAAAAGTATTTCGAGATCAAGCACAACATTTAAAGGTATTAAAATGTATTTAAAGGAATTACTGCTCTTCATTATTTGCAATCCGTAGATTCTTACTCTAGTCTAAACATATATATTACAATAAGATTTGAAGGAATGATGTAATGCAGAGAATCCCAAAGGGACTTTCGGGGGAGCTCATCAAATCTCGCCTCAGGCAGCAGACTTTCCTGTTCATTAATCACTAGCAACAGAGCTGCTTGCCGTCAGATAACAGAGCCACTGAGGCAGCAGCGGAGTAGAACGTGCTAAAGATGCCAACAAAAGCCATTCTTTGCATGAGATAAAGGGCCCATAGGAAGCTGTTTTTGACCTCATGATCCATAATAAACGCAATGCAATGTTCCTTTGAGCCAAAATATACATTAAAAACCTGATGATTTTTGTGCATACTTGAGATGAAGAAGATCTCACTGGTGGAAAGGAAGAAGTGGATTGCTGTGATGGTGGTCCTTGAGTTCTTGCTTTTCTAAAATAGCAGGGATATATTTACTACATATTGACCCAGAATATGCTTTCTAGCATACATAAATGTATAGTAAATGCATACATAAATGTATAGTATATGTTCAAAAGCCACTGTATAAAGCATAGGGTACTTTTTTGAGGGAACTTTCAAATCCCTTCTGTAAAAGGATTTATCATGCCTTTGCAACCTGATGTACAAACAGCCCAATGTCCCTGTGTAAATCTCCCATCGTCCCCTCACATGTCCATCTCCCCTGCTATGCGGAAACCAATAGATTGCCAGACAACGACAGATGAACGGGACATTAGCCATTACGTAACAAGCATTACATTGCTTAACTTTGACTTTCAATTATCTGCTTAGGTCTAGCCTCCAACAAATGCTTATATGAAGTAGAACGACAGAAGTCTCAGATCAGTTTCTGTCAACATTACCGCACCCCAGGAAATTGTGTTTGTATGTACAGGCTTGCTAAGATTTACAGATTGAGCTGTATCAATCGACCATTGGGCACCGCAGTCTCTGATTAGATTAGTGTGTTACAATAATGATCACAACATTGTCCAACATGTACTGTACAAAAGATAATATACTGACTGCATCATGTATGGAAACAATTTGATTTTACAGATTAATACATTACAGTTCTTAGTCTTTTTGCAGGAGTTTACAGCAAGAATTGGTTGTGATCTTTGTTTAGGGTTGTGGACTACAGGGCTATAGGGGTTCTCATATCACGTTGGTTATTACCGTTATATTATAACGGTAAACCATCATAATCCTCGTTGGCGTCGGATACCTATGGTTTAAATGTATCCACTGATGGACTCTATGTCCATATGGAACGAAAGCATGATATACGGTTCACAAGACTCAGGCTTTCATCCCCCCTCCTTGGTGACTGTGATGACCTTGATTCTTTGGCAGATGGTCATGGGAAATATATCATCCCTTTATGTCACTGATTGAAGATGAACTGCATGTCCCATTACAAAGATAAAAAAAAAAAAACAGTGGACTGGCTGAAAATGTGATTTGATTTCATGCATTTAGCACATGCGCTAACATAGTTCATAATGAATTGCTTGTTTCCACATGTTCACTGGAGCTGTGTGATTTGTAAGCTAGCTTGGGTTGGAAGTGATTCTGTTGTAAATTTTTACAGAAACTAAATGAACAGTTTGGAAAATAAAGTCCTGGTGCTGTATGGAGAAACATTTCTAAAAATAAGCAAGCAAGAAAGACCGAGCTAATATTTAGCAAGCACAAATCAGTTCAAATGTCAGAGTCAGATCAGAATATGTCAATTCAGCCATATTGGGTGGACTAAGATGATTATCTCTAATATATTACGCAACATTGCATCAATTCTTTGATGACTTCTGCTAGGAAGCTTACACAGATTAATCGGGTCATCTACCTGTAGGTCACCAGATGTGTAGCTAATCTTATTGTGCTAAGCTACTGCTAGCTCTGTCCTGTGACAGCCACATATCTATCTATCTATCTATCTATCTATCTATCTATCTATCTATCTATCTATCTATCTATCTATCTATCTATCTATCTATCTATCTATCTATCTATCTATCTATCTATCTATCTATCTATCTATCTATCTATCTATCTATCTATCTATCTATCTATCTATCTATCTATCTATCTATCTATCTATCTATCTATCTATCTATCTCAGGATTTTTTCTTATTGTTGGTTCCAGTGGTGCGGACTGAACTGGGAAAAGGTATTTAAATTCGCTACCCCTCTGCCTGGAATAATCTTCAAAATAAGTTGAAACTCAGGGAGTTTGTTTCATTGGACATTTTTAAAGTGATTTTGAAAGACATCGGTGTGTAGATGCTTTGCCTGACTTATGTATAGATTTACTATACATGTATGAATTTTATTTGTTAAACCCACGTGAGTTGTGTGCTGATAATCTTAGCCAGGACGCTCTTGCAAAAGAGATTTTTAATCTCACTTTGCTTTCTTTATAATAATAATAATAATAATAATCTATCTATCTGTCCGAGTATAAACAGAGAACAGTTTCCTGAGCTATGACCCAGTCTGAGACCAGGTGCAATTGAAAGTTTCCTGAAGTGTTTTCAGTGCTAATGCACAGACCTTGTCTCTACGTAATAGGAGACTCAAACAGTGATTGCAACAAGGTTCAAGTAATTGGCTTCACGTTTCAGCTTAACACCTTGTATTACTTCATGGCTGACTGAATTAATCAAATAGAGGAGAAAATAGACTTCCTTGATCGAAAGAGACAAAGCGTAAATTACAGAGTTTGTCGAGCTTGACGAGACAAGCGGGCTCTGTTATTTTGAGGTGGCTAAATGTTGATGTGCAAGTAAACACATTTGTGGTACTCTCTTTAAGCACAGTTGTGTCAATGTTAAACTGTCTCTGATTAAATTCTATTACTAAAGATTTGCAATCTTTTAATTCTTTTTACCGCTACATGCCTCCTATATATGTAAAGTAGGTTAATTAAATATGTGTTTTATTCACAAAACTAGCCATTATCATTGTGCTATTACCTACACGCAGAAAGAAATGCAAAAAAGGTGAAAAGGGATGGTGGCATGCTGGGAGTCGGGACCCCCTGGTTATTTCTTTCGGTTATGTGCCATTGTACAAATCCCTTATCCTAATTGTAATTAATTAAGATCGATTTAGATTAGGATTTGGGCTGGATTACTGAAACAAAAGGTTTTCATGAAATGGGTTTATGATAGGGATTTCCACTCTGAGCTAATTAAAGTCAGTCAGTGATTCTCATGATTCCCCTCCCACTGCCAAAGGGATGATGAGGAATAGTGTGCATGCTAACACGCACATGCCATGTCTGTTGTATATAGGATATATCTGCTTCTGACAGGAAGTATAAGCTTTCTTCTGTTGCTACATGTCTTCTCTTCTTCTCAACCCCCCATTTCTTTGGTCTGGCAAACCACTTAATATGCTTAACATGTTTATCAGCACTATTTTTGGGGGGTGTTCTGGAGTTCTGGGTTCCTTGATTTGAAAATGCAGAATCCACATATTCAGTCTTTTTTCTAGCATTTGTAAAAGCTGCCATAAGGCTAAATGTTAGCTAGAACATTGCTACGGTATTTAGAATGCAGGACATGTAATGCACTTAAATGGTTAGTTAACCTAAACATGAAATTTCTGTTATTAATTACTCACCGTCATGTGGTTCCAAACCCATAAGACTTCCGTTCATCTTCAGAACACAAATTAAGATATTTTTGATGAAATCCGAGAGCTTTCTGTCCCTCCCATAGACTGCAACGTTATTACCACTTTCAAGGCCCAGAAAGGTAGTAAAGACATTGTTAAAATAGAGCCGGCATATTCTTGTCTCTTCATAACATTAAGGTTGAACAACTGTAGTCACATGGACTATTTTAACAATGTCATTACTACCTTTCTGCGGTAATAACGTTGCAGTCTATGGGAGGGTCAGATTGCTCTCGGATTTCATCAAAAATATCTTAATTTGTCTTCTGAAGATGAACGAAAGTCTTGACATGAGGGTGAGTAATTAATGACATAATTTTCATTATTGGGTGAACTATCCATTTAAGTTTAATATTTAAAGTTAAAGGGATAGTTTGCTCAATTTTTAATTCTAACCATTTACTCAACCTTACGTTGTTCCAAATCTGTTTGACACACACTGAAACAAAAAAATACAAATATTTTTTTTAAAAGGTTTTACAAATCCAAGTGATTCTTGCTTTAGCAAACACCAATAATAGACAAAAATCCCTCCATACAATAGCACAATGGCCCGTACAACAGACAGTACCTGTCACTAACAAATGCAAAAGACTGCACCCCTGTTAGTAGCCCAAGAATCGACCTAAGGCTTGTCAAGCCGAGCATATGTCACCGCGCACATACCGACAGTCATTATCCACATGCCTTTTTTCAACCAACACCATCTATCCAGCTGGGAGGTCACTAAGGAGCATCACCCTTCCCCCATGTCATTATCCTGGTGTGCACATGACCCAATATAGTTGAGTTATGTTGGGATATGAGGTCTGAGAGGCCACAGAAGACTGTCTCACATTTAACACTGCTTCAGAAATATTGTGACACAAGGTTCAAATTGATCACACAACCGTATACTGTAAATAGCCTCCTTCCTTGGTAATAAGTGTTTGATGGAATCTGAGATCTTGACTGCAAAATAACCTTAGCTTCAGCTTCATCACCTCTGTTTGTCTGTCTGTATCTATTCAAAATATACTCTTAGTCACTTAATCTACGCTCACTACTCTTAGTATTGTCCCATAGATGGACTTTCATCTCTATCTTCTCTATTTAAATAACAAATGCAGCAGATTATTAAATGGATCAAGCTTGTCATTGATAGGAATTGCCATCAGGATGTGTGTGTGAGAGAGAGATGCTGCATAGATGTCGTGAGCTGGTGTTAACACACTCTCTAACCTCCGCACTTTGCCATTCAACATAGAAACTGTTAATATGACCCCTTGCTTCATAAAGTCACAAGGTGGGATTTTCAAAATGTGACATTTTGTTAGTTTTTTTCTAATCTGTGAAATATAGCCACCATTCTATATCACTGATTCTTGAGTACTAGGACAAATCGGACTAAATGATAGAAACATTTCTTTAAAATTTAATTTCTGCAACACATTGTTCTGACACAGAAAATATAATAATAAATATAGACATTTCCCTTGTGAGATTGTCAACTATGTTACAGACAAACTGTATGCCACTACACACACTGATTAGGTGCCACACTTTAAGTGACTCATAATGTATACATTGTCGGTCTATTCTGCCACATGTACACGGATTATTTTAAAATACTTCTGAGATTTTTTTTTGTGTGGATTTATTTGTAAAAACTTTTTCATCATACATCTTTTTTAAGGTCATTTTGTTGTTTTTAAGAGATGCAATCCAAAACTCCAGTCCATGTGGATATAAATAATACCCTGAACGAATATCAGAAGAGGCATTTACATTTAAAATGTAAAAAATCAGTCAAAACATATTGGACAATGACAGTAACATAGTTGATAGATAACATAGTTGACAATTTCACCAATTTCCATTTCAATGGCAAGCTTTGTCTGGCCAAACAAATTTTATTTTCTTGATTAGGGTTAACCTCATTTTAATATTTACTTAATACTTTAATATAACACTTAATATTTATTTGAAAGAAAACAATAAAAATATTGCAAACCATAACAATGTACCCAACATAGTTGACTGGCAATTAATATACTCATTGACAATAAGTCATTGGAGATAAAATATAAAAAATATTTACCATAATGTGTTCAAAATATCCATGTCAGAAGAAAATATCACATAATGTTGGTCACATGGTTTTGGGATAATTTTTATTTTTTAGGTTTCGGTTAGTTAATAAAAAATGAAATATTTTCTTATTTGAAAGAAATTTTTATTTAAACTCAATCTATTTTTCTCTAAGGTATTCAGATTGTAGAAATACAGTGAATTTAGAAAAACTTTAGACCCACTCACTTCAAAAAGTGCTTTAATTTAAGGCAATTTCAAGCAAAACTGAAAAACAGGGTGCAAAATTATTAAAAATATAATAATATAAAATAACTCACCAGAGCCTGTGAGACCTTTTTAAACTTGTAGCAGGTAAAATATAGGGACATAGCTATGAAACCTTACAGAATATACACATATTTAAAATTAACCTATTCCTTTTGGCTAGTAGTAATGTTTCTTTAAAAAGGTTTTTCTTTAGTTTAAGATATATTTTACTCTGTATTATATACTAATGTAAAATAAATTATTTCTTTATTTTTATGATATGGAAAATGTGTTAAAAAATATTCTAGTGATCATCAAAGTGAAAAATTCAGTTATTTAAAAACTAATGACAGGTAAAGTAGTGTAGTAAGTCCGTGCTATTGAAACATCAATGAATTCATAATTTGTTGTTCTATATAATTTAATTTCCACACAACGTACATACATAGCTGAAACGATTTAACAAAACAAATGTACTGCATATTCCAGTAACAAACCAGAAAGCCATCACAGTACAGAAGATGCTGCAGAGAGATGGTTAACTACATATGCTGCGCTATGAATAGAGCTTATCATGTGATTCATCATACTCTTCCTGCTTTGAGAACATCATATTATCGCCCATACAGGAAAGCAAGCCTGGATATTTACTTATTTACTTTCATAGTGATCCCAGTCAGTTTATCTCCACAAAAGAGGCCATGTGGGATTAAGATGGGCAACCTAAATTTTGGTGGTTGGAAACTTCGGGTCAAAAGTGTGTCCTGAGATGTCAGCTAACATACATACCCTGTGTCCATTTTCTCTTCACAGTACAAGCAAGTCGAGCAGTACATGTCTTTCCACAAACTTCCGGCCGACTTCCGGCAGAAGATCCACGACTACTATGAGCACAGATACCAGGGCAAGATGTTCGATGAGGAAAGCATTTTGGAAGAACTGAACGAGCCATTAAGAGAGGTACCAGTTACCAACAGAAAACGGTACACAATTGATAACTTGTGTTAAAATTGACACTTAACTAACTTCCGCACCTCCAGGAAATAGTCAACTTCAACTGCCGGAAGCTGGTGGCGTCCATGCCGCTCTTCGCCAACGCAGATCCCAACTTTGTGACAGCAATGTTAACCAAGCTCCGCTTCGAGGTCTTCCAACCAGGAGATTACATCGTTCGAGAGGGAACTATCGGCAAGAAGATGTACTTCATTCAGCATGGCGTAGTCAGCATCCTGACCAAAGGGACTATCGGCATGAAGCTCTCGGATGGCTCCTACTTTGGGGGTAAGGGCCACACAGAAAGACCATCTTATTAATTCGGAAACAAGTATGAACATCATACTCAACATAGTACTTACAGGAAAAATGCTTTTTCAAGGCTAAACTGTTGTCGGGTATCATTTCCAAATTGTTGTGTTGTGACATCCTGTAAAATATTACATTTTCAAAATAAAAGTCCCTATAGGAACTTAAAAAATACTTACAACTACAAATTTAATTTCCAAGGCAATACAACTTAAGTTATCAACAACAAAAAAATAAGAAACTCTAGGATTATCAGTTTAACCACAAGTTTGAATGTATTTGAATGTATCTTTTTACTATTATACTTACATAATAATTAAAATATTATAATTAATATTCTTTTACATTCCATAGTCAAAAAACACCAAAAATAATTAATAGAAATTAAGTCAATTAAATCACTCATTTCAGTTTACCCACAAGGAACTTATTTGAGTATAAGTTTTACTATACTTGAAAATTATAATTAATATACTGCACTTTTACATTCCCTAATCAAATAAAAACCTAAAATAAATTAAGTCAATTAAATCACTCATTATATTAGAATAATCATACCAAACTCAATCACATTGCAATAAATTGTAAATTACTTAGAGCCAAATGTTTTTCCAAGGTTAAATTGTTGTAAGCTATGGGATACTCCACTTTTTTTCCCACAACTATACTCTCATTCCTTAGTAATAATCAAGAAACTTTACTGCCGTACAATGAGTGCAGCAGGCGCAATGATATGATGCAGCGCCTGAAAATAGGCTACCTTCCGTCAACTGCGCTGTGTCATATCATTGCGCCTGCTGCACTCATGGTACGGCAGTAAAGTTTCTTGATTATTACGCAGGAATGAGAGTATAGATCCTAGCCATATCAGCCTAGAAAATCGCAACTTTACATTTTCCGTCGGTCTTAGTGCACGATGTAACTACAGAAGAGTCAAGTTTTAAATAGGAAAAATATCAAAACACTTTGGTCATTTTTTTTTGAGAAATGCTAATGGTCTTGTCCACTTCAATGATCTATGCTAAGCTATGCTAAAAGTGGTACCACCAGAACCGGAGATCGGCTGAATGGATTCAAAAACGGTAAAACTCAACAGATTATCTCTGGGGGAGTTGTAAAATGAGCCTATTTCCAAAAAAAGTGGAGTATCCCTTCAACGTATATTAAAATGAAATTTCAAAATGAAAGTCCAGGGTGGAAATTATGCAAAAGCAAAATACTGCAAATTTAAGGCATTGCTTTAATAGTCAAAAGAGCAAAAATAAAGAAACCCATGTTCACATTTCTTTTGGATTTTAAATAAAACAAAATTGAAAGCATGATGAAAATGTTTGCAGCTGTACATTATTCCACCTTATCATTGCTCCATCTGAGGCCCTAACAGCTCGCTTGCACTGTGAATGCAGTGATAAATACCACTGACATTTAAACATGACTCCTTAGTTTCTCCCTCCAGCAAGCTTTGTCCCATTTAAGATGCTGCCTTGTTCGAAGTGTCTAGCGTTGGTGATCCAGAAAAAGGCAGTGAGTCTGTAGGGCAAGGTCTGGGAGGGGCGAGGAGCAGAGTTCACTGAGGCTGCGAATATACTAGGAGCCAGCGGCACTGAAGAATGGCTGCAGATAAAGAACAAATTAATAACACCGAATTAGTGGAGCAGAACAGCAATGGCAGAGCAATTTGTAACGTCAACTTCAGATAATCCCTGGCCAAAAACAATTACACTTTACCTTTTACAATGCATGAATGAGAGGGGCTTATTTATGATGCCAGACTGATTTGTCATGGTACTCTATGCCGATCACAGCGTCTCTGCTTGCATGCTTCACATAATAAAAAAGCCCACTCTGTAAAAAAAAAAAAATCCCCCGAAGTTGCAAAATAAAACAGATTATAATTTAAATGCAAGATCTATGTTTAGTTCTATGTTAAAACATAAAGTTTGAGATGTTAAGATAAGGATATTTTGAATAATGTTTTTTGAAAGAACTGTTTTTGTCCATACAATGAAAGTCAATGGGGTCCAAAAACCAAAAACAACCCATTTACTATAATTGTACGGACCAACAACAACAAAAAAATATTGATACTTACACATTTTTTGGCAATAACACTACATTAACAATAGTAAAAAAAAACGGTAATACAGTTATTCGTGGCTTGTTAGGTTAACATGAAAAACAGCATGGACATTTGATTCAGTTAATAGCATAACCATTGTACGTATCTACATACTGTATACAAATTAAGCGACTACGATGCTTTTAAAACAGCATTCGGATTGACACATGGATACATTAAACATGTGTAATGGCCATGCTTCTTAGCAGCTTACAGAAATGAGAATCGCCATTAATATTCTGAGCTGAGCTTTAAATATCTCAAATTATACACTGACTCGAGCATGTAAGTATATGCAGGCATTCAAAGTTATATGTGAATACCTTAAATGGCAAGAACTTTCAGTTAATCTCTTTTAATCTTCTATTAGAAAAACATAGATTTGTGATATTGCATGTTCTTTATGTAATGACTTTGAAACAGAGCTACATTTGATCTCCACATTTGTGGTAAAGCCCATCATTCTCAGCTTTTACACCAGTGCCCTTGTTAGTGGGAAAATTCATCATCAAAGATCTCTATCAACTCTATCAAAAACTCTATCAAAAACTATCAATCAACTCTAGGACATTTCTCTTTATAAAACGTAAGACTGTTGGAAGAGTTAAGTTCATAGTATTGGAATATGATCAAAATTATCTAAATATTCAATATAATCAAATGAACAACAGAAGGTTAAGTCTCTTTATCTCAAAGGCCCTTATTAAGACGCAGATGTTACCCCGAATTAAAGCTTCTTTGATTTTTTTATGACAGGCAACTTCCACTTGAATCTCTCACTTGAGTTTTATCCACTCTACAGGGATGAGGAGCACAGCGACTTCAATTAGAGTGAGCTGTGCCAACATTACCTTTGAATCGTGGCCACATATTCAACTGGGTAGATCCCAAATGCTGAGCATCTTTGTGTGTGTGTGTGTGTGTGTGTGTGTGTGTGTGTGTGTGTGTGTGTGTGTGTGTGTGTGTGTGTGTGTGTGTGTGTGTGTGTGGTTAGAGCCCCTTTCAGTCAGTGACAGGATCTTACCTCTCTATAATGCTGAGTTTGATCTTCCACTCAGAGAGAAGAGGTGTAGTTAGGAGACAAAGCAAACTGACAGGTCCTCTACGGTTACCTTCTCAGGTTTCAACTCCAGTTGTGGTGAAATTTCAATGTGTACTTTCAAGAATAAAGAGAAAAGAGATTGAAAAAACTTAATTAAAATGACTATTATGTTGTTGAAGTTTATGTTCCATGGGTTTAGATTGACCAATGCTGAAAAAGAAAACCCACTTAAACCAGCCTAAAAAGGTCAAGATGGTCTCCCAACCAGACCAAGCTGGTCAAGTCTGTCTTTTTTGTTGGTTTTAAAGTTTTTTTTTTTTGGCCCTTGTCCACTAGTCAGACTAATGAGAGCAGCTGACCAACCAGCCAAACACCAGCTAAGACAAAAAAAGCTGTTTAAACCAGTCTTATCTTATTGAAATTGGTCTACTGGCATGGTCAAGTTGGTGTTGCTTGGTCTAGTGACAGAAACACCTCTAAAACCAGCAATCCGGACCAGTCTGACATGGCTGCGAGCAAACCATCTTAGACTGTTTTTTTTTTTTTTTTTAATTGCTTGAAATATGATGGGAATCACTTAAACAAAAGAAAATACGGTCAAGTGCCACAGTGCAGCGCAAGTCTGTCATATAGAGTACATACATTTATAATGGAACATTATGATGGTTTTTAATGGTAAGACTTTTGTTTTTGTAATCAGGCTTTCTGAAATTATATACAAATTTGGATTTAGATTTATCTGCCAATATATCGGTTATCTGCGTTCAAATAAAGAATGATTGGTATCTGCCAAAATTTACATATCGGTGCATCTCTACTAAAAACCTGATCTAAAACCAACTTAGACCAGCAAACCATTTTTTAAAAATGGTTTAAGCAGCAGGTTTAAGCAGAGGCTTTTCTTACATCAGGTACAACCAGCGCATACCCTGATTATATCCAGATGCAACGTTCCTGCCTCCTAGATCATCATCTTTATTGATCCTGGAACAACATTCCAATCAAACAATCAGATTTGAGGTTTACAGTTTATGTCAAGTTTAGGCTTACAACCAGGGTTAGGTGCTTCTACATCAGTGTTATTCCCCTATCATTTCCCTCTGATTTTAGGGATAACATATGGGTAGGGTTAGGTTTAGGGGTAGGACAAAATGTTCAGGAATGTTGTTCCAGGATCAACAAAATATGTTGACCTAGGAACGGAACTAAAATACACCCAGGAACTAAAATACACAACTAAAATTGACCCAGGAACTAAAATACACATCTAAAACCAATTAAGAACGACTAAGATGCAGATGATTCTGGAACCACAACCATGATATGTCCGTTTGATTCTCAGAGATCTGCCTGTTGACCCGTGGAAGACGAACCGCCAGCGTGCGGGCGGACACCTACTGCCGACTGTACTCGCTCTCCGTGGACAACTTCAATGAAGTACTGGAGGAGTACCCCATGATGAGGAGAGCATTCGAGACCGTAGCCATTGACCGCCTAGATCGAATAGGTAAGTTGCCTAGAAATTAAAATTGGTTGCACACACACAAAGCATTATGCTTTGTTGTGGCAAAAATTCTGTTAAACATCATCACTGCATAAGAGACACTCAGAGTCAAATTAATAAAAAGATAAGTATTTATTCTTGCAAGAATAGGTTCAGTCTGGTACACAGAAGTTACGCTGTGCAAGAGAGTGACACACCACAGGAAGATATGAGACAGCCTTTATTCTCTTTTCAAGGTTCCTCCTCACTCGCTGTACCTTTCACACACCCAGATAAGGTCCTTACTGCTGTTCAGTTTCTACTTAAAGACACAAACTGGTACTGAAATAAGCTGGCCAAAACTGACCGTCCCTAAGGTCAGAGGTCCTGTCCCATATGTTCCTGAAATGTCACGCACAAGCACGTACACACATACACTTTTATACATTGACTAGGTTCTTTCTCTTTTGATACCTGTTTGGGATCAATGACTATTAAAATTTCTACAACAGCTTATAATAAAGAACCGTGGTAATACTACAGTACACTCTCAGCACATTTTGTGAAGGTGTGTTTACCTGTGTTAGATTAGTTACGGGTACAGCCAAGGATTACATTTGTTTGGACATTCATTGATCACATCTGTGCTCAAATTTTAGTGAGCTCCAAAATTTGTTTATCTTCAACACGATTATTTTGCCATGTTTGGCTTGTGTCTTCAGCACACAAACACGTAATTTGCCAAGATAGGCATGCCACCTGCCCTCCTCACCCCTCAGCATCCTCTTTCCTTATCTCCCAAGGTCAGTGTGCTGCTGATGTCACTCCCTGTCACATGACCACCTTAGTTGTTTACACATGGGCCATGCAACCACCCCACACACTGCTGTTGCCATGGCAGCCAGATTCCATAAATGATCAGTTTAGCTCACGCCAGGGAGTTTAAACCACAGACACTTTGCCGAAGAACATCCGCTACCACAATTTTACAATAAATGACCTACTGCAGTCGCTTACCGTCAATGTTGGCTGTTAAAATTTATGAACGTCAAAAATGACAGTTTTCTATTTACTATGGGAAAAGAGAGATTCAGTTGTGATGTCAATTTGTAGGGCTAACCGGAAGGGTAATTTCTTAATTTCCTAAGGGTTTTTAAACAGTGGCTTTCAATTTATGAGTGAAATAAGGTTTGTGGTTGACATTACTGTTTGTGGTTGACATTACTTGAGTATTTTCACCTTTTTTTTATGCATAAATTACAAACCATTCATACCGCACATGTACTTTAAAACCATTATGCAACATTTTTAAAGCATACAATAGCAATGTTGATCATTTTTACTTTTAAATCGAATTCTGCAAATTTCCCACAACATGGAAATGCTAATACTGCTAAAGATACAAATCCTCTGAGTTTTAGACCACAAACTGAACAGCACTATTCAAAGAGACATCTAAAACAAGGTTAACATGATGAATGCCATAAATATGTGCTGCACATCGTGTGATATGAACCATGTAGCTGTGGATTTGGGAGACAGCTTGGTGAAATTGCATGCTCAAACCACGAGTGATAGATATAAGTGTTATTTGTATGTGCTTCTGGAGACAGAGGTGAGAGAAATTGAAGGTGATGTTGGGGCCCTGCAAGCAGGAGCTGAGCCAAGGATGTCATTTTAGCTGCAAATTGTCCTGCTAGCAGCAGGGTGCAGGTGATAGGCACGTGCCATGTCGCGAGTTAGTGTGATTGGTGCTGTGACTCAGCACAATGACACCAGTGCCAGACATCATAGCTTCCCTCTCACTGGAAATCTCAGCAGGGCTCTGGGGCTTGCTGTTCACAGGGAACTAGATGATCCATCAGTCTAAAAAAGTAGTTATCAGAAATAAAACCCCCAACAGGAATCCACTAAGTAAAGTGCAAGCATCCATCCAAACAAGTTCTGCCAACAGTCAGACCAAAAGACAATATTAGAGGTGTGCAAAATTGCATGTTTTCAAAGCAAGCTATAATTTGGCTAGATTGGAGTTCACCTCACCCCGAAAGGACACGTTTCCTTTCTTTTCCCCATTGTGCAAGTCTACCAAATGTGATTTCAATTACTCTTCAGCACCATATAATCACTACATCTGGAAAATGAGACAAAGATTTAGTGTAGTATGTCAGATTAAGCCTATGTTACTTTGTGTCTGACGATTACTAAAGGCACAGAGTGCAATGGGCTCACTGGAATATGAATGAAGCATTTAGGTAGTTGATACTATCATTAGACATCCATAACTGCAGTATTGTTTGCTAGTTACAGATAAAGCTGTTAAAGATCTGTTAATGATCGAAGATGTGTAGACTATAGCTATAACTGACCTTAATCTGTACCTTTCAGGCAAGAAGAACTCCATCCTGATGCACAAAGTACAGCACGATCTTAACACTGGTGTCTTCAACAACCGTGAGAACGAGATGATCCAGGAGATTGTGAAGTACGATCGGGAAATGGTTAAACTAGTTAAACAAGGAGACATGCAGAGGCCCAGGGCCATGTCCATGTCAATGGCTCCTTCAACTCATGGGAGCATGTTTGCAACTTCTAGTCAGCCCTCTACAAGTTCTGCCATTGCTACCCTCCAGCAAGCTGTTGCCATGAGCTTCTGTCCCCAGATGGGCAACACTCTAGTGGGTTCTGGGGCTGTCCAGTCACCCCGCATGGTGCGGCGCTTCCAGGTGGTCCAGAGCCAGACACCCCCAGGCTCCCAGTACTCCACCTTAGCCCTTGCCTCTGCCCTTGCAGGCACACCTGTCCATAGCCCTCTGGCAACTACCGGTCGAACATTCCAGTATGGTTCCAGCCCCCCGGGTGCTCCTTCAGGTTCCCAGTTATCCCTTGTACAGCAACACGTCCCCAGTCCCACACATCGACCACTGGTCCCCAGGTGCGCTTTAAGCCAAGATGCCCGTGCCCTATCAGCCTCCCAGCCATCCTTACCCCATGATATGGTACAGCCAGTTGCCCCAAGCCCTCCCCATTCCACTAGAGTCTCTTCCACTTCGATCGGTCCCCCTCAGAACCTCCCCGGCCCTGCTGGTATTAGAGGAAGTATTCCGCCAAGAATGGCACTACCCCACCAAATGTCTGTAGGTGCATTTCCTCCTGCCTCCCTCCCCCAGATGAGACCCAGTTTGGATTCAGGACTGCCCAAGAAGGATTCAATAATCAGTCTGCCAGAAACTGAACAACATCACATCAGATCTAGATTATCATCAAATTTGTGACCACGATAGTGTTGGCAGGCTCTGCCTGGGTCAGGAATGTGTGGACTCTCCTTAACCAAGAACGTTTCCCGAACCCTTTGTCACACCTTTGGATTATACTCACAGAATGTATGTGGTGCGAATGGTTACAAGGGCAAACAAACCCTTGAGGCTTGATAGCATAAAATGAACATGTCTGTATCATTCTTACCACGACTGGGACATTTCCATTGTACCTAAGATATAAACATCAATGTAGCTTCCACCCTCACAATTTGCCTATTTGAAATGGTTTTCTTTATTGTAGCTCCTCACAAAGATGTACCCACTCCCTTTTATATACTGTAGTACAAATAATGCAAACTGATACGTCAGAATACCGGAACTTAGCAGTTTGCTTCTGATCACAATGTAGGAGCTAACTCCTTCTTCTCAACATGAACCGGCTAGACATTAGATATTTAACCTATAATACGCAATATTAGAGTTGTTATAGAAAAATAAAGGTGTATTTGAAGGCTCAAGAACCCCAAACCGGCTTCAAAATGAGAACTTCTGTCCATGTCTTTGTCTTATTCCTTCAGACCAAAGGAGGCCAAAGGAAAATGTTAACATAAGATGACATGTAAAGATGTGTCAAATGAAAGGATAAAACAAATATAATTTTTTTTGCCTTGATTTTGAATGTTGTGTGTGAGACCATATGTGCGTTTGTTTCTTAGCTATCCCACAACAGAGCACATTTCATAATTTTAATTTAGCGTTGGGACATTTAAACGAATCAACAGTTTCCCAATGAGGGTACATGGGAGTGAATACCACATACATTTTGCTAATTATGCTGCTAACGTACAAAGTTTAATGACTGGGAAACTAATTTGCCCTTATCGGGTGCATTCAAATGCATTTAAGTCTTAATTACAAAAGACTTAAGTAGCTTTCTTCAGAAAGGTCACCTTTTCATTTCCAATGAACTATTTATTTAAAAAATTGTGGCTCTGTCCTGTTTGTAAAAATCGTTCTCCCTCACAAATAAAGCAGAGAGTGCATAAATATGACAATGCAGTTTTGAGGGGGATTGCACATCTTAGAGGGCAAGTGAGGTTATGCGAGTAAGTACATTAGGGGTGATTACCCCCTCCTCTGCAATGTGACGAGATCCATCAGGCGACGATGAGTCTCTCCACTATCTGTTGTTTTGGAGCACTAAACTCACTCGCCATGGCTACCTAATGAGGTCTATGGTCCTCTCGGTCTTTAAATCCTTGAAAACCTATTTATATTATGCTGTTACTTACTATTTCACAGCTTGAAATGCAAGACTATAAGCTCTGATGTAGCGGCTCCTATTTGTTCTGGGCATCCTGGAGACAAAGCCAAATGTAATTGCTCATTTGTGATTTCTAAAAAAATTTAAAAATGGGCAGATGTTTGAAAATAGCATCAGACTGTCCATATGGAGGATATAAAGCAATCTTTTTGTGACTTTGAATAAAATCATGTATTTTAAATGATTCCCTGCAGACTCCGCTGTGCACGAGCTAGTGTCGTCCGATATGCAGATTAAAAAAAAATCATATAGCTGCTTTTGATGATGCCCATATCCTCAGTTTCAGTTGTACCAAACACAGATGTTGATTTTATTCAATATGCCAAGTGTTATATTTTTGCCAAATTCTAAAGAATATTTGAAGCAATAAAGTTTACAGTTTGTCCATGAGAAAGGAATATTTGTCTCAGTTGTAGCTATCATTAACAAATAAATATGCTCCACTAAATATTACTACGTTTTACTATGCATTATGGTAGAGGAAAAATGTTTTATAAAGAAACTTTTATTCTGTTGTTCAAAAGGAGAGCACACGGCATCATTATTGATTAAAAATCCATGTTTTTTTAGCAGCGGTTCTGCTGTTTTGTTCAAATAAACTTTCAGAACGTTTTGCGATGAAGCTACTAAATAAACATGCTTTATTAATAAGGATGTTAAAAGACCCTGGGGTTGTTTTGCAGCTTTGCATGAAATAAAGTTGTATAATGATGGGCTTATGGTCAAATATACTTACCGTTTAACGTAAAACTTAACTGAGATCATTGCAACAGTTCATTTTAGTCCAGCAGATCTGAAATTCAATAGGTCGCCATTTTATTGGTGTCCTGAATGGAAGTAAACCAGTGACAGCACTGTAAAAAAACGTTGCTGCCTTTAGTTTTGAAAGTACAATAAACTCGGATGTTTTAGTCATTTCAACTTAAATTACATTAAACTGACTTTTCTGGCATGCAGTCATCTCTCAGTTCCATTAGTAATGTTTGGTTCATAAGGAGCAGCAGAAGTAACCACATCAACTGGGAAATAATAATGAATTCATCCAAGTGACTGCATCTAAGGCCAGCTGGCTTTTTTCTCTTTTCCAGGCATAATAGCTGAGATGGCTACTTTAATCATTGGTCTGAAAGATATTGGCTTGTCTTATGTCCATCCATGAGCGTCTTACAATGGAAAGTTGTCTATTTCATCCTCATTACTGGTACCTAATAAAGCACGAATAAAGCCATGTTGGGCATGACAGCAAGCAGAAATAAGACGTTCATGTTCAGTTCGCATTTCTTCCGATCAGTGTGTAAATATCTGTTTCATAAAAATGTATTATGCATTCATTCATCAATTTATATGCAGTAGTCCATAATGACGGTGTAGCAAAATAATTTACATGATCGTAAAAGTGCTGTATCTTTAAGAAAACGCTGTTGCTCATTGCTTTAAGTGACTTCTCAGTCTGTCGCTAAAGAGTTTGAGCTATGTTATGAATGATTAAGTGGAGGGTTTCATCCAATCACTTGATTTGAGAGCACTTTTTATTCTTTCACAGTGAAGTCTGGATGATGACGAGAACCTTTGGCTGAACCATCTTGCAAATGTAATGTATCTCTAATTAAACGTCATGAACAGCTGATTATTCAGATTCTGGAGTTATCCGATTCTGATTCACATTGCAAACTCAACTCCGGTAAGTATACAAAACATCTCTTACATTATTTCGAGTAAACCAAGTGAACCAGGTCAGTGATTTCAAACAGATTTTGTGAATCATTTAGTTCATTAAAATAATCAGTTAATGAGAGTCACTTTGTTGTGAATCACATTACACAGATGGTTGTTTTTTAAAGATGCGTTCATTCACTTAAGAGAGTAAACGAGAATCAAAAAATGACTTGTGGTTCAGTGAATCAGCAAATCAGATAATTCAGTAATCCTCTGGCAGACTCAGTAATTCATTCAGCTAAGGTTTTGTTTAAATGATTATATATAGTTTGTGAATCTTACGAGAGATTCATTAATGGAACTGATTTATATGATTCGTTGTTTATGAATTGCATTACACTGGTGGTTGTGCTGTAGAACGACGCGTTTATCTTATCACATTGCAAACTCAGCTCATGTAAAATTGAATTTGTTTCGCTAGTAGCTTCAGGAAACACTGGCGTTAAGTGTCTTAAAACCAGTATGTGGCGGGAAATAGCTCTAAGCCCATAAGCTATTGCAAGGGTAACTTCCTACGCAGAGGTTGTTCGAGATGTCACGAAACGAGAAGGTCTTTTGACATCAATTCTCGTGTAATCCAGTGTAGCCTTGCATTGGATTGGTTTTGTTTCGCTTTGCCCTTTGTAACAAAACGCAGCCAAAATCCAGAAAACAGAACAGAGCTGCTGAAGCAAGCTATTGAAATCTCAATAACAATTAACCTTTCGCAGACCTAGAATGCAAAAATATTGACTTTATTTCTCGCTGAATTCCATGTGTAAATTTACAGACAAGCGTCCAACAGATCAAAACGTCTTTGTTCGTAAAACACAGTCATTTAAGTACTGTCAAGTCTTTAAAAAAAGGGCACCACAAGGTCAAACGCCATCCAAAGCTGTCCTAAAGGTGCTCTGGTGTATTATCATAAACATCCTCTTGTTTTTTCACTGGCTTTGAATGTGAGAGCCGCCAGCTGTGGGGAGATGCTGGGAGTAAATCATGTCCAAGTGGAAATGTCAGAGGGCCTTTCAGACGGGGTTGCCTTGAAATCGATGAGAGCCAGAATCATGTGGTTAATCAGCCCCGTGTTAGTACTCAGAAGTGAAGGAGCGGATCAGAGCCCCGCCGAGAGAGCGTTCTCACTCCATACCAAGACGAGATCACGTATACGCTTCCACGCTCTCGTACTCGCACACCAGGTTGACCCCTGCGGTTTACCTCCGTCAGAACTCTGCTTCAGTGCTTAAGCGATGTCTTTATGATAATATGACGAGACAGACGCACACACTCACTCACTCACTCACTTATCTACCAGATCAAGCAATCCGTCCGCATCACGCACTCGTTCGACGTAGTAAAAAGCAGCGGTCTGTTTTTATGAGGTTTGTGGAGGGCTCTCAGGCTCCTGATGAAAGCGGTCCGTCAGCTCACGATACGCTCCTCAGCTGAAGAAATACACTGATTCTTTCACCTTTTCCAGGTTGAAATCACCTACAAGAGAGAAATGACATGATTACGGGGATTTCGCATGAAATATGTAACAACGAAGACAGAAGAGTTGAGTTTAGCACTCATTATGAAGGCATTGAAACTGGCATGGAATATTAAACCAAGTAGGCATACTTTTTTTTTTGCAAACATAACTTTTGCTTTTTGGTGTCTTAATTAGTGTGCGCTTTTTATAGATTTGATATCACATACTTTCCACTTTTAAACGGTCTCTTTACACTTCCATTCAAAAGTTTGGTGACTAATATACATTTGAATGTTTTTGAAAGAAGTCTCTTATGGCCATCAAGGCTGTATTAATTTGAGCTAATATACAGCAAAAACAGTAATATTGTGAAATATTATTACATTTTAAAAGAACTGTTTTCTATTTTAATATATTGTAATTTACTCCAGTGATCAAAGCTGAATTTTCAGCATCTTTACTCCAGTCTTCAGTGTCTCACGATCCTTCAGAAATCATTGTAATATGATGATTTGCTGCTCAAGAAACATTTATTATTATTATCAATGTTGAAAACAGTTTTTTGTTGAAACCATGACAGATTTATTTTCAGGAGTCTTTAATGAATAAAGTTCAAAATGTAATTTTTCAACAAACATTTTTTTTAAACATTAAAAAATGTCTTTACTGTCACTTTTAATACATTTTATGCATCCTTACTGGACAAAAATGTCTTAAAAATGTATCAGTAGTCTATATATAGAACTAATTATATAATTAAAAAAGGAATTAGAAAAAAAACACACTATAAACTTTGCCAGAAGAACAATTTCTCATTAATGTAATATCTAAAGAAATAAAAATTGTACCCGAACACAATGTCAGAGTAAATTAAAATTCAATAAATATGATTATAATCTACACTTACAATTGTAATCTACAAACACACTTCAAAATGTAAATATTTCTATTATAAGGATCCAATTGTGAAACATCAATTTAAAATAACTGTTTTCTATTTTCATATCTTTTAAAATTGAATTTATTTATGTGATAGCAATTTTCAGTGTCACATGATCCTTCAGAAATCATTCTAATATGATGATTCAGTGCTCAAGAAATATTTATTATTATCAGTGTTGAAAACTGACATGACACTTATTTTCATACGTTTTTTCATCCAAGTGGTAGAACCTGAAATAATAAATACTGATATAAAATATTAGTTTTATTATAAATACCATGCCACTCTATTTAATCAATCCATTCATCTCAAATCAATTTAATTTGTACTTGACTTGATTAGTATTTTAAACATGAAATGAATCCTACAGGACATATAAATGTAAATAACGGTGGTATACACAGTTATGGTGAATGAATCATCGTACTTCTTGTTTTTACTGACATTTTAAGGACGTTGTAAAAGCTCCCCTCAATATCGTCTCTGCTGAATCAGGGTTTTGTATGATGTGTGATTTTGCGATAAATGCGCTGATGTTGTCCATTGTGTTTCCTTCCGGCCCATGTTACATAAACAGATTAACCAGTTGACAGAATTAATTGTCATCAGTTTAATGAAATCTATCTCGCTGATGAACAAAGTCGCATATGTGGTTCTGCGGGACGGTGCGTCGTTACGCAACAGCACAAAAGCTGCCCTAAACCTGACAAGCTGTCAATCAGATGATGTCAGAAGCGACGGGGTTTAACTCACCTGTATGAGGAACGCTGGACAAAAGCTGTACCATCTTATAGTATTCTTGCATCTTCTTTGGCTTGGATACAACCCTGTGAGAGTAAGAAATGGACTCAATTGAACCAAACCTTATTCATTCATTAATATCCGCAACATATACGTTTTTAGATGATATTGGCGTTTTTTTTATTTATTATAAAAGTTATTTAATTGTATGTCTATTCTAAATTCATTTTGAGCACACAAACTATTTATTTTAGCTTTTAGTGTATTATTATTATTATTATTATTAGTGCATAATATTGGCTAGAATAAAAAATTAATATTGGTACCAGAATTTAAATATCAGGGCATCCTTACTAGCCAAGTTGAATATTTATTGGCCAATATTAGACATTTAATTGTTAACTGTGGGACTTACGAAGAACTGCTGCATTTATTGTCAAATACATAGTAATTTAATTACTTCTCAGCCTATTCTAAATTTAAACTATTTATTCTAGTTTTTACAAGAGCCGTCAAGCATTTATTTTTTAAAATCGAATTAATTACACAATGTGGCGATTAGTTAATCTAATTAATTGCAAATTAATTGTACGTCAAATTTGGCTCATAAATTACCCCTAAAGGATCATTTAAAGTCATTATTGTGTTAAATGAGAAAAGTATATAAAATCATATCAAATACATTACAAAAATTAGCTTTAGAAAGATATATATACTGTGTGTGTGTATATATATATATATTTTTTTTTATCTTTGGGTGAACTATACATTTAATGGGTTTTAATTAATATGGAAATATGAAATTTTGACAATTGTTTTAATGAAATTATACTTTAAATAAGAAACTAAAACTGTAGGTGGCGGTAAATGTTTTGATAAGTCTCTAATTCCTTGGATTCATTCGGAAATAAGGTAAATGGCTCTTTTTATGAATAGGCAATTGAATCATTGGTTAACCCGATTGATGCGCTCAAAACGCGGATTCATCCAGAAAAGAAACACCGCTTTGTGTTTCTCAGAGATGCACAACAGTTCTGCTCTGGCTTCACAGGTAATATTTTTGTTGGCAAAATTGAGCAAAAACAGACAATATTGTCTGAAATATAACACTATCAACTTATTGATCAATATTGATATAAAATCAATATAAAATTAGCATTCATTCCATTCGGGACAAAGACATCACTCGTGTGATATTGCGCCCGTTACTCATGTGATATTGCTTAACTATATAATATGATATGAGACAAAAACTCATACAGGGGCATTTTTGCCCTGATAACTTGAATTTTAGGGCCATTCTATAGGCTACATAATGCAGTGAGTTGTTGCCCTGCTTCATGTTCGTCACCAATCAACTGTATGAAATCCAAGATGACCTACGCAGGTCTGGGGTGGGGTGGGTGCGTTAAATGCGTTAATAATTTTAACACGTTATTTTTCCCCATAACTAATTGATAAAATGAAAAGTTTTTACGTTTGAATTTTATTTTAAAAGAAAGCAGAACAGATTTATAAAATCAGCCATTTATTGGTTATCTGCCTTAACATGATTGTATATCTGTCGATATATGATATATATAATTCTAAATAAAAAATATTTATACACAATTTTTTGTGAGTATCAATTTTCTTTAACTAGCATAGATTTATAATATCAGACATTTATTGGTTATAGGCCCCAAATTGAAAATGAACATTATATATGAAAACTATATATATACAACACACAGTTTTTAGTGCTCATACATTTTCTATAAGTAGCATAGATTTAAAATATCGGCCATTTATAGGTTATTGTCGAGAAACGGGAAGATACTGTAATTATTGTTATCGGCCAAAATTTCAATTTCAATATGAGTACTAGCAGTGAAGTGGTTAAATAATATCCTTCTATTTAAAAAAACAAAAACAATTTTTTATCAGTATCACCTGATATTAGATATTTAACAGCCATTATTGGACATTTAATGGTTTCTGCTTACTCCAAATGCAATTGTAACATGCAGGCTATTTAATTTAGTTTTTAGTGTTTATTATTATATTTTTTTTTTAAAGAAAGTAGCATAGATTTATAATATCAGCCATTTATTGGTTATTGGCCTTAATATGAAAATGACTATTTATCAGCCGATATTTGACAACTATTTATTTTTAGTTTTTTGAGAGCATCAACTTTCTTTAAGTAGTTTAGATTTATAATATTGACAGTTAATCCGTTATTGGCCATAAACAGGAAAATACTGTCCTTTTTGGTATTGGTCAGAATTTTAATATCAGTGCATCCCAAGTAGTTAGCAGTTTAGTACCAACAACTATTAGTAGTAGTTAAATACCAGCTATGTGCAATGGGACTTACGGAGGCCTGCTGCAATATTTCTGCAGAAGAAACTCGGACAGCTCTTCTAGAATGGGCTGACTATGCAGAGCCACAAACTGCTCACGACACACCTGAGGAGCGACAAAGAGCACTCAGTCAATCATTATGCACACTAATGCGCCAGCTTCAATGCTATCTCCCTCTCGCTTCCCTCTTCCTATGCTCGTCTCAGACGCTTCACCTCTCTCCAATTTGAACTTTCCCATTTTAAGAGGAAACTGTGGTCACAAAGTATGTCAGGAAAAGACTTGCAGACAATAGATGGAAGGAGAGAAGGAAAAGATAAAAAAAGAGTCTCAATTCAGTTGAATTTGGTTTAAAGGAACAGACTGAGCTGTTAAGCTTCAGAAGTTCATTGTAAGGTGTCACATAGAGGTGAAACTTAACAAATGAAGGTGATTGTAAAGTAAGTACAGCCAAGAGGGCGAGTAAGTGATGACATAACTTTCATTTTGGGGTGAATTATTTCTTTTTAAATAACCTGGGTCTAAAACAGATCTGTGAAAGGAATATGAGGTAAATAATATAAAAAAGCGAAATTAATCAAGTCGAGTTAATGGCAACTTTCCCAAAAAAAAGGACGAGTTGAGAGGATGATAGGTACGACCATTCAGTACGGAAATAACCCATGCTGACAGGGTTGGTTATTGAACATATGGTGAACTCAGCATGCAAACATCTGGCCATTAAGCTGACATGGTGGGGCCGCTCTGTCATTCCTATCAAGAGAATCTGCATTGGAAAAACATTCTGCAGTGAATGCTCAGTTCCTTACACACCCTGTTCATGGTGTCCACCGTCAGAGCATGGGTCCAGTAACAGTCATGGACGGACACAAACGTAAGACCAGCCCTGCATGTGTGAAGAAAACAGACAGACAACATTTAACACAACAACAATGAATATTTAAAATATAAATAATATTAGCAAACAATATTCATTATTATTAATATATATTATTTTATAATTAATATCAGATATATGCAATGTAAATAATTTATTATCATTATTACTATTACTAATACTAATAATAACGAAAAATATGCTATTATTATTTTTATTAGCAAACAATATTCATTATTATTAATATATATTATTTTATAATTAATATCAGATATATGCAATGTAAATAATTTATTATCATTATACTATTACTAATACTAATAATAATGAAATATGCTATTATTATTTTTATTAGCAAACAATATTCATTATTATTAATATATATTATTTTATAATTAATATCAGATATATGCAATGTAAATAATTTATTATCATTATTACTAGTACTATTACTAATACTAATAATAATGAAATATGCTATTATTATTTTTATTAGCAAACAATATTCATTATTATTAATATATATTATTTTATAATTAATATCAGATATATGAAATGTAAATAATTTATTATCATTATTATTATTACTATTACTAATACTAATAATAATGAAATATGCTATTATTATTTTTATTAAATATATTCATTAAAAGAATGTATTTTTTTCATTACTTTTTAATAAATATCTTAATTTTATAAATTCATTTCAAATATTGTTGTTAATATTATTTATTCATATATTTGATAATAATAATAAATACTATAATATGTATAATGAATGATGTATTATCATAATTAATAATAGTATTATTAATATTAATGAAAATTGTTGTTAATATTTATTAATATTATACATTTTATTTGATTAAATATATGCGTTATGAATAATTATGACTGGATATTGTTCTGTTAATATTTTTATTTATTAGTATTATTATAATTAGCGGTAGTAGTAGTAGTAGTAGTACAAGTACAACTAGTAGTATTTAAAAATTATTCATAATGGGTATATTTTTATTCTTGTCTAATGATCATGTTATTATGTTCATGTCATTATTGTGTCAAAAAGAAATAAAAACAACTAAAATCCATTCTGCATATTAAACAAAGACATTGTATGATCTGTATCATATCTGACATAAAAAGGTAATCTCGGTCACTCTTTACGCTTAACCCAGGTAAATGTAAACAATTATCTGTTTCAGTCTGTATATTCAGGTTAGCATTTTCATTTGCATGTTTAAGAGATATAACATTGCCTGAAGAAGCAAAACCAAACAATACAGTCTCTTTATTTTTTTAAGCTACAAAATTCTCCAGTAAACAAAATGTACAACATGTGAAAGATTCTGGGACTATACAAAGATCATTAATATTAAATGAGGTAATCACTGTTAATTATATGATTGGTTGTTTGTTGCTAGGCAGCTTGTTGTAACGTTCTGAAGCAAAAATTAAAAGCAGTGCTTTTTAAAGTGGTCTTAAAGATTAAAAGGAATTTTTGAGTTTGGGATGTAAAACAACAGACGGCTCACCTGTAACAATGCAGTGATGTCAGCATCATGTGTGTGGAGTCCAGAGAGTGGATGAAATTAGGCGGGAAGGCGTTTTTCTGCTTCATGCTGTCCGGTTTCCTAAATAAAGCACAAAAAATGCTATGAAGGGCACATTCAGATTATCTCTTAATATGAACACACATGGGTAATTAAGGCCAGCATCACCAACTACACGCTGGGCAATACACACACCTGTGGTGCCAGGAGCCATACATCATTGAACAGGTAGGTCAGTCTTGAGTATCATCCAAGACATAGAGCACCCACTAGATCGGTAAAGAGTAATGTGTGTGCTTATTAGGGCTGAAGATTGTTCATTATACTGCTCTATATCAGACTAAAAAGTTCAGAATAAAAATAGTCATACTTAAGGTCAGATCCTCTCAAATTTCATCATGAGTATTATCAAGTAAGCCCTTGTTTCTAGCCTGTGGTGTTCCCTAAGTTTAATAAACTGCTAGGCGAGCACAGGGCTACGCAGGCTACAAACGCAGAGCAACTTTTATGGTGAGAGAGAGAGAGAGAGAGAGAGAGAGAGAGAGAGAGAGAGAGAGAGAGAGAGAGAGAGAGAGAGAGAGAGAGAGAGAGAGAGAGAGAGAGAGAGAGAGAGAGAGAGAGAGAGAGAGAGAGAGAGAGAGAGAGAGAGAGAGAACGTCTGATGCATATGGCACACTTAACTGAAAACACTTCAGATATTTCTGAAGTCGTCATCTGATTGGATGAATTCTACAGGATGTTTGGGAGACGAGCGCGTCGCGTTCTTAAACGCTCTGCCTAGGAACAAAGATGCCTTGAAGCCAAACCCCCTCATGGAAGAAGAACACTGTCGTGGGTTTACAACTGTGACAATAAGTGATTATCAGGATCAACTAAAGTACGGAAGAGTACGGAAGAAACTATCTTCAATCTCTAGGCTTCACAGAGCGACACTGTGCTGAAGATAATTTCTGGTAATTCAGAGAGGGCTTTAGGTCTCTGTCCACAAGAGAGCTGCTGCCACCCTCATTATTTCATCATTTATTCAGGTCTCTTCATTAATGAGGGTCTATTCAGCCTCTAATTAGAGCACATGATGGATCTTTGATTCAGTCCGTGGTCTGTTACGCATGCGTGTGAAACTCCGGTCGGGTCTTCACTTTAAGCTTGTTCAAACAAGCTTCTTTATCTACATCTTACCTAGAAACTGTCCTCTGGGAAATTAGAACGCTTGTATTAGATCAGCTTGAGATCTCTTTCAACACCTAGATGTGTTTCTGACATCTGGTAGACTGGCATCATAGGTACATATCTGAAGATCAGCCCCTCAGCTTGGTCTGCATGGACACGCAAAGACATTTCTCAAAGCCTGAGAGGGACGTACAATCACAGTGGCGGCTGTTGGTCTAGCCATGAGGGCTCTTGGCCATCTATGAGAATTGGGAGATCCCTTTTCGTCACCCCGGCTTCTGCTAATGTAATTCCTGTGATAGTCAGTACAGGTTTGGTGGTCTATCACAGGCAGTGATAGAGAAGTACAAGTGAGGCCCCATTGCAAGTGGTTTTTAATCACGTCCTTACGGCTTTTGGGGGAAGGTCAACAAGATAACTCCCATATGTGGCTTTTCCAAGTGGTGTGAACCAAGCCTGGGTAAAGCACCACAAGGATTGAAACTGTGAAATGAGGTGATCATATTAAAACAGCAGATGATTGCGTACGGAATGAACATTTGGGGTTTCAGTTTGAAGCACAGAAGTATTTGTTTAATAAAAGATGATGATGACTTGAGAACATATGGTAAAGTTGTGGATGATAGTGTATTTGTTTATGCATGGACATTTTGGAGAGAGCGTCGAATAAGCAAAAGAGACTGCCGACACAATCACAAAATGTTACCAGTGAGACAAAGGGATATTTCACAAAAAATATATAATTCAGTCATCATGTAGTGACCCCCATGTTGTTTAAAACCAATATGACCATCATTCTTCTGTTTAATGCAAACGAAGAAATATTTAAAAATGTACTTATTCTTAAATTGAATGTGGACGTTTTATATGACTTCAGAGTACTTAGAATAGAATAACTCATCTGAACAGCTTATGATACATTTAGTGCTTTTGTTTCCTTTTTGAATCATTGTAACTTTGTGTTCCACAGAAAGAGAGGCTTGAAACAAAAAAGAAAGGTTGAGGGTGAATAATGTCAAATGAAAATTTTCATTTTTGACTGAACTATCCCTTTAAAACATTTTTCATGTTTCATTTAGAAACAAAACAATCCTAACTCCAAATAATCCAAAATATAATTGGTCTCCTATGCAAATGCACATCAACAGATGATAAAATGAGCGCTGATGTCATTTCATTGTTCATTCTGGGTAGCCCTCCATTCAGTAAATGACATACAGGATGTGCAGCGGTGACATTTCAACACGAAATGCCACTCTTCTCATCTGAGAGAGTTTCTGCTTCTTTCATATCCTCCAGGGGTTTCTGTATTTGATAATGAATTCTGGCCATCCACTGATGGGCCCCGAACAGCGTCAAATGCTTGTGTGACACAGGCGCTACCTCTAGGTATTCCTGTTACTCAAAACAATTTGCTGGTAATCGCTCCCATTTAACTGTTTATTGTGCAATGATACTCAACAAAAGGAACAAAAAAAAAACAACGAAATGTACAGCAAAGACTTACACATATACCCGTTTTTCTTGTGTATTACTTCGCTGACTTATTGGACATTAAATTTCCAATGGAAATGCCCAACCAAATTAGGCCATAAAACAATTAAATGAAGTCCCAAAACAAATCTATAAAGCCACAATGCAATAGAAATGCTTTTGACCACAAGGGGGCAGTGTTATTGTAAAGTACTAAAACGAAAATTAAAACAATATTTAAAACAAAATCTTTTTGTTAACTGAAATAAAATAAAATATAAATAAACACTAAATTATAGATACAAACAACAAAAACCCAGGTTTTAATGTGGAAAACCTGTTTTTTTAACAGCATGATCAGACGACAATAAATTTTCACAAAGGTGAAATGTTTCTTATCATTCTTAGTAAACAAATAACTTTTTTAATAGACTTTTGTGAATTTTAACCCCCTTTCCCTTGTTAATTAAAAACAATTCAATACAATTAATTTTTAATAAAATTTTAATTTAATTAACTAAATCAATATTTAGTGGCCGAACTCTCGTTCAAAATCTCTTGAAAAGATTAAAAGTACAGAAACATCGCTCAAGCAACTAAATGAAGCACTATTCATGTAAATAAAACAAGCAAAAAAAAACAAAACAAGTAATGTGGGGAGTGGTCAGAGGTCAACATAAATACAGCGTCAAAGTAAGGGGGGGGGGGGAGGGGCAACTTACTCATTGGCATCATGGCTTATATTGATGCTCAGATTCTGTATGCTGCTCTTGAGCTGCGGAAAAAGAGAAAATGGGAGAGTTTGAATGTGTCACAAGAAAGCAACTACTATGAAAAGAAAAGCTTGTGTAGCAATGTAAATACTTTTAAGCACAATTATTGCATTGTTAACAGGGGAAATCCTCATGAAAAAATTCACATTAGCTGGGTTAAATAAGGTGTTCCAGTTAGTTGACCTTTATCCAACTTCCCACTTAGACCTCTAATATAAACCATCGCATATGAATACTGCAAGCAATTCTCTCTTTCTTCACCAGACTGACCTGAAAGTTTCCTATTGATCCTTCTCAATGACTGATCAAAATTTGAGTGAGTCTCTTAAGCCGAGACTGACCAAATAAGGGTGATGTACCCAGAAACCCCCGCAAACCACCAATATCGACACAATGCCATTAAAGAACATGAGCTTAACCTTAGTAAAGGTAGGCGTCCATCACATTGGCACTGAAGTTAGGCTACTACCCTTGAGTGAGTGACTGCTCTCAGTATAGGTACTGTCAGCGTCAGGGCGCTTCCATGCGGTTCCATCACATTACTTCTTTGATTAGTCTCTCCGGTGCCCCAGGAGCCCATCCCGATGTGGCTCAATTCAATGGAGAAGAGCAGGATGACAGGTAGTGAAGTCTTGGACAGTGAAGGATGGACATAAACAAAAAGAAAAATCTATAGAAAGTGCTGACGGGGATGTTAAGGTAAAAGGTTTTGCTGCTAAATCGGGGTTGCACCAGACTGCAAGTTCACCGGGACGTGAAGGGGTCAAAACTGGGGGGGGGGGGGATTGTGAAGTAGAAAGGGTTAATTTGGTCATTCTGGATTTCTGATTTGGGGGAATGGTGTATGGCGAAACGAGTCATGAGGCCTTTCAGTTACAATGATTTATGAGTCTATTAAGGGTCCTTAACAGGGACAAGAAAACCAAGGAGACATTGAGAGGTGTGATGGGAGTGAACCAGGTTCAGGTACGTCGTCAAAGGCACTTGGAGAAAACCTTACTTCCAATGGGACTAGTAATATACTCCTTATACGCTTGTTCAGGTGGCATAACTAAAACTCATGATGAAGGGAAACGAGACTAAAGCAAGCTGACATGATGCTCGGTCAGAGGAAAAGGGATTTCTATCTTAAGTGTGATGACTCCTGGATTGGACAGCTGCCTGTGCTCTTCCTGCTGTATCTGCTTCACTTGTTCTGTAGTGTCCTTTGTTGCAGAATTGAACAAGAACTTAGGCCAACTAAGAATGACCTTACATGAATCTAAAAACCAAAATGAAGAGTATTTTGCTGATTTATTGGGACTAAAAGTAGAGGGATGATAGGAAATGATGGAGAAAGCAAGGGGAAATGGAATCAGGACAAATTACTGTTGGGACTTGACCAGTCTCCTGCATGTGCATCCCACATTGTAAGGCAAAAGGGCAGCATCTAGCTTACAAGCTTCCAGCTACCCACAAAGTTGCCACCTCTTTCATTGAACGCATCCATTTGAGCCTCAGGGTAATACTCTCTTATCTTTCAGAGTCCCCAAGAGAGAGGCTTTAAACCATCTGTGACCTCTTGCCTGGTTAAGTCCTCTGGGAATATTCTTGACATATCTGCTGTTTTCATCAACGCTTCTACAAAAACTGTTTTGGCGAAAGATCAAATAAAATTGAGGATTAATGCTTTGCTGCCCTGCACAGCCCTGATCAGACGGATATAAAAAAAAAAAACTTGTGGTGCACAAATTAAAGCCCCTCACTTTTGGTCTGACTTTCAAAACAGGCAAAACTTTGGCTTTAGTCAATTAGCAGGATGTAGCGCTTTGGGTCAAAAAAGTTGCAGCAGGGCTCGACATCCTTTTGGGATCAGACTGTCGACAAGGAACACTGCAACAAACCCAAGGGAAATCACATTTCCTCTATTTCCAAGGGCACCGCAAGTGTTTGGCCACTAAAGCAAAGGCGACAAATGAATCCCCACGGCTTTAATCCCCGCTGGTCGTCTTCCTTGCAGAATCACAAGACTGTTTTTCCTCAACTTGACATATAGCCTGTGAAATAAACATTTCAGCCTCCAAAAGTGACCCCTAAACTGATTAACAGCAAACAATCACATTAGCAAGCTTTATTGATGCACATCCCATATGTGGCTCCCTCCCAAGTGTATTTTCCTTTACCCTATCAACAGTGCACAGTGACTGAATAGATACTGCCGATTTCACCCTGGCTTATTTGTTTACTTTGTTATGACGGCATTACGCTCCCATTTCCCCAGCATCTAATTAATACGCCATTTCCCATGTAAAGAAAGATCAAGGGTGGGTTGCAAGAGATTGAATCACAGAGAAGTGACCTCAGCTGAAGTGTCTCATAGCTTCAGCAGGATAAAACGTTTCCTTGATAACATTTGAAGTAGGGGACTGATTTGGATTTTCTTTTGGCTTTAAGGGTCAGACCACAGAAGAGAACACGTAACCTAACACCAAGATAGGTTACGTGGAAGAGGTTTTATATAACTTAATGTCAAAATGTTTCAACTACCTTTTCTTGGAAAACTAAACATGTTTTTAAAGGTGCATGTGACATTTCCAAAAGAAACATGATATTCAACATAGAGAAAACTGCTATTTGACTTGATTTTTGCCTTGGGAAATCGATTGGATGGCGAAAAAGTAGGCTCTACATACCAAAGAACTACCCTACTAATTTTAATTTTAGGGTAAGAGCTAGACCAGGGACGAGTATTAAGTAAAAATGGTCGGTTTTAATTTTATAGTGACTTTAAGATTCTCTTCCTGAAAGAATAAGAACGTTTGATTTCATGTTAAGCCTGCCATACGGTCTGCACAGAGCTTAATGCACCTCACGTACCAGGTTGTTAGACAAGTCCCTGTCAAACAGGTGAGCCTCAAACACAGCAAAAAATCCTCATTAGCAAACTGCATTGCGCGCGGAAGACCCAAACACTTTAAAACCACAAAGCTGACGATCTGCCAAGCCTGGCAGACCACAACAGGTTCCCCTCAAACATAAATAACCCAAAATGATAATGAAATGAAAACTAGAATAAAAGAGATAACCATAAAAAGGGATGTAAAACTAATTCTTTACACAACACCATTAAGGGTCATTAAAATCCATTATGCCGGTTCATACATGTAGGGAGTAGTACAGCGAACAGGTGGAGGTAGAGCTGGGGCTCATTGGTGATTAATAGGGGTCTTGATGGTGCTACATTAATCTGGTCAGTGTGACATTTACGAGGGAATTGCAAACCCCTGGTGTGACCGCCTAATGTGTCTCCAGTGCTAGGTGAAATAAATATAGACTCGTTATAATGTGTTTGATGGTCTAAATGGGTGTTGGACATGATCGACCTTAGACCTTGACCCATCAACCGTCTGTTGAGGATAAAAGAGTGCATGATTCATGAAGAATGTGTGCAGTAACGGACCTGGTGGCCTATGCGATACATCACAACATGGACCACTTTCAACTGCTCCTACAATATTTCTATCCCTTCATTTAAGTAAAACATGCAAGGTATATATTTAGACCTGTGGAGAAAGAACGGTCTTTTTAACAACGCAATAAAAAAGAGGGGGCATAAGAATTGCCAATTTTCAGTTAGGCCAATGCTTTTATTCTGAATTCAGTATTAGGCCTGGGTATTGACACAAATTTCACAATTCGATCCGATTTCGATTCACAAGCTTGCAATTCGATTCGATTTCGATTCGATTCGATTCAATATTGATTATTTTGGATATCAGGTACAATACATGGCAAATTTTCTCAAGGAAAACAAATCTCTTAACCAATGCTGTAAACTATGGGAGTCAGTTGTATCATTAAAATTGTCTCATTAGCCTACTATAGCCTAATATTGAAGGTAAAGATTTACTGATTTGTATACAAACAATTACACTTTTATTTATTTTTCTAATAATAAAGTTATATGAAATATAAATATTTAAATGGTGGCTGTCATAAAAACTTGCCAGATTTATTCAAACATGCATTAAATATTGAAAAACATAAAATAATTATAAAATAACATAAAATGCATATGTAATATGGTGCATATATTTAGCAAAATGCTCCTCTCTAGAGTTAATTTTTCTAGCTGACTAACGAGTTCATGGTCACTGGATATGGTTTTTCTGAGGTAAATGTGACGTTACATGACATTGTTTACAAGCTGTTTCACTGACGTCTTTCCTCGGTTGAAACAATGATTGAGCGATTCCATGTGACAATAAGGATTTCGATAAGTTATACTCTATCTTTTAACACACTTTCAGATGCTCATTCATGTTTATTTCACGCTGTAACTGGTAATATTAAGGCGGAAGAGAAGATCATGTGTGCTCGGCGCTGTTGCTTCTCTTGAGCTGCGCCAGAGCGATCTCACGCCACAGAAACGGTATATTTTTGAATTTCGTAAGAAAATGGATGTAATTTGAAATCTGAGACTTTGTTTCATATCAATAGTAACAAAGCACAAAGATTATTGCGTTTATTGGATGGGATGCGCGCTACAATGTTCCATTCATTCATCAACTGAAAACAGGATGACTAATCGATTTTTGGGATTTAAGAATCGATATCGGTTCGTAAAAATGAGAATCGGTTAAAATCGAGAAATCGATATTTTTTACCCAGCCCTATTCAGTATGTGGTCCATTATAATAATTTAAAAATTATCATAATTAAGCTGAAATGCAAGTTATTTTCTCATGAAAGATTAATTATAGTGTCATGAAACAGTCAGCGTTCACATTTAAAGTATTTTAACATGCTGAATAGCATAAATGGCCTTCACACCTCTTATTCAGTAAAAGAAAGGGCTCAAATGGTGAAGAATTTATGAGGGTGCTGGAGTCCCTGACTAATGATGACCATCATCAGATATTCCATAAAAGTCCAATAAAAGGGCATTACCTACATTCGTGGAAGTGGGTTATAATTTTTAGGATTTTCAAAAAAAAAAAAAAATAATAATTCACACATTTCAGGTTTTGGCTGAAAAAAAGAGGCAGAAAATCCAATTTATAAAGATAAGTTGCGACTTTAACAGATTTGATAAAAAAATATTACAATTTTATTTAAATATTATTACAATTTACAATAACATAGGCTCCAACAAATTAAAAAAATATTTGAAACATGTCAAATGAATTATTAAAAATATGAAATAAAACATCTATTTAAAAATATTTTAAATTGTGTTAATGTAAAATAATAATAATAATAATAATAATAATAATAATATATATACAGTATATAAATATATAATTAAGAAAATAGCAGAATTGTGTAGTCATCATATCTGCGTAGGTTCTGGCCTTATATGTCAACATCTTGCTGCATTTAAAAAAGGGCAAGAGACACTTTTAGGATGGAAGAACCAACAATAGCACCTTTACATCAGCAGAAGCCCACTGAGGACAACACAGCCCATTAGGGCACTATCACACATTATTTCCATTGCCTAGATATGAGGGCCAGAGGAATTAAGGTGAGAAGGCCAGGCACGACACTACATATATCCCTGGGAGTGATAGAGGAATGAATGGGTGCGGTTCTTAAAAACTCTACAGGAATGAAGTACTGTAGACTTACAGGCACACCCATGTCATTCAGGTCCACATGACATCAACTGTACCCAGTTGTACAGTCCTTTGACCAGTGTTAATATTTCACTGCGGTAAAAATGCCAGCACATTAAGTATGACATGCATTTGGGTGTTTCTTCAACTATGAACACTTTTTGTCCTGTGCACTTTTAGAAAAAAAAATGAAATTGTAATTTCCACTACACCTTAAATTGTGCTTAATAGCATTCTGTTATGGAAATTACCTTTTTAACATTATAATTTCACTGCTAGCATTGTATGTGTCCTAAATACATAAAATTACATAATTTCACACGTTTCATAATTTGACATTTAAATTACTCACAAGTGGAAAAAAAATAATTAGGCCCACAACTTTGGTAAATATGCTATATCAATAGTCATACAATTAATACTGAATTTATTTATGCATATTCCAATCTTTGTATAGATTATCATAATTTTAAATATAATAATATTTTTATGACAAATATTCATAGTTTAAGACAATCTGGAAGTTGTACAATAAAACCATAAAATCTATACATAAAAGCATCTGAAAACAATTGATGAAAGCATAATAATAAAAAAAGTTTTTAAAATCTACTTCTACAAAATAAATTGCCCAAATTTAAGAAATACCCTTTTATGAATCTTTTATTTTATTTCTGTAAAAGTTCAAAGGAACAATCTGCATTGTAAAAATAAAACTGTATCTGATATATAAACCTGCTGTATCTGATATATAAAAATACTACATCAAAATACAGCTTTACTTAAGAACAGCTTTTGAACAGCATTTTTTTTTACGCTGGAAGTTTATGGAAGCTTGTTTTCACCACTGAATAAAAACTCAATACAATTCAGACTTTTTTTCTCAGAACTGCATGATATAAACTCGCAATTTTGAGTTATAAAGTCAATTCGGACTTTTTTTCTTGGAATTGTGAGTTTAAATCCCGCAATTCTGATTTTATAACTCATCGTTTGCACATTTATATCATGCAATTCTGAGAAAAAAAAGTCACAATTACCTTTTAATTTTTTATTCTGTGGAATCTAGTATTGGGCACTAGGACGGCCCAGCAACAGCAGCAGCAAATGCTCAGCGGCTGTGATACAGACGAGTTGCCAGATGCTCTCTGCTGGATCCCGGCACGCACTACAGGCCACCGCTGTGCCGCCTCAGCTCTGTTGCTGATGCTATCTGACAGCAGCGCAGGCCGTCTGCATGCAAAACCTCAGCCGCGTTACTTCATTGTTTCACTCCCAGCTGCACAAGACCTATTTGACAAGCAGTGCTTCTGAGATCTAGGTTGTGATGGAGAGCGAGGGTGAGTGCGCCTGCTGGGCAGAGAGAGGTCGGACTCCCTGCTGAATTCTCACTGAGGGAGTACAGTCAAAGACCTCAAAGATGATGAAATGAAAGAACTTACAGTGTCTTTCAGAAAGGAGAAAATGTCAAATGAATCTAGTTTCTGTTCAAGTACAAGCCTGGCAACTTGCTAATACCAAAATAAGTGAACAAGCTAAAGGTGCAACTGCATTAGCAAAATGTAGTTTTGTCAATAGTGTAGCGATGTAAGAAATTCTGATTGTTAACATGACGAATTTGAGTGACCAAATTGGAGGCCGCAGAGTTGCACGAATGCCCCCCTTAGCACCATCGATGCATTTCCCCCCGCATTGGCAGTCTTACTGTATATGTCATACGTCAAGTAGGGCCCTGTGATTTCTGCGATGCGGAAATGCAGAATCCAGTCATAAAAAACGGAATTTACTGTGTATAACACAGAATTGTAGAGAATTTTAAGTTTAGAGATGCACGATACATAGGCCAACATATCAGTATGGGCCGATATATGTTAGTTTTTAATGTTATCGTTATCTGCCCGATAAGAAAAGTTGGCCGTATTAAAGCCGATACATAATTAACTATTCCCTTCAGCTGAGACACTTCAGCTGTGCACTGTTAACCATGATGGTTTTGAATTGCTTTATATCATTGGAATCACTTCAAAAAATAAAAATATAGTTAAGTGCAACATGTGCAGTGTAAGTCTGTCATATAGGCTACATAAAATTATAATGACAACATTATTATTGTGTGTTTGGGACATGGCTTTTAATGGTGAGACTTTTGTTTTTGTAATCAGGCTCTCAAAAATTATATAAAAATTTGGATTAAGATTTATCTGCCAATATATTGGTTATCGGCTTTCAAATATAAAGAATTACCGGTTATTGGTATTGGCCAACATTTTCATATTGGTGCATCCAACCTGTAAACTTCTGTTGTGCAGCACTTTGTTTGCCAAAAACAAAAAGGAATTGTTAAAGGTTAATTTGATTACATTTCAAATGATTCATTTAAATAGTTTTCTGCATTCATTTGATTGCCAACTTTTTTAATAATGAATTTGTATTAAATCATAAAAAAGAAAAAAAACATAACATAATTTCTGAAATAACAAAACATTTCATAAGGAGCTATTATTGTCAAATTTTAATAAACTATTAAATTATTAAAATTTTCTGGATTCAATTGATTAGACATCCACTTTGATCAAATTTAATTAAACAGAAAAAAACAGAAAAAACAGAATCCTAATTACATCCCTAAAACATGGACTCCGAGGAAGATCGTAAAGGTTTAAAGGACCAATTTTGGGCCCCTGTGTTTTAAACGGTAAACTAGTTAAAATAGCAAGTTAATCTTAAAACGCTTACCGTTTGGTTCTTAATTCGGTGGTAGGGCTGAACGATAGGAAGTCCCAGCGGTGTCACCCACTCCACTGTTCTCCCAGACCTAGCTATTAGCCTAGCGCTCTCCGTCAGCCATTCCTGAAAGAAAAAAAGAACCAATCGAACCAAGTCAGTTTGTATGTATATATATATTTTATAAATATTTTTAAGAATTCAGAACAAATTTGCATAATGATAGAAATCCATTTACCAAGCTAGCCAAACTTAAACCAAAACCCCTATATCTGCAACGGTTTTGTCTTAACCTAAAAAATATTGCGAAGTTGTTGCTGACATAAACTGAAAATGAAACCTCTTTCCGGAACAATTTTTCTTTGCCTAAAAAATATTGCGATAAAAGTCTCGGGCTGTGCTAGTTGGAAGAATCTAAACGCACAGGTGGGAAGTTTTTGCCGAGACAAACTCTAAATGAAACCCTTATATCTGCAACGGTTTGTCTTAACCTAAAAAATATTGCGATAAAGTAGTTGCGATAAAGTCTCGGGCTGTGCTAGATGGAAGAATCCAGACGCACAGGTGGGAAGTTGTTGCTGAGACGAAGCATTTAAACAACTTGGCTGCCATATTCGCAGGTCCCCAGTGCTCTCCCCCCGAAACGCTTTGTGTGAGATAAATTCCTGTGTTCATCTGGAAGCGGGCCGGGCCTGAAGTGGCTCCATTCATCAGAACGTTCACCAACACTTTCTACTCCTGTAACACCTTCTGCCGGTAACGCCAATGATCAACTACCTACGCTCAAACGCTGCCCCCTCCCGAGGATCTGACCTATTTAGGAAGCTGGTTGTGTCTGTAGGCAAAGTGGGGGATATTTCACATTCGTTACGCCTGTCTGCTCAGCTCCCCGGGGGGTGCAACAGGAGACGGTGAGCGGCTGGTCTTAGATCTACTGAACCGGGGACATTCATTCCTTTTCTGTTTCCTGCAGCTGTAATTCATGAGCCGCAGCCAGTTGCATCATGGGAGAACTATATCTGGCGATTCACAAAAACAATCATTTCATTCAAAAAAAAAGAGAGAAGCAACAGGGGGTTGGCTTTTGGTTTAAAATTAACGATAAACACTATTGTTCACAAGTTGGTAATATTTCTAAAGAAGTCTCTTATGCTCTCCAAAGCTACAATAATTTTATTTAAAAAAAAAACAGTAAAAAGAGTAATATTGTGAAATATTCTTACAATTAAAAATAACGGTTTTCTATTTTTATATATCTTAAAAAGTATTGTTTATTTCATTTGTAAATTGTATGTTGTTTATATGTAATGAGTATCTTTGTTCTTACCTTATAATTACAAAGAAAATAATGACAAAGATTTTTTATCTTCACCACTTTGGCCTAATTCTTTTTTATTTAATATTTTGTTACCTTGTAAGGCTTTGTTTTTAAAATAGGGGACATTAGTTAGGCTGTAATGCTCAGTCACGATTTTCCTGAAAAAAATCGTGATATGATATTTTTGCCATATCGCCCACCCCTAAGTAACAGTAACACTAGACAGCACTGAGAAATGTATTACATTATACAATTTAATACACTAACTTTTGTAGCATATAATACTAAAACTAACCAATTCGAACCCATTGCCAAATTTGCATGGGGAAATCCATACAAATTTCCTGATTGCGTGGATTCCTATTAAATTTACTTTATTAATCCGGATTAAATTATCTCAGGCAAAAATAAAGAGTAAAAGGGGATGAGATATTGTATACCTGAATCTCCCTCGTCCCAGTAAACATTTCCTTCAAGCTGTTAAAAACCTGAACCACCAGGTAATGTGAAGCATCCCATATGCAGTCCTGCGGATTAAAAGTAGCACATTGTTATTTACACACAGACACAACACTGTGAATGCTTTATCCAAACCCCAATCAGGTTGTAAATATAATATTTAAATGCATTTTAATTTGTATGTCAGGTACCAATAAATTCCTGAAAATAACTGAACATATAGACCCCTTTTCAGTTGGTAAACATGATGCTGTTTTTATGTAGCTTATGTAGCTTAGGTGGAGGCAGAACGATCCCTCTGGCCGCTTCACTAACGCTAGTTTGCAAGTTTTGTTAGCTTGTTTTTTAACAATGACGGGAGAAAATCAGATTTTATGTTAATGTGCAAGGTCACTCACTGTCCAGGACCGCGATTGTTATTTGCAAACGTTAATTTTAACGGACGGAACCAGATTGGCCGACCCGTACACGCTCACTCAATGGATGGACGATCTGACAGGATTAACGTTACCTCGTTTGAGTGGCCTGCGTTCTACACCTGATAGAGAAACCGAGCGTAAAGACAAACTGAGGGCATATAAATCTTTAGATGCCTATAACTATGTGATGAATGGTCTTGACTTGTGGCAACGTTACATTGGGCGGTCCTGCCCAGCGCCAAGGCCAGAAGACGACAATATAAAGTGACATTACAGTGCAATTTTAATCATGTGAATATTTTCTAGAAATAAAAATATTTTTTATGTATTAAAATTATATTAATTAACTATGTCTCTGATTATTCTTTCTTACCAGGTTCTTCTCTGTCACAATCAATCACAACAATACAATCATAGATGATTCACAAATAATCATAATAATTTAGAGAACATTATGCGATTAAATTTCAAATCGGATCCTGTAGGTGATTCTTGCACCCAAAAACACAACAAGATGACATTTAATAAAAATAAGAATAATTTAAGATCCTTATTATGTAGCCAAATCTGTGCTGGTTTGTATTGGCCGCCTCCAGTTTTCACTTTTTTTTATAGACCCCTTTTGCGCCGACGTCACAATTACGTCACGGCGTTAGCTGGAGGCAAAACCAGCTAACCAGCCTCCAGCTAACGCCGTGACGTAATTGTGACGTCGGCGCAAAAGGGGTCTATATTAAAAAAAAGTCTCCAAAGAGACCAAAAGGATCATCCATCCAAATTTTTGCTTTAACAAGCAGATTGTGGAGATGAGATCCCATGATAATTCCTCTTTTATATTCTCTGCAGCCTGGGAGAGACGAGAGAAGCATCACCTGTTTCTATGGCTGCCCAGAGGGCCGCACTTGGGGAAATCAAGACTGACGCAAACGGAGGGGAAAGTAAATCCTTAAAGTTCACGTCACCTGCGATGTAAAGCAAGATTACCAAGCTTATCTTCGCCTTTAAATTGAGATGAGGAAAAGGTTAGATAGCCAGAAATCATGGAATGAAATAAGAGAGAAATGGGGAGTTTGTATAGCTAAAGCACTTGACAGCCAGATTGAGTACAGAGACACCTTTTGGCTGGAAAAGGGTCTCAATCTGGCTGGAACATCTTTCTTTACTGCTTTAATAGTAAATTTGGGTCTGCAAAATACAGAACACAGCTATCCACACATCATGCAGGACAAGGTTTGTTTTATGTGGAAATTCTTCATCTTCCCCGAGTTTTTTGCTCCATCTATGATGATTTTAATTGAAGTGCAACAAGCCTCACCTTAGGGAAATCATCGATTTCCTTCAGCCGTTTTTCGATTTGCAGACGACCCCCGTACCGAGTGACGCCATAGACCACAGTCATCACTGTCTGCTTCACCACCTTCCTGCTGATGAAGCCCTCCAGCACCTGTGCGATCTTCAATCCCGTCTCCGCATCCCGAGCTCTGAACTCTTCCACCTGTGAGACACAGGACAGCGCACTTTTCTGAGACCCCATAAATCAATGCACCTATTCATCATGTTTATGTTAGTGATGGGTCACAATTGATGACTAGTGGAACAGTCATCAGACTACAGTCTAGTTGATTAGGTTAAACATGGTTATATTTTTGTATATATTTTCCAATATAAAATATATTATATAATATATATAATATAATCAAATAGTTTATTATTAGTATTATTGTAAGATTTAAAATATATATATTTTAAGTTTTTAATAATATATAAATAACAATGAGCCATATATATATATATATATATATATATATATATATATATAGAATTATTTATATTCTAAAAAATATATAATTAAAATAAGATAAATAAAACAGAATTGTATTATATTATTTTATTATATTTGATACATTGTGATATATAATATAATAACAATAATTTATTATTATTTTTAATAATATATGCATTATAAATTATATACTATTATATGATATATTTTTTATGAATATATTTTAAAATACAACAATAATAATAATAGAAATAAAACATTTTTATTATAACATATATATTATTATTGTGTGTGTATATATATATATATATATATATATATATATATATATATATATATATAAACACAACACGATTTATTAGATTATTTTATATAAAGTGATATATAATACAATAATTTATCATTATTATTTTTAATATATTTATTATAAACTATACACTGTATGTTTTATATATATATATTTTAAATAATATAATAAACATTATTATATATATTGTAACATAATATAAAAGTTTATTAGATTTGAAATATAAACAAAAATGTAAACAATATAATCAAAATATATATAAAAGTTACATATTAAAATGCATTTTTATTAACATCTTTTAAAATACAATAAAAACAAATCATGAAATGAATGATGATTACTAATTTTTATTCATTATTTTATTATGTTCAACAATAGAATATAACTGAGGGGCAATTCAGAAATAAAAACAACAATAACAGAAATATCCCAGTTGTCCTTCACTTAAACTATAAATAGCTTAATCTGCATGGAGGGAGGAGCAGGTTCATTAATCACACATGAGGTGTAAAAGTTGTTGACGGTCTTATTGGGGCTCTTGAGAGCTTACGCTATCAAACAAAAGCTCTGATGCCGGCTGCTGAGGAACAATGAGGCTGTTTGGGCCAATCTCTGACTCAGCAGAGCTCATTGAGATGTCTGCTATGTACCCTTCAGCTAAGGTTAGTGCAACCCGATGTTTTTGGCAAGAACGATACAACAGTATATTCAAAGGGTACACTGTGTTCCCAAATATAGTCAAATCAATAGGTAGGTCAATATATCTCAGATAGTTTTCTCTAAAAAAAACCCCACAGTATTCACAGAAATGAAATGAAAACTGGAGCTTTGAGACCATGTGTTGTGAGTTGTGGATAAGAGGCCATTTAAGATGACTATTCAACTTAGACTGAAAGGGGCAGTTAGACGCACTGACGCCCCCTGGTGTCGCAGAATGACTGACCTGCTGAGCTACGCCACTGTAGACATCCTGAGGCAGTTCACAGGGCATGAGGTTCACTGAAGTAGCACCAATCACATCCCGCCCGAGGGCAGCATAGTGCTGGAGGCCGTTGCATGAGCCATCCTGAGTGAGTGAGTGAGTGAGTGAGTGAGTGAGTGAGTGAGTGAGTGAGAAAGAGAGTGAGAGAGAGAGTGAGAGAGAGAGAGAGAGAGAGAGAGAGAGACTTGTACTGGAATAGCAAAAGCTTGGTCTTCTTAATATATTTAAATTATAAAGTAACCACGCAGTACCTGATGTACAGGGTAATAGGAGACGAATTTGGTGTGGTCGGGTGAGCGCGAGGCATTCGCTATCTCCATACAGCAACCCAGTGCTTGCCATGGCTCATCTGCATTCATCCACCATTTGCGACCCTGCAAAATTAGAGTTGTGACTCTTTAGGGAGCAAGGAATGTGACAGTCATTTCAATAAAACATTCAGTATAATATTGCTCAGTCATAACTCTGAGCCTGTATTGTGATGCATTCGGGATTTGAAAAAAGAGATGCCATGGAATCAATTATACAATGTATATGAGGTCGGCGTACTGCAGTGGTTCCCAAACTGGGGTACAAAATGTTGAGTTTTGCAGTTTGTTAAATTATGCCCCACCTTAAAATAACATTAAAACAGAGCATGTTTGTCGCATCTAGTGTATAAACAGGAAAATGGTAGTGCCGTAAAAGGTCAAATACATGACATCTAATCAAATGACCTCATCTTTTGCGGTCAAATCTGACTGCATCCACACAAGCAGCGTCCATATGATAGGTTGCGTGCAGTCAGATTATGATGCCTTAGTAAATCGGCGTTATATTACTGCTGTTCTCGACAATGTACCTTTGTAAAAGTGGAAATTTAGCACTTTTTTAGTGTGAATTAACAAATATAGACACAGACTGTACATAGAGATCGATATAAGACTCAAAGTCTCTTTGATACAATAACATACCCTGAGTAAATTCTTCTTGTTTTTAATGTTGATCATATATTATACGAGCAAGATTGCCGAATATCTGCAAATACCACAAATTTTATACAACAGTTCAACAAACAAAAAGTGGTACTTAAGTACAAAACAGACCCACCATCTAGTAAAATACTTTTCTAGAAGACTTATTTAAAAGTAATTTAAAAACATGTAGTCCTGCGACCACTAGTACACTGGTACGGTAAGTGTGCGATTGAATTGCTTACGTCAAGAGGATGGTCTGCCGAGTCTAGGACGTCCTCCATGATGCTCTCAGCATACTCCAGTCTTCCAGCTAGTGAGCTACGCTTCTTCAACCCTGTGAGGTTCACCAGGTGGATCTTCAACCAGTCGAGGCCTTTGGGACCGAGAGGTCGTCCCTCGGCAAACACCAGCAAGGCCCTGGTCACGTCACTGCCAAGGTGGTTAAAGTAAGGCGGCTGGGGGTACGTACGACCTCGAAAGTCCATATTATGTGGAAACCAAAAGATCTCGTCCCTCATGTGGTTGGCGATGGACAGCTTATACAGCGCGTCCATTCGGAGGCTGTGCATCTCCGCCACCTTCTTCTTGGCTTTGACACCCTCCCGCTTCATGTAGGCCTTCTCAATCTGAGTGTAGGACGGGTCATGAGGGTTGAAGCGAGGAATCTCAGGTGCTTCTGACAGCGGAGGAGGGATGCTGAGCTTTTCGCTGCCTTTGTCGTTGAATATCGAAATGATAATGTCCAACAGGGGCTTGTTGATCTTCCAGGGACAGTTGCCCACCTGATTGAGGGAGTCCAGCACAGCATGGAGATCTTCATCTCGGCTCTTCTCCAGGAGAAGTTGGTGCTGGATGGCTCCATCGGTGGCGCGCATCAGCTTGGTGGACGTCAGCAGGTACGCGCCGCTCTTAGGGGACACCCAGGGCACGGGTGGACACAACATGGGCATGACGTAGGATTCAAATGTAAGTTTGGTTTCCATCGCAATCCTCTGGATTTGTGTCACAATAGGATGCGGTTTGATGAAGCCGATCTGATGGGGATGCCAAAGAGAGCAAAAAAAAAAAAAAAAGGACAAAAAAGGACATTAAACATGGACAATTAAATCCTTAAATGCCGTGACAGATCTACAATAATAAACATCTCTCGTCGCTAGCTCCCAGCAACCCTGTAATCCAACCTCAAATAAATCAGAGATGATTTCTGAGTGGTGCTGGTAAAGTGTTTATGGTGCACAACAGACGTAACTGTCTTTGACAGCTGGATAAACAACTTCTATTCAAAGAGAAAGAGAAAGTACACAATATATTCATATAAACAATGGCCGAAATCAAGCAAATGTTGAAATATGAATATACAATAAGGTTCAATTGACATGACCTGTTTGTAGGTTCATGTATAAACAAGTAACTTGTATTTTTGAAGTATTCATTAAAATAATTGGTTCATAAAAGTCGATTGTTTCGTGAATCGCACTGCATTGTTCATGCTGTGTGTTGTGGATTAACTAAAATTATAGGCTCAGAGTTATTTGCTTATGAGTTAAATTACATTGGTCTCACTGTAGGTTTTTGATTCACTAAAAAGAATTCCTCAAAAGAGTGATTTGTTTGTGCATCGAACTAAGAATGTAAAACTTTTTATGCGTTTTGGCCATTCATTTACATGAAAATGACTAAAGCGCTTGGGGGCCTGAAAAGACAAACTTTTGAAAATTGGTTTCAAAGTGAAAGTTTCAATACAAAAAAATTAAAATGGAGACTTGCATATTACATGTTCAGCCTATAAACCTTATGTTCTGTCTTCCGGTTTGTATTTCCACAGCATGAAGGGAAGATCTTACGGATTTATGAATGAACCGCTCGTTTTAAAATCTTCCTGGTCAACTGACATTTATTATGACATCTGCTTCAAACATTACAAAGCTCATGATAACTTTTGTTAACTCTACAATAAGAAAATCCACTTCACCAGCAAATAACTCTTCGACAGCAATGCCATACAAATATACAGATTTACAGCAAAAACGGAAGTTCAAAGACAATATTCTAAAGAAGCGTACTTGTTTCTCTGGCGCATAAGATCTAGAGGCCCATACTTTTTCTTTACAAAGTGATATCGCCACCAACTGGCCTGGCATGAATAATACAGCATATTTAATCATTTTTGAGGTTTGTGTGAAAAGGGATCGTTTTGAGAATGTTGTCATCTGTATGCGAAAAACGCGAAAGGAAAAATGCTTCTGCTTTTAGTACATTGTTGTCGTGTAAACGTACCCAAAATCTATAAAAGATATAAGATCGTTTTACTACAAGGTGGCATTTTGAATGTCTCAAAAATGAATGTGAATTCACTTGACTGCATTCATGCCACATGAATAATCCACAAACACGCTAAACTGAGAGCTCTTCCCTGCTGCACGGGCCATCTGCAAACTCAGCGGAGAAACAGGAGTTAAGCTTCAGGTCTTTGAAGCCCACGGCGGAGGCCTCTGCCATGCCGAGAGCCAGGGCAGAAGCCTTGGGAATGAGATTGAGGACAAAAAGGAAACTCTCCTGATCTTTTTCGGCTCTTCCTCCCCCTTTCTACAATCCCTCGCCGGTTAATAAACCGGGCAATTAAGAAGACAGTAAAAAAGAGATTAGTTTTGGCACAATCCATCTTCCTCTGCTGACCCGCGATCACTCGCACTGGAAAAAGGATTCCATAATTCATGAAAACATGCATGTCTGTGAGAGGTTTCAGAATAGGAATGGATGGTTTATCACACGAATTTTAATGGACAGTCATTTGGATTCAAATGAAAGCTATCTGGCAATGAACAGCCTTCAGTATGACAGCAAAAACAAGCGTGCTTCCTATAGGATTGTGCATCATTTCAACTAGTATGACTTCCTGTCCAGCTGGTCTCGACCTCTTACCTTATGATTGCTGCGGAACGTGTACATGTGGTATAGGACGGGAATGAGCTTCTTCTCTTGAGCGGGATTGAGGATGTTGCTTCGGACTTTGAGCTCATGAACCATCAGGTCGACCAGGAAGCTCCCAAGCTGCACCATCAGGACCAGGGGCCAAGGGGTGTCGTCACTTAAAAGAGAGGGGCCGCTACACTTCTCCATCTCAAGACTCGTCCAACACTCCCGCGGCAGCATTCCGTTTGTCTACGATGAAACGGGAGGTATTGTAATGAACAAGAAGCAACTGGATATTTCATATGAAAGCAGACTGATGGTGTCCAGTCAACCAAAGCTTGTACCTTGGTGTCGTTCGCCAGGAGTTCAGCATATGAGTTGTAGATACTCCTGAGCTTCTCGATCATGTGACTGTGGCTCTTCTGCCGGATGCAGTACAGATTGTGGACTCTGTTTCCCATCTCTTCAGCCATGAAGAGCAAAGATTCACCACTGGGAGACAGTTTGTCTAAACTCTGAATGTGGAGAAAAATAACTTTAAAGGTGCACAAAGTACATCTTTTCTCGCTTCAAAAGAAACAAACAGTTATTCTGACTATGTTAAAACACTTAAAAATAACTACAGTGGCCAAGAGAAAGCCATTTTTTCTACCTAAAGGAAAATCAGCTCAAATTCATGTACTTTATATGTTTGATTAAGTTGGTACCTGAAGCATGATGTTCACATAATCCTGATCATCCAGGATACACAGGTATGGGTATAAGCAGGCATTCCAGGACCTCTGGCTGTTGTTAGATAATATCCGTTTCTTTTCCTTCAGTGCCTGGAGGAGAGCTTTCTCCCAGTGTTTCCTCTGTGTTGCAAGTAATTCTCTCTATAAAAATATAAATGCATTTTTCAATTTTTATTTCAGAGCTCAATTTGTGTGACAATATTTAAGTCAATACATTCAGATCGAAATGTTGGAGAAGTGGGCATTGTAAAGACTTGCACAAGGGTTTGGAAACCAAATGCTGTTTAAAACTTGTGCACAACTGAAACAGGTAGACAAAAAAAGAGAGACGTTTTTGAATTATGACAATAATTAAGCACATTAACTTGCATTAACCAATTCTCATTGTTGTAACAAAGAAAAATCAGTTTCTAAAACATGCTTCTATCATGATTTTACACTGTGCTAGCATGTTTCTAGCATGAATTCAACACAATACTAACACGTTTTACCTTGTTGCTATATTTGTTTAGCATGATTTAACATGTTTCTATCATGATTTAGCACATTGTTATCATTTCTAACATGATTTGGCATGTTTTTAGCATGATTTAACAATTTTCCAACATGATTTGAATATTATTGTATATATTTTATTTGCTTGGGGATCCCTGATATAATACAATATTTTTCTCCATTACAGTAACATACTGACAATTTGGGGAGAGGATGCTAACTGTCATAGAAATAAAGTAAATGTCTTTACTCTCCTAAAACATGGCTTTCTACTTATTTCATTACAGGCTTCAAATAAAAAAAAAATTTCTTACATTTTGGGGTGAAATGTATGGATGCTTGTTTCTGAATAAAACAGGTACTTGTGACTTTTTATTTCACAATAAAACATTTTATTTTTTATTTTTAGGAATTGACTTAATAACTCACAATTACATGCTTATATCTCATAATTCTGAGACAAAAAATTGTGAGGGGAAAAAAGTCAAAATGAAGAGGGGAAAAAAAGTGATTTCTTGATAGTTTCCATGATGTTCACTCAAAATCACCATTCACCGCTTTAAAAAAATGAAATCTCATGTAAATGTAGATTTGAGTTTGATACACAACACAGATTGGGTTCAGTGGGCAGTCAGTGCCGCCCGGTTGAAAGTGGGTCATCTCTTTATCAAGGTGCTTTTTGGTTTCCCTACAGACTGACAGAAAAGGCAGATATGACACAGATCAGTTATGCTGACCCTCTGATGGAAAGGTGCCTCTCTCACAGGGCTGGTGGAGAGACGTTACAATGCATTTCTATTCCATTAAACCCAATTGCAAATGTTCCGGGACCACGGGGGACCTTTTTTTGTGAAGGAACAGACAGTGGAGCAAATGCCAGAGTAGAAAGATGCAGGATTGTGGGAATATGGCTACTTTCTATGCATGAGCTGGAAACTTTCACAAATGTCTGCGTTTAGCCAATGTATCATAGCTTAGGTGCAAATCTGGATCCTAAAAACAAAATTTGACGTGTTAACTATTAAAAGGAAAATCTGTGAGTCTCCACATGTGTACGAGATTTTGAAAGGCCTCTTTATGGTAGTTTCCTATGTTTGAGGATTCCCACTGTGCTCATTTCAGTGAAACTAGTCATAGCAATATTAATTCTGGCAGACAAACGGACATAAATAATTTGGTGTAGGGGAAAGTGGGGTAAGCTGTGCCACTTTTTAGCTAGGCTGACCAAGAGAATTTATGTAAAAACTAATATTGTCCAACTTAACCAGTATTAAGAGTAAGTTGAATCATTGGGGAGTATGTGAAAACTATGTATATTTTAAATGAAAAGAATTAACTTATGAACACATAATCCTACTCCAAAATACTTACTTTGCTGATTTTTTCCCCCCCAATTTTTTTATAAACCAGCCAAACAATTTTTAATATTAAAAAATATCTAGAAAATAGTGACACCATTTTGTAACAAGGCAAAGTATACATACATAGTAGATGTACATCTTACCCCGAAGCCAACACACTTGACCCCACAGCTTTAATTATATATATTATAATAACAGAAATATATTATGAGCTTGTTCTAAATATATTGTCATGGGACAAAAAATAATGCAGTTTGCTAGACACAGCTTATAGACTGACACATCTTACCCCGCCCTGCCATAAATGCTTTAACGGAAACACCCTGATTTTTCTAATCCAATCTTAAATAACAATCAGACGGGTTGCGGTTTCTTACCATTTTGGCCATGTGATCGGTGACAGGCTTCAAGGCCTCTACGGAGTCAATAGTGACAGTTGTGGCCTTCTCCATTGCCAGCTGAAGACTGAACCGGTCCTGCAGTTCCTTAAGACTGAAGTCCAGTTTAGGATACGTGGCTCCTTCCCTCTGAAACACACAGATAATAAATGCAATCAAATGTGCCTTGTTGCTTAGATTATTGAAAAAAGAAGGGTAATTATCTGAGATTCAAATATGAATCAAAATATTCCCTTTTACTATCTTTCATTTAGTTTATTAGTACAGTATAATGATGTTGAACTTTGTTGTAAAATTGTAGTTTATTTTATTAAATTGTAACACATTTTCAAAATAATTGTACAAAATTATCAAGTTAAACTGAGACTCCTACTTTTAACTTACTCAACTGATTGCATAATATTATAACACAAGTAATGCTTAAGGCTTCCTGGCAGAACCAGTGAGTTTGGTGCGTGTTATTTGTATACAAAATCATAAGAAAGCTCAAGACGACCCGTTAAATAATGAGCGCTGAGAATCGCTCATCGCCAGAGGCTCATGTTGAATATTACTGGCTCCTTATAACTGGATAAGGAGACTGAGAAGGTTTAAATCTCATTAGGACAAACATAAAAAAACGATCATTCATTTGACTGCCAATTACAGAGACTATTTACTTGAACCTTTCGCAGGCGGCACACTTTGTTATGAGGCCTGATCGAAAGAAACCATTGCACTTTATGGCCCAATTAAAGAACCAAACATCATTACGTTTAAGTGCACTTATTTTCGAAAGAACCAAGCAAACTAGCTAGCTAAAATAACCATGAGAATGTCAAATGCTGAATGTATTTATTCCGTCTCATAACTTCCACGTACGGCCAATTAAAATCCAATGAGGTTGAACAGTCCCCCCTCTCGGAAGTCTGGTCGTCAGCCAAATGTGTGGCTGCATAAAATACGAACTGTAAATACGGCATATATTATAGCAACAGCTTGCTAAGAGGTGCGGAGATCGTGTTAATGTGGGCTGTGCGTTGACATGTGCAGTCATTTATTATTCGAAGGGAGGCGTTGGTGGCTTTACACAGACAGCTGGGAATTATCGCCAAACACATCACGGAAGGGTTGGGACAGAACAGGTCGGCGGGTGCATTAATACTCGCGACTGCTAAATCTGTCCTCAATAGAGATCACATGGACACCGGCCAAAGCAAGCACAGAAGTTGTGGAGGGATAAATCATGCCCACGGCGATGACTACTACAGCCCGGGCAAGCAGAACACGAGATGCAGTGTTGTGTATTTAGAGACGGTTTGGCAAAAGCCCATATTTTCACAAAGCCACAGCCCTGACAGGGAGAATCACGCGTGGTGACCTCGGCGTTAGGGATGTGTCGTTTTCAAGCAATCTTCAATGCTTCAGTGAGGTTGTGCAGATAAAGGATGCATTGGGATGTAAGAAGGGCATTTATGGCAACTCTATGTGGAAACGCATCTCAATCTACCGAAACCTAGTGTACACAACATGATTTTGAAATTTTGGGAATTATGAAAAGGAGGTAAATGGGCAGTATTTGGTCACTTATTGCTCACTGACTAATTGCCTTTACATTGAAACTTAAAGGTGACTTTCGAAAGGGCCTGTTTTTTTTTCAAGGTGAAATGTGTATGAATATTTTGTTTGCTATGACGGTCAACATTGTCAATCGTTACCATATTACTATGATGAATATTTTACAGTCTGGATCAAGATCACACAGTTTTGTCTTTAAATAAAGTAAAAATCACACAAAACAAAACACATGGTCAAATAAAATATTCAAAGCAAAACAAAAAAGCATTACAAGAAAACTAAAAAACAATTTAACAGACGTTTTCATGACAACAATCATAATTGGCTTTGGGGAAAAAATTAAATAAAACAAAAAACAAGTAAAAAAACAAAAAGCAATGAACAAAAAAACAAAGCGAAACATAACAAAACAAGCATTACATAAATCCTGCACTCTTAACTTGCCAAAAGTAGGCCAATCACAATTTACTCAGAAATGCTTCGGTCCCATTTACTGAACTACCTGGAGCATTTTTACATCCATTGAAATAATCAATATATAAGTTTAAATTATAGTACAATATAAATTCTATTATAATTTATACAAGAAAGCTTCTGTTAGATTGTTTTGTATTGTTCATGACAACAATCATAAATGGCTTTAAAAAATAAATAGAAAATTGACAAAACTAAATTTAACAAATTAAAACGACACAAAAAGAAGAAGAAAAAAAAACGACACAAAAAAACCCCAAAGCAACATATCTGAACGTATTTTTAGCCTGTTGGGCATCTCTGAAAAGTTGGTAACAGAGTTCCATTACTGATGAATTTCAGTTTCAGCATTTTCATCACAGACCTTCACATGACCCAGTTCTTCTATACTTTCCAGGAAAGTTTCCATTGAAGGTGTAATGCATCGAAGTGTGGGATACAAATGGGCTTATGTGCACCTGCAATAATAAATCAGTTGGGGAAAAAGGGGGATGCCTGGGAATTGGTTGAGGGGCAGACTGGCCCAAAGACACCATCAAGTGCGCCCAAAAATAGCGCGGGCACCTCTGTTCGAAGGAATTATATGGCAGATGACAGCTGACATAGTAGTGAAACTCGTCATTCTGACACACAAGACAAGTTCAGGCTGGTCTTTTAACGCTGACAGGTATAATAGTCTTATGAAAAGCACCAGCTGTTTTATGGTACCAGCCTCCACTCCAACTCCATTTTAACAGTGCAATTAACCGGTTTTACAACCAGTTCGCTAACACTGCACGAGGAAGGTTTAACACAACTGCGTGTACCTGTATATGACAAACTCTAACATAACTGAGAAAAGCCTCCAAAATGATTATACTTTGGTTCAGCAAGGAGACATTAAATTGATCAAAAGTGACAGTAAAGACTGTAAAGATTTGTAATGTTACAAAATTTCAAATATATTATTAACTTTCTGAACTGTTTTCAACATTGATGTTTCTTAAGCCGAAAATCAGCATATTAGAATGATTTCTGGAGCATCATGGTACAGTGAAGACTGGAGTAATGATGCTGAAAATTAAGCAATTTGCTTCCGCCTGCTCCTTCTCGAACTAATCCTTTTATTTTTTTTATGTTTTTGTTGTTAAATCTTGATTGTTTGTGTAGTATTTTGTGGTTTTAAAATTTTGTGTTGCTGATTGTTCGAGACAAATAAACAAAAATAAAATAAAAAATAAAATAAAAAATCAGCTTTGATCACAGGAATAGGCCTAAATCACATTGTAATTACATTTATTTTACCATATTTTGATAAAATAAATGCAGCCTTGATCAGCATAAAGAGCCTTCTTTCAAAATAAAATCAAATAATAAAATAAAATCTCAGAATACAACCATAAATAAAAAAAAACAACAGTACCTCGGCATAAAATTTTTCCACCAATGACAGGGAACAGACAGGCTGGTCTTTGGACACAAAAGGTTGGTATTCGGGTTGCACCAATCGGACGGCCTTCAGGACCATTTCTCTCTCATCCTTCTTAAACACACACTGTCTGAACACATCATCCACGGACATGCCATCCACCTCCATCTGCTGCAGACACCTGTGTGGACCAGAAGACAGATGAATACAATAAAAAACACATTTTTCATAGTTACTTTCCTATACCAGGTTAACATGGCCATCAATGTCAAATCTCATCCTCTCACGTTCATTTCAACTGGGAGATTTTCAAGCCATTTGCTCTCAAAAAATACCTAAAATACACCTAGAAAAAAAAATAACTTTGATAATACGAAGGGAAAGGCCTTATAATGACAAAACTTCCACGGCCGCAGCACCTGTGCTCATAGCGCTGAGACCGGCGGGGTGTCGGAGCGGAATATCAAATATTTGCATTGACACGGAGTGCCTTCGAACAGGACGTTCTGCTCCCTCTAGTAATGGGTGTTAGATAGGCCACTGCCATATGTCCCAAGGATTATAAGGCCGTGTTTATTCGAACAGAAAAAGTGTGAATAAAGTCAGAGCCCCACGCAGCTGGACTGCTCACTGTTGATGTAAAGCTATGTTCCTGTCGTGGACAGAATACTAATCAAAGCATGAGAATGACAGTCTGTGCCAGAGAAAATAGGTAAGGAATATTAAATACTCGCTTAATGTTACTGTGCAGTCATGATGCAAAACAATTACCAAAGTTAATTAATTACACTATTTATACACCATTGATTAAAAATCTTGCCCAAAACAGTCCATTACTAGTCTGGAAAACATGTGGTGAAGTGATATGGAAGTGTAATGTGGTCAACAAATTTGCAACTATTTCAGAGTCATGCAATATCTTAAATTTAAGGGAATATACAGTACTGTGCAAAAGTTTGGGGTAAGATTGTTTTTAAAATTAAAGGACTATTTAAACAAAAATGCTGTTCATATTGATCAAAGAATACTGGAACAACAGTTTTCAGCATTGATACTAATAAGAAATGTTTCTTGAGCAGCGAATCCACATATTAGAATGATTTCTGAAGGATCATGTGACACTGAAGACTGCAGACATGATGGTGAAAATTCAGCTTTGTCGTCACAGGAATAAATTACAATTTTAACTTAATTTAAAATATATTAAAATAGAAAACAGTTGTTTTAAACTGTAATGTTATTTCACGATATTACTGTTTTTATTGTATTTTTGTTCAAATAAATGCAGGCTTGATCAGCATAAGAGATTTCTTTCAAAAACATTGAAAAATATATTTACAGATGCCAAACAGTAGTGTACATATTTTCAAAATTGACAAGTCGGTGAGTTGTCTGAACTAGTACAATTAAACTATATTAATAAACTTACAATTATTAAAATATAATTCAATATATAATAAAAATATAACTAAGGTTCTCAGAGCATCCATTGTCTTCTATAGTAGGAAAAAAAATACTATGGAAGTCAATGGGTGCCGTGAACTGTCTGGTTTCCAACATTCTTTAAAATATCTTCTTTTGTGCTCAACAGAAGAAAGAAACTCATACAGGTTTGGGAAAACCATGAGGGTGAGTAAATGATGACGATTTTCTTTTTTGGGTGAACTATCCCTTTAACAAACGAGACATCTTCGAAATGTAGCACTCGTAGAAAATCACATCAATACGTGGCCAAAGATGTTCAATTTCAAGTATGAACAGAATAATTTAAACTAAATCAAAAGAACTGAAAGACAAATCACAGCAGGCTATTTAAAGTCGACAGTAAACGTCTTGAAATCTATCGTTTCATGCAGTGAATCTATTACAGCAGAGGAGAGTTAATGGCTGTAGCAGCAGCGTTTTAACTTTTCAGAGCGAGTTTACTGTGCTAACTAAAAGCACAGCATGTTCTCAGCACGGTAAAACCTCTCTGAAAAATCTCTCAATTTACCTCAAAATCTCCAGCTATTGAAAACAACTAGTCATTGTTTGGTGGACAACTATCTGACCTTCATTCCACTGATTACAATTAAATAACAGCAAAGCTGCTGTTACCAGCACAATTACCATGCACATTAAACAGAACTGTAATGCCTTCATCCAACCAGGAGCTACTTACTCAACATTATCCAACACCCTAGAAAGTCTATCAACCAATCAAAATCAAGAATTCAACAGAGCTGTGGTACTAGTTGTAAGCTAGTTGTTTAATCACATTTATTCGGTAAGGTCTGCATCCGGCTGAGGTATTTTACATTACCATGAGGCTTCAGGACAGACCGGGTGATTCCTAAGGTTCGCCTGAGAAGGCAGAGGCGGTTTCCAAAGCAACAGGCTCCTTTGGGAGTGAAACACACCGACGATGAGTCATCAGTGCCCTCTAGCGGGCGAACACCGTGAAGATGAAGCCGTCGAGGGCGAGACATTCCTTCACCCTTTCCATCTTGTGCGTGACAGAGCAACAATCGCATCATCACCTCCTGAGGGTTGCATTCAATACTCTAGTAAATGTTAAACCCTGAGCTGATGCAAATGCAATTAGGAGAGGCGGATGACTCTATCAGTAATTCTGAAGCATTCTTTTAAACGCCTGATCTCTTGCAGAGGACAAAGGAAGCTGATAAGTATAGAGGTGGGTGAGAGTTGACTTGGGATTTTTGTGGAGTCGAGCAGCACTCAGACTTTCGAGTAGGCGGAGACTTTAGAGCAGAGTAGACTTTCGAGTAGGCGGCATACACAAAAGGGGCAGTTGTGGCCTAATGGCTAGAGAGCTGGACTTGTAAGTAAAAGGCCATGGGTTTGATTCTTTCTCAATACCGGCAGGAAATGACTGAGGTGCCCTTGAGTAAGGCACCTAACCCCCAACCGCTCCCCGAGCGCTCCGGGGAGGTGTGTCCACGGTTGCAGTGTGTGTTCACTACTAACTGCTCCTAATGTGTGTAAATGGGTTATATATATTTCTTTTATTGAAAAGTGCACAAAATATCGGTCCCATTCAAATTGGTTGACAAACACATACACACATAAATAAATAAAGTTCATCTTTAAAAACACTAATAATACTGTTAAATGTAATCTTTAGCAAATCTCAAAATGAATAAGCAATTTTCATTCTATACATTACAGTATTTTAATATTATTATAGTATTTATTAATATTCTGAATTCTGTTTTTGTTTTTGTATTTTATGTGACTTTTTCATTATTAGTTTTAGTATGTTTTATAATTTTATATTTGTTTTTAGCGTACATACTGTATATTTGTATTTCAGTTTAAGACATTTTAGTATTTCAACTTCAACTTAATTTTTCGTTTTATTTCAGCCTTTTTTCAATTAAAGAATTTTAAAAAGTTTTAGTCTTAGTTAACAACACTGGTACATTATAAATATATATTAAAAAAAATATATATATATATATATATATATCTCACTTCAACCATAAACCATAATTTCAAAATAATTTCCAGCCACAACAAGTTGAATGTTTGCAAACCAAATCCAAACATATCCATATGTGGTGTAAATTCAGATTCAAATGCTCTCAGAGTGAACAGACAAATTTGTTTTGTGAAATTATAACATCATACGAAGTGCACAATACTGTGTGGCACTACATCCAAACTTGCTTCTTTTTTTGTTGCCAATTCCTCCTCGGTATAGCAAACTGCGTGACACTCACTGTATAGTGACTAAATCAGCGATTTTGGACACATATGTAAATGCATAAAATGCCTCTCGCATATATCTTCTCATGCACCTTTTGAGGTCAAGAAGTCAAAATTTTGCGTTTTCCATCCACACTGACAGCTCTAGATTTCATTCACGATGGCACTTTCATCACTTGATTTTGACTACAGTGTCATTGCACGCGAAACGACAAGAGTGAACGGTTGATTCTAAGGATCGTGTCTTGAAAGAAAACTACATTCATGTGTAAATAGGTCGGCAAGTTTGGATTGAATGAAAGGAAGCAACAACCCTGCCACACGAGAGCTGAAAGACGAATTGAAACTGTGGCGAGGAGAACAAAGAGAGACAGATGGATAAAAAATAGGCTCCACTGGGGTTTGTAGAAAGAAGATTTCCACTGCACAACTGTGTTTGCCATCAGCTCTCTGTGATCGATCAACCCAGCCAGCTGCCACAAGCCACCCTGCACCTGTCCTTCTGTTCGGTCACTGGGCGGCACCATATTGCCTCAGCAGTCACCGTTAGCACTTATAAATGCAGAGATACGCAGACGCACAGAAGCCTAATACAATCAATTGGATAACTTAAAATGGTTACAGTGTGGTAACACAAGCTGCTAAAGTTGGAGCGCAAAGGGAAAAATTGTCTGGTGGACTTTGAACCAACGTGAATTAAGACGTTTAGCAGATTAGCTCAACCATGAGGCCATCGAATGCCCATTTTCCACAAGTTGGTATGATTCTTTAGTGTGTTCATGTAAAGTTTGTAATATACTTTGGTTTAAATTCCTCAATGGTTGTGTAAAGCAACACCTTTTTACCTCCTCAAAAACAGCCTTGTTCACAGTGACCTGTTTCGGTGCATGTCTCTTTAAATGATAATGAGCAACTGCTCACCCCACCCCTCTCTCCTATGGGGAGTGTCGAATGGCTGAGGGCAGAAATATGCTAATACGGGACAGTCCGTCAGTGGTCGTGGGCGGAGCATGAGCATTATGACATCATAGTGCTCAGAAAATCCAAACGGCTTGATTATTGAGAGTGTTTAAACCTTTTTAAGGATAAAAAAAAGGAGTGAATGGATTTTTTTCATTGTATGGTGGTTGTGTCCACACACTACAAAGACAAATTTATATGCAAACACCATATAAAAGTGAATTTTGCATCCGATGACCCCTTTAAAGGGATTATTTAACAGATAAATCTAAATATACACTACACTAATATTTTGAAAATTGTTGCAACTGTTTTTGTCCATACAAGGGAATTCAATTGGGTCCAAAGCAATTTCTGAGATATTTTGAAACACTAATTACTGCAGTCTATTTCAAATGTTTCAGAATGAATTATAAAAAATAAAATAAAAACTGTTTGAATGAATGATTCAATGACTTCATTTGTTTCATTACTGGATGAATCAGCATTTTTGAACGAATCTCTTCAATGAAAGATTAAACGATATGCATTTTTTAACAGTCACTTGTCGCCACCTACTGGTGTAATGACGTAATCGATACAATCGTTATTTGAAGTGCCAAGTGACTTTCAAAAGATGATTTGACTATGTTGACAACATTTCAAAGACATTTAGAATGAAATTGTGGATGACAAGCATTGAATAATTAATAAAAATAATCTAAACAAATGGTTAGGTCAACAATTATACTAAATTCAAAATCGACCGCCCTAATTAATTAACCTATTTTAATATATGTGATGATAACATATACAATATGGAGGGGGAGGGGGATTTGGCCTCATTCTGTCAAGGAGCTCCCCATATAAATGCAAGAGAGAAGGTGTTCTGCTAAATCCTTCAGCCAGGAGATGATCAGCACACAAAACAAATAGATGACCAGAGAGAAAATGGCGGTCCACCGAGTTAATGCTCTTTAGATGAATGACCACAATTTGAGTTTCTATTTTTGGACCTAGTCAAGGCAGGTTCAGAATAATCCTATAGTACCATGGATGAATGAATCAGCTCATGGATGTAGTATTCACACAGACACACAAAAAAGCATATATATGAGCGCCATTACGAATTTGCATGTTTATCAAGTTAATTTGGATTCATATAGGGAATCTAAAGAGAATGAGGGAGTCTTTGTTATCCATGCCTTATTGCACACTGCAACACTGACATCTAGAGACACAGTCTAGAACTGTCAATCAATTCAACATTGTGGAACTAGTAATATTACTTAATGTTTTGACATGATTATGTTATACTTTCTAAATGTTCTAAAATACTTTCCGGGTCATATTTAATCGGAAATCATATAAAACCTTGAATTACATAATGGAAAAATTGCATAAACTATGAATCGAGTTTTAGTACCATACTACCATTATGAATTTTCTGCATTGCTTATCATATCTTTTTTCCCCCACATCTGATTTTGGAGTAAAATATGACCATATCATGCTTTCGTGAGAAAGTATTCGTGTGATGATAAACTGGCAATGCACCATCTGTCAGATCCACCTATACATAGTTGTGATTGGAATACATTGAAGTTCAGCTTTTGGTAAGTGGTTACCTGGTAATGATCCATTTTTCACACTCAGACATGCGGCCCATGCACTCCAGAGCAGCACAGTAAGACGTGACATTGGGTTTCAGGCCTGCTTCTTCAATCAGGACAAACAAGCGACGAATGTGATTGATGGAACCCTGCAAAGCACAGTTACAAAAAAAATTCTGACAAATTAAAATGGAAAATCATAAAAATGTAAGGAAAATGAACAGACAAAATACTGAAAAAATATTGTTAAAAAGGGATTTTTTAAAAAAATGTAAAGACTAAAGGGAAAAAAACAACAAAATACTTAATTCTGAAAAATAATAAAATATATTTTTTAATGCTGTGGAAAATTATTTTAAAAAATTAAAAATAAGACTAAAGAGAAAAGAATCAGCGAAATATTGAACATTAAAAATTTGAAATTGGAAAATTATATAATTTTTAAAAAAGGGGTAAAAACAAGCATATATATATATATATATACACACAATGAAAAAGTACCACTTTGGGATCAGTAAGATTTAAAAAAAATAATTCATACATTTCTTATAATTCTCAATATTCCTATTTTCACTATATTTTGTAATCAAAAAAGTTAATATGGTGTAGAAAGAGAGATGCAAATGTGCATACATACTTTTTTGGCCCACATCCTCATTATGATGTTGTAGGTGCTGATAGACAGATGCGTGCGTTTGGATAACTGACGGTGATGACATAGTAAATAGTTCTGAGCTCGAGCCACGTCGTCAATGAACACGCACGCCTCCAAGTAACAGCGAATTCTGAGCTGAGGATCACCATAGCGGTTTCCTTCCTTATCCTCCAGAAGCCTTTCAGGAGCAGTCAAGCTCTGCTGGTCTACATCCAGCTCCTCTTCCTCATTACCTGTAACCACTGCTGGTTTCTCTTCAGTAGACATCGCAGAAACTTCACTGCTGGAGAACTTTTGCAATCCTGGAAACCTGGCGGCTAAACTTTCAGAGGTTCTCAAAGCCTTCCGTTTAGCCTTTTTTTGCAAAGTGTTTTCTTTGCCTTTGGAGGATGTTGCGGTAGACGACGTAGTGGCTTCTACTTTAGTTTTCGTCATACTTCTCTTGCCCGTCGTGATTGTCTTTGAAGATGTACCAGGAACCATCGAACTCCCTTTGCTGCTTTTTCCCGGTACTGGCTTATCGTGCATTTTATGTGAAGTTTGGTTTTTGGGTTTAATCCACTTTTCACGCTTGAGTTTCTCCATCCAGCGACTCGCGTGAGTTTTGAAACCTTCAGTTACACTCTTTTTAGCAGCTGGCCCACTTTTAAGCATTTCTGCCTTTTCTCCTGGCAAGTTCTTTTGACTATTCCCAGGTGCCGTTTTCTTTAGTCTCTGCTGCATTTTGAGGATTTGCACTTTTGAATGTTTGACATCTACAACAACGTCAGATTGGAGCTGTTGGATTCTGGCCTCCAGAACTGTGGGGGAAAAAAGAGAGAGAAATTAAGTGCACATTAACTATTATGAATCTTATTTATAAAAATGCTTGTATTGGAGCTTTAATATTTTCCCATGAATGTTTACTGTAAATATTGTAACAATTAATAGCTATTATTGCATATTTAGTAATACATTTTAGTTTTTATATTTTATAATTATCTCAACTGCTTGATTTTTATATAATATAAAAATTGTAAACTATATAACCACACAGTTCTATATATACACATACAGTACACTCACATACTGTACAAGCAATACATATTAGATAGAAAATGTATCTGATAAATGCAACAAGACATGGTGATATTAAGATATTAGAAACATTAACTTCATGATTTTCTGTTTAGCTGTTTTGAAACAATGAGTACTGTGAAAAGAGCTATACAAATAAAACGATCTTGAAATTAAAATTTAAATACAATTTTTATTTATTTGATTAAAGCATATGTTAATGTACAAAAAATACCCAACCAAAGATCATACACAGTCAATTTGCTATAAAATAAATCATATAAAATTCAATTGTTCTCATATAACACAAAGCTAATTCAACAGCTGTAAATCAACGATAAACATTAGATATAACCATAAGAGGCAAAGATACCGTACCATCCAACAACTGAGACTGTTCCCAGAATCTTTTCTTCCTATCTTCCTTCTTAGGGATGGCTGAATAGTGTCTTTGGTAAGCCCATGTTTTGTCTGAGAAATGACAGAGGAAAAACAGTGAAATAAAAAGTTTACAAACTCTGTTTTTTGGTGCTGGAGCACAGAACGAGACATAAAACCTAATACAATACATACATAATACAACAAATACTCCATATACAGACTTATTTCTGTAAATCTAGATTGTATTTAAAACCAAATTATGAACAAAAATGTGCACCGCGTTGAGAAATCACCTCATTTTATGAACTATGACAGACTTTTTTAGATGTAAAAGCTGCTTGACATTGAGATATTAATGAGCATCTGAGATGTAACGTTAAACAACTTGACTTTTTGCAAACGACATTCTAACGTAAAAGTAAAATACGCCTGATATTAAAGAAATGGCAGTTTAGTAAAATGACTGACTTAATGTGCTTTGAAGGACAAGACAAATGACAGCATGACAATAAGATAGTTTTCTCAATACCTTGAATTTGTCTCTCTCCATTAATCCGTATTCTAAGACACAAGCGGCAATAATCGCCATTTAGAAATCTTACAGCCCTGTCAACCGCAAAACTGCGAGATAAACCCACTGAATAGGCACACAGTCTCAAAAGTGACATGTTGTCATGATAGTTTTGAAACACCACATTATCCTGTGCAGAAGGCGGCCATTTTAATCAGACCTGACTAGTTCATAGGCGATATAACGATTCCAGACCTCAGAGAGTCACGAGCAGATCGATCAAATTTTTATCTTGACCTAGGATCAAACACCTGCTACTGTACATCGTATGTAAGTTATATTTCATTGATATATAATCACTTATTTTGCGTAAGCTTTAGGAACTATTCTTAATTCAAGTGGGTAACAGGAGAAGTTCCCATAATCATCTACCAAAACACTTGTGTACAAAACCGGTCTTAAGTTTTTTTTTCGATATAACAATGGGGAAGGCTGAGTGACTGTCAACTGACAGCCTATTTAAGTGTTCAAATAATAAACGATTTACTTATCAAAGGATTGTCTGAATTCAAAAGGTGTGTATGCTATTAGTCAGAAGCCATACAGTAGATGGCGAACTTTGACAAATTATACAGTACTTGATCCAGCAAAGTCACAATGCGCGCGCCTCGGCATTTCCCGCGCAATATATCGCTACACAAATGTATGTCTTTCGGTTTTTCACCTTAATTGTGTGAGGCGTTTAAGGCTTTTCTACTTTATGAGCCGTTTTTCTGTATAATACAATGTGAAATTAAAAATGAAAATGATGATCAGAGTAACAAATCAACAGTAGAAGTTTGGGGTTAGTAAGCTTTTAAGAAATGTATAGGCTACAGGCCTACTTTTATTCAGCAAAGATGCATTTAACTGATCAAAAGTGGCTGTAAAGATTTTTTTTTACATTTAAAAAAAAAAAATCTATTTTAAATAAATGCTGAACTTTCTTGATCTTTCTGAATCCTAGAAAAAAATATCTTGGTTTCGACAAAAATAGAAAGCTGCACCACTATTTTCGACATCGACGATAATAAGAAATGTTTCGTAGCAGCAAATCAGATTTCTGAAGGATCATGTGACACTAGCTTTGTTTCCATTACTGTATGACACATGGCATCAGAAATGAGTGATGGAAACATTAAATTTCGAAGAAAAAAAAAATCTTATTTCGCTAAAAAGTTTTTACGCTCGCTTGAGGTGGTTTTGACTTATGCGAAAAAGAGTTAATGCGAATAATGGGAATTGGAAACGCATTTGCTGAATAAATTCTGACGTAGCGAACATCAAAACCATGTGACTAATCGGATGTTTCTGCTGATGGTGTTTTACTGTTGGTTAATAGGTTACCAATACCACCATCATCTGATCAAACAACTTGATATAAACACACCTAATTCACTTTTATTTTCTTTTTTTTACTTTGAAAAGATTCGCTTCACGTACTGACGGAATCCCAGATACTGAAAAATTCAGCTATGCCATCACATATAATATAATATCACATATTAAAATAGAAAACTTAACAATATTACTGCTTTTAAAAACATTACATCTTACAGACCTCAACCTTTTGAACGGTTGTGTACATATTAAGTACGTGTGTGTGTGTAAAATTGGTATTATTATTGTTTACTTTAACAATTAAATGTAAGTTTTAAATTAAAAACATTTTTTTTAATTAATTCTACTTTTAAAGTCAGTAAAAACATATTGACAGTATGATGCTAGTCATCCCAGCAAGTTGTGCATAGCTAGTAGGTGGAGATCAGATGATGTTTGTTACTATGGTTCACAGGGTCACCTTTCTGACAGGCCCTTTTGCTGTTTCAAGCTGGTGTGATAGTCATTACTGGGTGTCTGGCTGTCAACAAAAGGAGAGAAGTGAGCCATATCAAGACCCTGATAATAACTCCAGCTAGGATGAGGATGTCATTCTCTTGGACTCTGATATTCAGACTTTTTTGCACACCTATATGAAGGGTGTGTTTATTTGTTTTTTGGAAATAGGAGCTGCTTTTAAAATGATCACTTGATTAGCCAATACTTCATGCAAGTGTGAGTTGAGGTTTCTGGAAGAAGGACAGTGAAAAATACTGGAAATAGAAAATTCTTGCTCAGAATTGAGTCCTTTTTTAGTCCTCTATACATACCAATGTTTGGTGTATTTTGCAACCACACTGAGAAGGTTAGCATACTCTCATGCAACACATTTAGGAAAATCTCTCCACACCTGTCATTACTAATAATTCAGTATGCACAAAAATATGAAATAAAAATATCCTCATGGAACTTGAAGGCAAATTTGAAGTTTGCACACAGAACATCTCCCACATCTGTGAGTCGCATCTCTTTTTGATTATCACTAAGGATGAATGTCCACCAATCACATACACAATCTTTTCACTTTAAAAAGTAACAGTCCATGTTATCACTATCAGATCTCTGTCAACTTTCCAGAGAGGACGAATACTAGGAGTCTGGAGCTGTTGATCAGATAGACTGCTAACTTATCACTGATTTTGGCTACAATGGACAATGGTCACGAAGCAGGAAATGCAAATAGGCTTGTTGTAGATTGATCTTCAGTTGTGGCGGCAGTGGACAGATTCCGAATTAGAAACGGATGTTTATGCAAGCGACCACACTGTGTGGCACTCTGGTTATCTTGGCCACCTGCATCGGAGGCATCTAGCAGGAAGTCTGTAGTCGACATGAGACATAAATCATTGTGCGATTCACCACAATCGCAATATAACAAAATAAGCTAATATTTTGGGAGTTTCATATGAGTAGTCCACAGAATATGTTACGGAAAATGAAATAAAAAATACTAGTAACTAGTGGATAAAACGTACGTTTTCGTGCTGATGCCATTTACCATTGGTTAAATGTCAGTTGAAGTACCTCGAAGCGAAACAGGGAGACTGAGTTCGCATTGGGGTTGGAGGTGGGTGATGGAGGGGGATTGGAAGAGAGTCCGTATGTTAGCAGGAGAGCGAAAACAATTAATAATGGGAGCTATTAGGGGGAGATCGTCATCGCAAAGAGGGAGGTCGGATTTCAGGCCCTTTTGGAGGACTTTGATGATACAAAACAGGCCTCATTACTGAGATATTATCTCCATTCATACACTTCCAGAGTTGATGGGAGGCCTGCTGGGAAAGATTAGGTTCCTTTCGCAAGTGAACATCCCACATGGCCGCACAGATTTTCTCAGCTCAGGCGCAGCTGGCATAGCATGGCATCATGGGAGCTAAGAAGAGGCCTATTGACGGCCAATGATGTGTGGAATTAGAGATAGCTACCTTTTCTGTGAGGTCATGTCAATCAAGATTAAGTCACATATGTTTTTCTTTTGTTTTTTTTGTCTTCCGGTACATAAAACACTGTTTTTCAGAATCTGTCAATTCTTTGGCATTTAAAAAAAGAATAGTATGCAGTACTGTTTTTTAATAGTTTTGATTTTTTTTGTGATGCTAAGAAGCTGAGCGGACATGGAAAGCCGAGCTCCCAAATTTTGGTCTCTGTCTTACTTATTGAACCCAAACTTTTTATTTCTCAGAAATTATTATCAGTCTCTTATATTCACCAAGGCTGAATTTATTTATTGATCAAATATACAGTAAAAATGGTAATATTTTAAAATATTATTTCATTATTATTGGTTATTTATGTGATGACAATGCTGACTTTTCAGAAGCCAAATACTCCAGTCTTCAGTGTCACATGATCTTTCATAAATAATTCTAAAATGCTCCACCAGCCATTCTGCAATGTACATTGTGTTTGATTTACTAAAAGGTTTAGATCATGGCAGTTGTGCTGCTGTGTTCTGAGTGAAATAACTGTGTTGTGGACATGCATTTAGCAGAGGTACTATCATCCACACATTAGCCTGAACAAGTTTATCATCACATCTGACATTCATATGTGGACAGAACTTTGTTCTTGAACTTCTAAGTGCAACATCTTACAATTCCCCTAAAAGAATGTAATTACCATCAATTTCCAAGGAAGCGGGGGCTGATATTATTGACTTCCGGGGTCTTTGAGTGTGCTAGAGGGGCACAAGATTGCTCATACTGTATCTTCATGGAAGGGTACATCTGTAAATTAGACAGCAAGCAAGTCAAAAAGGAAGGACAATACACAAGTTATTTAAGTTAGGTGCTTTATCTTTGGCTACATTGTGTCAAAATTGGCTTGAAACTCTTCTGAATAAGTCCTGATTTTAGGTATTATTCTTTTCTGTAGCATTTTTTAGAGCAGGATGAGCTTTAGGTTTAGGTAATGCTTACATTTGTTCAGATCCCTAACCTTAAGTATGAACAACAGTAATAGTGATTAGTGCCTTAGAATGCTTTGCTAATTAAAGCTGCATCCACTTTTACTGCTTTTTCTCAGACTGTAGCCAGCTGTTGAAGCGCACAGCATGACAGTGATGGGTACTTTTCTGTGCCATCCATTTTTGCGAGGAGCATAAAGGTTGACAGGGAGGAGAAAAATTAAAGGTAGGGGTCCACTTCGGTTAGGTTTAATTGGGGATGAAGGACTAAAATGTATGTGACTAAAAAGACTAGGCTTTGAAGTACATTAGCAAGAAACCCAAAGGCCGATATTCCCAAGCAGACGGGAATGACTGCGGGGAGCTGAAAAAGACTGCAGACTGCTGTCTCCATAGGATTTTACAGGCTAAGTTTGAGGATTAAAGCTTCACAGACTTGTTATTTAACTAGCTACAAAGTGTGAAGTGACTGACTCTTTTCTGTAAAACACACTTTTCAAGCTAATTTTCACCCTCTGCCTCTGGGCTGCACACTTCATTGAAACCAGGAGGCTTTGAAAAGGATGTCAGTGGTTCAGAGCGGAGGTTCGTTTAGGCAAATGTGCCGCCAAATGCCACTCATTTAAGTAGAGCACACAACATCTTGAGCAGCGATAAAGAAGGATTTGGTAAATATTTGACTTGGTGTCCTTTCAGAAAATGTTGTGCTTTTTTAGGCTCCCAGCTGTTCATTACTACAATTCTGTGATTCTGTGATCGCTCCCAAGTGATTTTCACTAGATCAGAAGCTGACTTAAATGTCCAATGGGACTGTTAACATATAAGTGCCATTACAGGTAAGAGAGACCTCCTTACTGCTCAAATTTATCAGTTTTTTAAACCCTTAACTTCAGTTTGATTCAACTGTTATTTACCTAATTATTAACTTCCACAGACACTGCAGTATCATGTGATGGCAACAGTTTATTTTGGATGTAAAATGATACAGCGCCTCTGAGGATGAACAATTTCCTTAAAGGCCCCCTGAAGTGCCTTGGTGTGCAGCTTTGTATGATGCGTTGTCGAAATTTCCACTGTTACAGGAAGCTGAGGCGGAATGGCTCCATCCCCTTTTCAAATAGCCAATAGCGTTTGCAAGTCGTACTTGAGAGCACCATGGAATCCAAGTGCTGATGATACGTTAGATTCAGTAGTAGAGGTGTGAATAAATTCTAGCCGTTTCATTCTTAACCAACGTACGGTTGGAAAACGCCAACCCATATTGCTCAGTGACGTGTCAACAGTCGCTTTGGCCAGGTGGTATTTATAGCATAGGGAGTGGGACGCTTAAGATTCTAGGGAGCTTTTGATTGGACAGAAGATGTGATGCGAAGCTGAAGTCCGCGGTGATGTCATAAAATACCGTGATCCATTTTAGTGAAAGTGAGAGACTGTAAGTTTTTAATTATTATATTTCCTAAATGCAAATTTTTCATTGTTTTGGAACACACCAGCTTATTCATAACCTTAAGGCTAAAATATTCATACTAAAAGCTAAAAAAAAATTGATTTCAGTGGGCCTTTAAGGGAAATGAATGACAGTACGGTAAAAGGTAAACAATATTGAGAGTGACATTTACTTAAAATGATTATGAATGCCCCACCCATCCAAGTCCCCCAGATGCAAGCCCTGCCCTGAATAAAATGCAGGAAAGAACTGAGCCACCCCACCAAAGAGCAGGCAGACAGCAAGACACAGAGAGTGAGAGAAAGAAAGACACCCATTTACAGCTTTACTGCCTTGTTCAGTCCGTCAGACTTGCTCTCACTGCCACCTCTATCATATCCTCTCCTTCTCTTTCTCTCTGTAGTCTCTTTGAATCTTTCTCTCTCTCTCACACACACACACACACATAGACACACACTCATTCCACTCAGCTCAGCTCATTCACAGGCACGGGTCAGGCAGCCTCTCATTTCACCTTGCTCTGCCTCTGGCTGAGAGGAGAGCCCTGCAAGGTGCAGCCATCGCACAGGACACAGGCTCCTGCAACTCAGTCAGGTTGGACTGAGGGATGTGAATGCTCCAGGACAATCTAACAAGACCGAGACGTTTCTTCAGGATGGAATTGCAGAGTTTTCATTCATCACTCTGAAGAACAAAACCAGAAGACAGCTAGTTACAAGACCATTTTCTTTTTCAAAGAACTTTTACCATCTCTTCTCATGTTCCTGCTAAAGGGGTCTGCGTGAGGCAGAGCACTCAGCAAAGACCAGCATCATGCCGACTACTTGTGCAAGGTGCACCTTGGGAGTCTGACCCATCATGTGCAAATGGACACCTACTACCGCTGGTCTCCACTTCGACCTCACCTTTTCTGGCTCAGCCCTCCCTTCTTATCCTTTTTCCCTGGTATGCCTGACCTTGCTCTTTCGGGCTTGCTCTGTTCTTGGAGGTTGCCCACCTGGACTGGGGCATGACCCTCTTCATGTGCTGGCTCAGGGCACAAACTGCTCTTGGACTCTGGAGCGGCACACACGCAGCTACAACCACTTAGAGGGTGATGTTCGCCTACGACGCCTCTATTCTGCCAACAAGTTCTTTCTCTGCATCGACAAGACGGGCAAGGTGGATGGCACCCGTCGGAAGAATTACGCTGACAGTGAGTAGACACAATGTTTTTCTGCATGCATGTGTTCTGCAGAAAGGGAGTCGTGCTCAGTTGGTCATATGATCTTCCATTGACTCTCTTATCATTTGAGTTTTATGGCTCTTTTAGTCCTTTGCTTTTAGGCGCAGACTTTTTTATTACGAGCATGTACAAAGGTGTTGCTAGGTAGGATTTGTAATACGCAAAACACTTCATGGGAATGGGAAGGCCCTTATATTGGCCCGCAAATTACAGCAATTTGAAATATAAAAGTCTGTCTCCGCCTCAGAGTTTAATAAGAAAAAAGTAATTGTGACTTTATCTCTCATGATTGTAGCTTTATATCTCCTAATTTCAACATATCTTATCTTGCTATACTTAATATTTCACAATGTGAAAATTTCTTGTTACTTGTGACTTCTTGTTATTGTGACTTTATATCCCACATTTGTGACTTTGTCTTAATTTTTATGTATATAAGTTACCTGTTTTATTTTTTACTCTGAAGAAACTGACTTCTATATTTAAATATAGCTGATCAGTTGAACAGGAGAGGATTTGTCAAAACTGAACATCAAGTCCTCCTTAATTTTTAAGATGGAAAATGTAATCACAACTGTATATTTTGTTTGCAGTTTCAAGTACAGTTTCATATTATCATACATATGTTCAATATAAGTGTTTTGTTTTTAGAATCTTAAAACATTCTGCACACTTTCAGAAAAAAAGTGCAAAAACTTTACTTTTAGGGATACAAAAGCTTGTCAATGGTGCAGTACCCTTAAAGGGACGACTTTGTACCTCTAAGAGGTGCATATTAGTACTTTAGAGTATGTATTAATATATACGCTTAAGGTTCTGCCATTAACATTTAAGGGCTAAATAAGTTGCAAAGATGTCCCTTTAAGGGTAAAGCCCCAGGGAACGTCTGAACCTTTTTTTTCTTAACTTTTACTATTTTGGCCCAACTGAACATTGTAGGTGTATGCACATTTAAAAAAAAAAGCAGGTGTAGTTTGTAGAAAGTTGGCAGATTTATACACTGATAAATCCTCCAGATGTGCCTGTCATCAGGGTCATCCCATGCTCCTTACAAATCACTTCTCCCCTACCTCCTAATTTGGTTCCATTATCTTTACACTTGTTTCAGCTGGAGTTTTACGTTATGTCATCATGTGTCAAGGTTTAGCAGTGGCTTTCCGTTCATTTCAATTTGGTATTTAACTGGTGTGTGTCATGGTGGGTTGACCCTGGTTGTTGTGTATGTGTGTGTTGTTGCAAAACAGAGTGAGTCAGACTTTTTTCCAGGAAAGTTGCTTTAACTGCTCTGCCACTGTGCAGATCTTAACTGTTGCATGACATTTGTTTATGAGTTTCTGCTCTCCACGGCTGTCTCAGATCAGCTAGGATGCTTGTGCTTAATACAGCTGGGTGAAATTGTAGAGCCCTCAGAAGCAATTTTCTTGTGCATTTACTTACCATCCTCTCATTTCCTGTCCCTAAATGAAGGTCCTTTTTAGCAAAGAGGGTCTCCTTCACAGACAGATATCCTGCATTAATTAGCCGTGCAGAATTTCTCTATATTGCCTTTACTTGCTTTCAGGTTTCACATTAGAGGACATTTTAGATTTTCACTACAAAAGGGCTTTGGAATACAGGTATCATGACTTCATTCAGTAAACTCAGAATCAGAACTTTGTTTTACATTGATCTTGTTGGTGTTGCTTTGCTGCTGTCCACCTTGTCCTCTGCTTAGCCCTCAGCGTCCGTCAACACTGCTGCGTTGCCCAAACAGCCCTGCACTGACTCTCCCTCTCACTTTTTCCAACTTTCGCTCCCAAACTCTCAGGTGCAAAAACAGTTGGAATAAGTCAACGGGCCCTTGGCTAATTGAGGTAGGAAAATATTGTATCAATCCCAGTGAACTGCAGACTGGAACAGCTGAGAGAAGAGGCTTCGATGAAAAGGACTGAAAGATAGATTGAGAGGTAAAAGGATGCAGGGGATATTATTGCATTTGCGCATTGAAACAACACACATTTATAGTACGTTTGAGAGTTTCCATACTTAATTCACAAATTTACATGCTGAGGATTCCTTTAAAGGGCTGTTAAAGGGCTAATAACAGCATGTTTGGAAGATTGCTCAAGTTTAATTTGTTAGCAAAATAATTTTAGATAGCACTGTTTGAGCCAGGACAAAATTAAACAACATGACCTGGAGGAAATGTCTTGCATAATTGTGCAAATGATTTTAAAGCTTAACGGGCCACAAACTAGCCTTGCTTTGGCTCCAATTCCTGAAACTTGTTTTTGTCCAGGTGCTGAATGGAGCAAGTACTTTGAGGTTTCAGGATTCAAAGTAGATTGATGTCAATCAACTACAATAAGATTCTCATCTTTCAGAGTTAATGGCCGCCTAATGCAAACTAAACAAGCTGATTTGACTATTATTTCACAGTTGAGTGCAAATGAAGGGTGGTAGTAGTGCACATGACAGTGCTTATTGACTGTTGGCAGTACAAAAACAGACACAGTCTCAATCCCTATGCTAGCAACTATACTGCCTGTGCTTGACATTAAAAGGAGCAAACAAGAAAAAATTAGTCAATTTCATGGTTTTACAAGCCCTCCAAAAATTGGATTGTGCATGGCAAATTGTCTACTACAGTATAATGAAATATTTACTATTGATATGTTGCTTGCCTCACCTGTCAATGGAAATGTATTTTTCACACATAATGGTGTAGTTTCACAATCTACCAGTGAGGGCTAACAAGCTACCCAGCCAAACTTTGTGAAGACCCATACACTAGTGTGAGTTTCACCTGCTACTCTATCAATAATGGCCTTCAATTTAGCAAATTAGTTCATTTTGCTCAAGGCAAGCTATCCATGAAATGAATATTGTAAGTTTCTTTAGGTATAATGTTTTTCTAACTATAGTAACAAATATAGTAAATGTACAAGTTTTCTCTAAAAGGCATGAGAAAGAAGAAGAATGGAAATGTCAATCAGACTTCAAAGGCAAAGACTGTAACCATCAACCACCACTTGATAACTAAAGTGGGTTGGTGAGTAAGAAAGTAGATCAAGCTTTATCCAATGTTTTGTGTCCATTCTGTTTAAGGATTTCACCTTAGCCAAGGTTGTTTTCTTGTACACTTTTCGTGATGCAGGTACTTAAAACCAGCTTAAATCTTTTTTTCCCCTTAACATTTGGCTTTAAAAAGAACACTGTTGAAGTCTAGGGCGTATGTGGTTGAGGACATCAAACGCTTGACTTGAGTCCAGGCAACAACACTGTGCTTAAGGAAATAAAGTCATGCGACAGGCATAATCAGAAAAGTCACTTTTGCTAAAATATGGCCACTTTGCAGTTTGCCAGGCCTTTCCCTCTGTTTCTCATTTTCTCTCGTTCTCCTTCTTCCATTTCAGCTGTATTTACAAGAGTTGTGTCATGTTTACCAAGTTTCCCCTCACTTTTCTGCATCTTGCTTTAGATGTTACAGTTTTCCCTTGCCGTGATTTCATAGGTGTGTTGAGCTTGGACCCGAGTCACGGGAAGAAAATCATCCACCCGTTCTGAATATATTGTGGAATTATTTAAAACATATTTCAAAAAGAGAGACTGTCAGTTCATGGACGCCTAGAGGCTACAGAGGAAAGATTGTGCACCACTGAATGCTGGAGAATTCATGGGAGGTGAAAATAAATTCACAATATTATATTATATCACCATATCTGTGTTTTATTAGAAAACCAAAGAATTACAAAATGTTGTTTGATTACAGACAGCTGAATTCATAAAATTAATTAACAGTCCTCTAGAAGTATTTAAATATGATGATACATTAAAGAACTTGGTTGCCTCAAACTAATTTGTTAAAGAGTGAGAGGGCATGTACTCCACTAAGGACCTTTCATAAGTATAGTAGTGAAGCTCCTGGTTTGTGACAGTTTAAGTGGTAAGAGCACATGGGTGCTAGGTGATTCCAGACGCTTCTGGAAAGTCTGGGAATGTTGCTTACATTTAGCCTGTAGGGGCCTCTTGGAGATTTTGGTGCCAGGAAAAAAAAAGAAAATCCTACAAATCCTGCCTTTTTAATCCTTCCGATGGACAGTGGTCCAGAGTTTAGTGAGAAAAGGCTTAAAATCCTACTCTTGCCAGGTGTTTTGGGCCCTGGGAAAGTGAAAAAGACAAAAACTGGTAGAACTAAAATGTCCTAATTTCTCTAACCTCTTCTCTTTCCAAAGGCCATTTTTTATGTCATGAATGGACAAAAAGACATTTTGCAATTGTAACCCCTCAGGTCCTACTCGCCCCACTCTTTGCAAGCTTTGAACCCGGGTCTCCGGCATAGGAGGTTGGCGCTATACAAGGATGCTAAAGACCACAGTCTCTGCACTAGAGACTGAGATCAGGGGAGTGAGGTTTACATGCAACGCTCTCACTAGCTGGCCTCTGTTACACTCACCCCCCTAAACCTCACTCCCATCTGGGTCACGGCACAAATGTAACCCCTCAGGTCCTACTCGCCCCACTCTTTGTGGTCGCGCTAATAAGGATGCTAAAGACCACAGTCTTTGAGGTGGAAGTGAGGTTTACATGCACAACTCTTACTAGCTGGCCTCTGTTACACAATTAGTAGTGTGCTGCTATGTGCAAAGAAGCTGAGTAAAAGTACTTTAAAAGCCTTTGCTGAATGGTTGAATCGGCAGTGGACCGTAGGAACGAGCAAGCAGTAATACTACAATGGCTAATAGGAATATACAAAATCTGGAAATTCTCATGAGGGCGAAAGCTTTCCCCATTCAGAGTTCAAGCTGGTAGAATTTGCGACACTTATTCAACAGAAAGCTGCTTGGTTTGAAAGTGACTTCTGTGTGAGCTGTGCTTCATTCATAGCAAGAATATGGACAATATTACTTTTTTATTGTGTGCAAGTATACGTGTATTCAAATATTTAAGGATTAAATTAAGGTTGCACATCACCTCTGTCTTATGCACACAACCACAAGGCTATAATCGCATTATCTAAGTCCATTACTTTGGAAAAATCCAACTGGTATGATTTCAGTCAGACTGAAATGCTTATATGACATTTTAAAATGACAAATCATTCTTTAGCCTAATCATTCTAAATCATGCTTTAGCCTGATGGAAATCAAACCTTTAAAGCGCATGTAAATGTACTTATTGAGTCACAGAGTGTCAGTTTGAATCTGGTAATCTCTGATGATATTACAAAAACAGCCAACGATAACAACATAAAACTGGGCCTAGTCTTATGATGACTCAACTAATGCAATATATATTTTCATTTAAAGGTTGAGCACTCTATATACCCAGCGGTGCAATTACTGACAGGCAGTCTCATGGTTCAAAGGGTATTGCTCCGCTTCTCTCATCTTCGCTAGCAAAATGGTAATGTTTGCAGAAAATTGACCCGAGACCATTTTTTCCTGAATGAGAAGTCATTAGCACTGTTATTATTATTATAACTTTTTGTGAGGGATGTAAAACAAGTATTAATTAGATCAGTTGGGAACCCACAGCTTGGCTAAATCATGCAGTGCCATATGCTGACTAACATCTGCCAAAGCCAACACAGTCCACCTCTCTTGGCTCTGAGGCGAAATTAAACAGACAGACAGACTCGGTCTCATTGTGACTAGGTTCAGGCACTAGGCAGCGGCAAATTGGAGAGCCCTCTTGGGATTGTAGTCGTTCTGAATTGACCTTTTGATTAAAGCTGTTCAACTTCAAGCTTAGGTTAACCCAGATGGTGTATCTTGGAGACTCTGAGCGACTACTGTGGGATTCCCATGCATGCATTTATAACAATTTGAGATTTACACATTCTTTGCCAGTCACAGTATATATAAATATATTGTGGTAACATTAATGTCCAAACCTGCCATTTTGGGATAAATATCAGAAGTCGAAATGCAGGCTTATTAAACTGATTTCTCTTAGTCTGAAATGATACACAGAAATTTGTTCTGTGATGATAATTGATGTTATTTATCACTTGTCTATTAATATTAATGATACATGAATAATTGAAGTGAATAGAATGGTCTCTTATGTGTTGCAAGCTCAAATTTCTAATCAGACCTAAAATCTAAAGGAAACTCCTTATAAAATATGGCACGATAAGAATGTGACACACCTAGTGCACGTCTTTACACTTATATACAGCTGATTGAGTTGTAAAAAAACAGCAATAAAATGAGTGAGTCACTAAGAACAGTCCCACCCTTCATCTGCATGAGGAATCCTATGGCTACCACTGAAAGACTTTGATCGCATAATCTAAACTACTTTCTACCATAGATATGTTAATTCATTTAATATTGTGCTTTGTTATAAGTAATGTGACAATGGATTTTGGCAGCTTTTGATTTATAAATCAGCTTTTGATTAAAAAATTCCCAAGATATAAAACTTTTTAGTATGAAATTAAAAGTTTGTGTATACCGGTCTTATGTTTGGAAGTGTGGTGCACAATTTTAGAATGATTTCTGAAGGATCATGTGATCATGTACAATATAACTATTTTTTACTGTATTTTTGATCAAATAAATGCAGCCGTGGTGATTATAAGAGACTTCTTTCAAAAACCGACCCTAAACTTTTGAACAGTAGTGTAATTGATAGTTACAAAGTTTTATCAGCTTTGTTTTATGTGATAAGACGGTACAATTCTCCGGACAGCTTTTGATCTAAACCAGATGTTAAACAGTGTATGTGAGATTTAGAAACTCTTTCCATACCTTATCATAATCAGCTTGTTTGCATGAAATCAGACATAGGACAACAACAAAAGGCGGGCCACTATGAAGGCCAACATGCTCTGAATGTTTCAACAGCTTTATCTCGCCACCTAAAGATGTAAAGTAATCATGATGTGCTGAAATGTGCGGTCCTGAAATGACATATAAGGGCATTGTCAATTAGCCCATTCAACACATTAAGCCATAAGCACACAGTTGCCCCATGGTGTAAACTGAATTTGTGTGTGTTTGCTCACTCAGTTTATATAGCCTCTAGGATTTGATTTGGCTATTAAAACTTGAATCAGTTTTCAGCAGCGATTGAAGTGATAATAATGATTTATTGTATCTCAAAGTTGGCTTCTTCATTTCAAGTTCACACTACCTTCCACCAACCTTTTGGTAAGCACACTACCTCTGTAACCGATATGCCACTGCCATCATCAAAACACTGTCAAGACAGAATCATTATCTCAGTTTCAGTTTACTGACGCATTTTCCTTGTTGTCTTGCCCTATTATCATCCAATTGAGATTCAAAAAAAAATTGCATATTTTCACAAACGCTCTTCAATATCGCTTTAGTTTCCCGTGTGGCCAATTAGCTGAATCAACATTTTCAGGATGTATGCTGTTTGTCAATTATGTGATCCTTCATCTGCAAGTTAACACATAGCAGAGCTCACTGTATGTTTATGTATTTATTCTTCTTTCTGCATGACTAATCATGGCCAAACCACACTTTACAAATTAGACTGTTATTTTTAGTAAAATAAAGACATACAGTGTGTTGTCCAATTCATGAACAAATTACTCTTATGAAATTATTCTTTGTGTGTTTTTGTTTCACTAAAGAGTTTATCAGAGCAGTTACTGAATCAATATTTGACTCACTTCTGAACTGTACATTTTAAATTATTGTTATTATTAGTTATTTATAATTTAAAATATAATTATTTAATTTAACTCCGGTTTTTTTCGGCTGAAAGAAGAGTCATATACACCTAGGATGGCTTCAGGGTGAATAAATTATGGGATAAATTTCATTTTTGGCTGAACTATTCCTTTAAACATGTTCCACAAAGTTTGACAACCAGACAGACTGTCTTCATTTTGAGTAATGTACTTACATTTTATATTTTCATTTTGTGAAATGATTCTAGTGCTCTAAAATTCTAGTGCTTTTAAGAAATTATCACAATATCGAAAAGTGGCATTTAGTTTATTTAGAGAGCTCAACACCAACTGATGCTAAGTCTGATGTTAAAGCTCTTTGGAACAAGGGGAGATGTTGTCTTAACTCTCTGTGCTGCTGATATCAGTTGCGAAGTTTCAGGTGTGCTTCGATCAGAAAGTTCCAGACCAAGGTTGAGTGGACAAGGGCCAGAAATCCCCCATGGAGGATAGTGTTAAGGTCAAGGCCTCTCTCGCTAGCTGAGTGATTTGACAGATCTGACAAGAAGCTGATTGCCCCTTTGTGCTGCCTGTCAACTTCCTTTTCGGTCCGTCTCATTTCAGTGCTTTGAAACACAGTGAGCTCCAGCCATGAAAAAACACCCTGCTTCGGATTGACCAAGTGGAACTCCTTGTCTATGCTCAGTCGGCCTTGTTTCAAGTACTACCTTCTCTTCTGTTGTCACCGCAACACAACCTTTGTAACTCCGTTGCTATTTTTAGGTTAAGTAATTTGTCTAATGAGACTTGAACGCGTGATGTAATGGTGTAAATGTGTGCTAGATTATGGTAATTGTTCTGTGTGACAACAGGTATTAAAGGATTAGTTCACTTCAGAATTAAAATTTCCTGATAATTTACTCACCCCCATGTCATCCAAGAAAACATTCCAGAATGTTTATCCATATAGTGGACTTCAATGGGGTACAACGGTTTGAAGGTCCAAATTGCAGTTTCAATGGAGCTTCAAAGGGCTTCATGATCCCTGCCGAGGAATAAGGGTTTTATCTAGCGAAACGATCGTCATTTTCTAAAAAAATTGAACATTATACTTTTTAACCACAAATGCTTGTCTTGCGCCACGCATTTGAATCACGTTGAAAGGTCATGCGTGACAATGGGGAAAGTTGGAGGGGAAAATGAGGTGGAGGTTTTCGCCCTACCCTACCTTTTTGAACCAGAACACGCGTGACCTTTCAACGTGACTACGTAATGCATGGCATATCGCAGTGCTAGTGCAAGACGAGCATTTGTGGTTAAAAAGTATCTATATATTTATTTATCTTTTAGAAAATGACAGATCGTGCCGCTAGATAAGACCCTTATTCCTTGGCTGGGATTGTGTAGAGCCCTTTGCAGTTGCATTGAAACTGCAATCTGGACCTTTAAACTGTTCCAGAAAAATCCTGGAAAGTTTTCCTCAAAAACCTTAATTTCTATACGACTGAAGATATCTGATGACGTGGGGGTGAGTAAATTATCAGGAAGTTTTAATTCTGAAGTGAACTGTTTCTTTAAGCCCTCTAGATTCATATAGGTTCTGGAGATGTTAAACCATAGCTTTGTTTGAATTAAGCCCTATACTTATTTGCAGGGGTGAGGTGGTATGCTCTCGTCCCCAAGCCTGATTTTAGTCAGGACAACTGCATCTGCATTTTGGCAGGTGCACGGTTCTCCTCTCATGCAACTTGGTGCAATTAACCACATTTCAACAATGACCTCAGCCTTAATCCTGGGCCTTTTGATAGTGCTGGCTGCAGAAAACAACAGAAGCCTTGAGTCACAAAATAGCCCTTGAATCTTCTTGTAACTATCTATACGGGCCATTGATGTCTACCCGCTTGCTGGCACAGGAAGTGATGCGTGATTTGGAGGCACTGCTGTACACCCTCTCCTTGATTAAAGAAAAGCCTATTTATGGGGTCCTGCTTTCTTTCTGTGCCACCTCACGCCTTTTAGTACCTCATAAGACCAGACACACCAGACCATGTCTTTGTTAACCTCTTGCGCCTTCTCAGTCCTCACGACAGAGGCACCGCTTGCCCTCCGGCATGCTAAAACTCTTAGTGGGTGGGTGATTGTCTGCTAGTTTTTTCAATGAGAAAAAACGCTAGCAAGGGAACCATCCTGAGGGTTTGGTTTCACATGAGAAAGAAGCCAGATATGTACTATTCAGCCTTTAGGAGCAATAGAAATCATTCTTGTTGAAGGTCTGGCCACTAGTTTGCGACCACCAGTGCAGTTATAGACACCTTACATTGAAACAAGATAATAAAAAAAATGAGAATTTGCTTAAAATACGAGTCCATTTAATCTTATTGCACTTGAAAATTTATTCCACTTCTATTAAGTATCAACCAGTTAAAAACATGTGAATAAATCTGGGTGTGCAGTTAAACAACACACTGTAGGAAAAGAAGAAACATTTTCTGTGAGAAATTTTGGCGGGATGAACATTGAAGTGTCTCAGTGGGCTTTGTGGGCCATACAGTGAGTAAATCGGACATTCTGGGATCTTGTTTTTGGGGTTGATGATGTAATTTGGCCTCCGACCCTGGATCCATTGACTCTGGAAGTGGCCTCTTTATCTGGGACAGTAATTGACTAATGAAAGACTTCCTGTGCCTTGTGAGAATCTCTTATCTCTGAGTCTCATTTCTAAATCTCGATATCAGTGTTTTGAACACATTTTTACCATACACATGTAAAAATGTGAAAAAAAGTGATTTAGCTAGTTCGCCCCAGACAGATCAGTCATTTGAATTCAATGAGCCAATAGATTTGCACAAATTTAGTCATTTGTGCAACTGTAATAAGTTGAATATGTATAAATAAAGTAGTGCTATTCAATATAAATTCAAATCCAGGCTTAAAGTCCACCAAAGTGCTCAATATTTGTATCTCTTTTATGCGTCTTTCAACCTTTCAGTCACAAACTTCACACATTTACTGTACAAAAATGAAACATTTCTACAGTGTTAAAGGAACCGGTTAGTGACAGAAAGAGCTGTCTGTAAATTTGACAAGGCAGACAAACTGACAGAAAGAAACTTGGGGCCCTAGCTGAGTCTCGCTTTGTCCCCGTCTGACCCCAGCTCTCCTTCCTGGCCTCTGTGCCTCTCACCTGGGCCGTCTCTCTGTGTGCGGGGGGTAATGGGATACCTGTCACTGGCTCTAATGGCCTTTGAAGGACCTGGCTAATCCCAAGAGCTTGCATTCAGCGAGCCATAATAGCAAAACGAGGCCAAGGGCAGGCCCCTGAAACTGTAACAGCTCTGAATTGTGTGAGAGGGAACGTCACCCAAGTGTGCAACCCTGGCAAATGAGTGTGATAATGGACTCTCAACTGAGTTAAAGTGCCTCGATGCTTGTGGTTCAAATTTGCACATCCTAACTTGCCGACACAATAGCAACTGAACGGCTTCTGTATAAGGACCGCCTAGGGATGCACACTATATCGGTACCATATCGGTTATCGTTCGATATTGGATATTTAATGGTAAATATTTATAACCCATAATTTAAGATTTGTATGACCTTTCCAGTCATCTAACATTAATTTAAATTTCACCTTAAAAAAAAAAACAATACTAACTTATTAACACTGCATTGTAATTTGTAGTCTGCACTGTAATGTTTCTCAAATCTCATAATGAATATCCGTTCTATTTTCATATTTTTCATATTGTAAAAGTTCCATACTGTATGATGTACCATTTAAAATAGTTGATTTTAGTGTTTAATTTTTTATGTATTTAGACAATATAGTTATAGAAGTTAGCCAGAATTAGTATTATTGGTGCATTCTCCAACAATGCAAATTTCAATATACGAATAAATAGAGAAAAATAACTTGTGTGTGTATAAAAGTGTGTGTGTGTGTGTGTGTGTGTGTGTGTGTGTGTGTGTGTGTGTGTGTGTGTGTGTGTGTGTGTGTGTGTGTGTGTGTGTGTGTGTGTGTGTGTGTGTGTGTGTGTGTGTGTGTGTGTGTGTGTGTGTGTGTTGGAATAAGTATCGTCTTCAGTATTTGGGTTAAAGTACTGTAGATCAGTTTCAGTATCAAGGATAAATGGCATTTTCGAACCATGACCATTTGGTGCATGGAATAGAATATTCTTTTTTATTCTTTATTTTATTCAGTAAAGCTTGAGTGAATATGACATGCACTTTATTATACTGGAGCCCTATGAAACACATGGCGAGAAGTAAAGACCTAGTCTGAAACAGATGTTTCACATTACAGCTAATGGACATTTATGAGACTGGACAGTAAATGCTTGGCAGAGTTATTTAACTATGTGTGTGACCTGGTCAAAAATATTTTTATTTGATTTTATTTTTAAAACATGGTGCAGATTTCATCAACTTTTAAAGGAATTGGAGCATGAGTTCCTGTATGCTTTTGTTCATGTTGTCTGAAATATGTCAATATTATAGTCCATATTACTGTATATCCCAGTAGATAGGTGCATGTGTGCTGCATTAGCAGGTGTGAGGTATATTATATACCGATAATTTAGAATTATTTTTATTTATCTGTATCACTGATATTTTTAAAAACACTAATAATTCATAATGTTGCAAAATATATTTCGCAACACTGTTAAATGAAATATTTAGCAAATCTCAAAATGAATAGTATATATATATATATATATTTAGTATATATATATATATATATATTTTTTTTTTATAACTATTTTATTAAGCTGTGATGCCAAAATTCACTATTGAATTTCAAACAATTGATTTTAGTATTTTATTTTAAATTTATTCAGGCAAAAAAGTATCAATTTTGATATCGGCCATTAAAACTCTGTGAGAATCTTAGGAAAAGTGTTTATAACTAGGAAAAAAAGGTATTGTGCGGTTCTCTACTCTTGTTCTCTACGCTTGGTTCTCTAAAACTGTACCAAGATCACTGCGCATCTTGTTCAGGCTTATTATTGCTGAAAAAATCTCTATTTAACGACCAATTTAATTGTGAAAAAGAGCATGTTTACCTCACACGCAGACCTCTGGTGCAATGGATAGCAGACTAATAGGATGAGAAAGACTGATGTTATCAAAGCCAGCGTAGTTTAACACACACCACCCCACCCCCTGGAGATGGCAAGAATGTGGGAACGAAGAGAGAAATCAGGCCAGGCAATGAATCGCCTCAGCCACGTCCTTTCTTTGCACTCTTGTTGTTTCTTTCATCCCTTTCACCATTTTCGCAGTAAGAACAGACCAAAAGGCATGCGAGTACATCTGAACAAACCATTGTCCTGCTTCTAAATGGCAAAAAACGGTGTATATTTGTTATGCATTTCTTCGGCCCCCAAAAAACTTAATTTTATTTTTTACCCAAATACACTTTCCAAACAAAACATCTCAAACAATTTGGATATTCTGTAACTATCATAATATTTAGACATTTTTAGACACCGTATGTAAATTTTAAGAGCCACGATATATTTTAAATATTGCTAAGTTATCAAGAGGTTCAGATTTTTCTCAAAAATAACTAGTTTGTTTAAACTTAAAAGCCCTTTATCTTGTGAAATAATCAGTAACTTCTCATACATTCAGTTTCATACATAAAATCAATTGACTTGCAGTTAAAACGGCGTCCGTTTATTTAGTGTTGAAAATGTCAAGAAATGTCTAGCTTTTTTCCACACATTCAGCTTAGAGGGAGCTTGGAAACCGTTATTATAAACAGCTTAGCTGTACACATTTATTACATCAATAACAACTATAAGTTATGTTTATGGCTGTGTAGGGTGTCATGGGATCTAAATAAGACATGGGAATCATTACTATAGACTTTAACGCCTTGACAGACTTACGTAATTTGAATAATATATAGTAATATGAAGCCAAGGTGGAAAATTGCGCTAAATACTGGAGCATAGACAAGTTATATTAGTATACTAAGACAGTTCCATTAAGGTTACAGGGTCATTTTGACAATCTGCCATTATATGTACTGTATATGTGTGGTGTGTATGGATGGAGGGGTTTTCCAGAAGTGAAAGAGTAGCAGTGTAGAAGAGGTTTGTGAGTGTAGAGGAGACGTGTGTCATAGCCTGTAACCTTTGGAGACTTCGTATAGTTATGACGCATGTCCGTAAACACAGGCTGGAGCTTCTCAGCTTCTCACTGGAATACTTTTAGGATCATTCAGCTGTTAATTATCTCATAAATTTAACAACCCCGCTGAAGCCGTTTCTGCATACAAGTGAAGTTGTTTGAACACACCTGTGGTCAATGTGGAGCTTCATGCCAGGACAAGTTGTAAAATGTTAGTTTATACCATAAACATACATTTTCGGATTAAAACCATTATGAAATTACTTGAACCCAACTGAAAACCCAAAATAAACTTTAAACTTGAATCCAATGACGGACCCAAAACATATCTAGACACCAGTATAATAAAACCATTATGAAATTACCCGAAGTCTCGTTTATATTCCCCAATTGGCTGCATTCGTTTAAACAAAAATTTCATACATTTTTTGTCAAATTCAGTATGGAAAATGTCCATCTAGGACTAGGAATAGCATCAGATGATAGCCTCTTTACCCAGGGCACCAGTGTTTGGTGAAAATTCGATTTTGACTGTAACATGGTCCAAAAGTAGGGCAGAGCGGTTTCCCGCATACTTGAAACACAAGCTGTTTAAAGCAGAGGTGACTAGGGTGGGCTCACGGCCTGAACGCTCATCCCACACACACACTGGCCTAGAGTTCATTGGGCTCAAGAGCACCTAGGAGGAGGCTGATCTGATCAAAGGTGCTGGTCACGGCCATTAGGCACAGCAATAAGGACCCAGCATGAAAAGGTTGTGATCTGAAAAGGGTTAGGAAAGAAAAGGAGAAAAAACAACATCAGGACCCTCTAAAGGAAGAAAGCAAACTGTGAAAAAATTGAAAAGGTACGTCAATCAACTACAAGCACCCAGTTGGACACAAGAGATTCCCAGGCTTTCACCCGAAGGGGCGACAGGCCAGAGAGGGCTGCTGGAGGGGCCAACCTGGGAAATTAAAGACCCTCTTTAAAAAGCACGTAAGGGAGGGAGTTCGCAGGAGAAACTTAGCTCCATCTTTCACCCTGTCGACCCCTTCCTTCTCTTTTAATTGATGTGGGTGGAACTTTGCTCTGTGTGACAAAAGCCGGGTCATTAATGAGACCTTGTCAGCTTCCAAATCTCAGGTAGGTAACAAAGGCCTTTTGGGAGCAAAGGGCCAGTTGAAGGAAACATAATTTTAGGAACCTCCTGACCTCCGCCCTTGCTTTCCTTATTACCAGCATCTACATCCCGCGTTCTCCACCAACTCCTCCTTCTGCTCCTCTCACCCGACGATAATTCTGACAAAGGAATCGCTTTTAGGAATCTCCTTCCTGCTTTTTTTTTTTCTTTTTCTTTTTTAAATGATTTGCTTTCAATGTCAAAAAGGGCTGAATGATCTGAAGATGGGCTCACTTCCAGAAAGTAAAGGGTGGGAGATTAAGGCAAAAGTGAAAGAGTAAAAAGACTGGGCAAAGGGCTTTCAGACGTTACATGTGAGATGGGAAGAATGGGTAGTCAACACTTGACTAAGTCTGTAGAAATGAAGATTTTGCTTGTAATAGTTCAAGCAGCTTATTGCCATCTCCGGGCAAAACATGTCAAAGGTCAAGCGAGTTTCCCGAATATGAGATAAAAAAACAAACTCGATGCTATTTAACTGAAATTATTCTCACCTACAAAACTCACTGGCATTTTGCACAATTCTTTCATTAAGATGTAAAAAAATAATATTGGAAAAAAAGCACAATAAAAAGAAGAAGAAAATTCTCACATCAATTACTCACCTTTGTCGTTCCAAACCTGCAAGACTTTCGTTCATCTTCGGAACACAAATGAAGATCTTTTTGGGGAAATCTGAGAGATTTCTGTCCCTTTATTGACCGCTACGCAACTGACACTTTCAAAAAGAATAAAAGCCTAAATCTGTTCTTAATAAAGTGAGCAAGTCTTTTCAGAGAACTTAGATGTTTAAGATGAACAAAAGTCTTTCGGGTTTGAAACGAACTTAGGGTGAGTAATTAATGACAGAATTAAATTTTTTGGGAGAACTATCCCTTTAACTACACAATAAAATTGCCATATTACTTCACTGATATAGGTCTCAAATCTCTATTTCGAGATTTGGACTATGGTTGCATTGTAAAGTTTGACCTTTGCAGTACTTTATTTCTTTCAAGGTTTTTAGGTTCTGTTGGACTGGGCATTTTCATGAAAATTTTTATTCCTTGAGCACTTCACAGACCTTGAGCTTAGGACACAATAGAGGACCTTTTCAAAGGGAATAAAGATTAATAAAGGTACAACTTGGCTCTACAGGTGTTTGGTCATGCGTCAAGAACTTTAATAATTTCACCTGGACAAATCTGCACAGAATATCCATTGGATTTTCTCAACTGTGGTTCAGCTGAGGCTGGTTCAAATAATGGTAAAGAATTGATGTATCAACTTTTATTCAACAAAGTGTAATTTATATGACAATTTGATGCTTTTTTGTCTTTTCCTGTTTTAGAAAGATACGTTTTTTGTGCAGTAAATAAAACCACTCTGAATCAGTTCTTTATATAGGAAGTTTTCCTGAACTGGACTTGACTCACACCTTTGAGCAGCTATAATGAAAATGAGTTGAAACTGCTCTTACTTCAGACACCGGTGCTTTTCATTTGACTCGACAGTTGCTCATAAACTCAATGTGAGCTCCAATCATTTGGCAGACTGGCTGGATGTCTTATGAGCTGTTTGCACGCGTCCATCACCAAAGCTACCATGTTTGTAAACAAGGAAAGGAAATAACATATTGACCTTCAAAGCACAAACATTATTGAATGAGGTGGCAGCTGTATACCTGAATGATCTATCAGCATGTCCTTATGATGGACTATGTTACCCATATATGAAGAAAGATGTTATGCCAACTGTACTAGACTTCTCATGCTTGCCAAGTGAATTTCTTTTCATTTTTATTATTATTTATTATCTATTTTTTCTAGCATTTTCTAAGTTGTTACATTTAAATTACATTTATTGCATTTGATTCTTATAATGCATATATATAATACATTGTAAATTGCTTTGGATAAAAGCATCTGCCAAATAAATTCTATAATTTTTTTTTTTAAATCTAATGTGTGTGTGTGTATATATATATATATTATACACACATTAGATTAAAAAAAATTAAATGACTGACACTGATAAGATGGAAGATACTGCACCAACTTAATGTCCCTATATAACAAACATCTTTCATATGGATATTTGTGGTAAAAGCAAAAATCAAACAAGTCATTCCGTGCTTGCATATTATATATCTATATATATGCAAGCATGGGAAGACTTGTTTTGATTTTTTGATCAAACAAGATTGTTTTTGATTTTTGCTTTTAGAGTTTACCACAAAAATACATGAAAAATACATAAAAGATGGTTGTTATAGGGACATTAAGTTGGTGCAGTATCTTCCATCTTTTCAGTGTCAGTGATTTATTTTCCAAACCCATTGGAAATGACATATCACTACATACTCTATCACTACATTTTCTGTTCCATTTTCCAAGCTACCATTTTCTGATAGAACAGTGTTTTTTATCATAATAAAACATGTATAATTCAACAAGTACATTCATCCCAGAAAGTGCCACATAGTTGTGGACAATAATTAGTCAATGAGTTTAAACTGGAAGAAATGTCTGTTGAGAAATGATTACACCTGCTCAAACCTGACGGCGAGGGTTTATTCAGTCACAGCTGAAAAGCTTTAACCAGGATCCCAAACCCAATTTCTTCGGTCTGCCACCTGTAACACATGTGTTCGACAGAACTGCCTTCCTGTGTTTTTTTTGTGTTCATTTCCCAACTGGCACTAGGTCAACATCTCATTCAGCACCTTGATGTGTTACAGTGTTTACAGTCCAAAGCCAACAGCTGATTTGTCTGCACCGTTTCCCCTCGCAGTATTATAGAGAGGCACCCAGCTGACACCAAATGGTTTGCAGCGTTTTGTCTTTTTCCCCCTTTTAAGCTACTTTTTATGAGCCTTAAAAAAGTCATGGATGCTCTGGAGAGATAAAATCAGACATTAAGAAGTATGTGATGTAATGGAGAGGAACACTCTCAGAAAGCATTCAAGTCTTTTTCACAGACTTTCAGGACGATCTCAGGTCATCTCCAAAACAATCTGTCCTATTGTCATGACAAAAAGATTCAGAGCAAAAACAGCATTAGAAGAACTTTGCTTGATGGACATCCTACCATAATCAATCTGAAACTAAATGACCAGATCATTAAAAAAAATATTGCTTTAGATATAATCATATAGGTGAAATGTTTGTAAGAGACATCCATTGAGCGCACGTTGAAAAATACATAGAAACTGAAAAATAATGGGAAAACAGCAGTGGAATGAAAAAATGCATTTAGTGAATGGCCCCTTACTCTGTCTAAAACATCTTTCTTTAGACTGTGACAAAAAGACAAAAAAATGTCAACTCAAACTCGTGACAATTTGCAACTATTTTGATTTGTTGCAAATTCATATACATTCTTAAGACCTCATTTGTACGTTTTCGTACGTTCTGCTCTCGCCCAACTGAGGTGTATGTTTTGGGGTGGGTTACGGATTAAGCTTAATACTTGTTTTTAGAGAGAGATTGGAAAGAGTTTGTCATTCAAGCCATATACAGGTATATACAAATCATACAGTTTCATACTGATCACAAAAATTCTTACATTGCACACTTAAAAAGTGGCTAAATCTCATGAGTCGGGGTTGAAAATGTTTATTCACTTGACCTATAGTTTGCATGTGTAAACACATTGTGTAATACCAATCTAAAGTGTTTTTTTATGCAACATAATCTTTGACCAATCTTTGACCAAAATTGTTTACTATTTTGTCATTCTTGTGAGCAACCAACAGAAAAGACATGCATTGATCAACCTAAAACAAAAATCTAACTATTTTGTCGGCTACAACTGGCATGTACATCTGAAATCAGTTGTATTTGTAAAAAATAAATGCGTTAGTTTACTCGCAACTTATATACATATAAAGTTATGTTTTTATACGTAACATGTTACCCCCAAAACTGGCCATAACATCAATCTAGCATTTTGTTGTTTTCTACACCTTCGTTCATTATGCCATAAATGCCACATTAGTTTTTTTTTTAAACATGTCTGGAAAGGTTGTTCTTCGGGGTTACACAAAGATCATCATTCAAACTGGCCTATTGTAGTGTGTCCTGTTTTTTCTTGTCCTGGGAGTGAAAAAAACCCATCCCTTGGCAATATAGATGCCTGGTGTTCTAATCAGTAATGATAGAGTGGCTTTTGATGGAGAAACTCGCCCTTTCTAAACCAGACTTCTGTTCCTTTTTCCCCTCCTCAGGTCTGATGGAAATCCGATCTGTCAGTGTGGGAGTTGTCGCCATCAAATCTGTCAGCACCGGCCTGTACTTAGCTATGTCCAAAAAGGGAACACTCTTTGGATCGGTAGGTACATCAAATGACAGTGTTTCAGAATCTTTTAGTATTAGCGTTTTTGTGAATCACAGACGTTTGAAACATGGGTCATCCAGTGAATATCCAGCAATTGATATCTGGACTTTTAATACCGTAATTTAACTCAGACTAGGTCACTACAGGAATTTGCGGTCTCTTACTGTTTTTGTGAAGTTAGTGCGTGCCACCAGACAGTTGTTTGTGACTTGTTTAATGAAGACGCCCCATTGCATGGTGCGTTTTAACTGCACTCTGAGAAATCTCACCCTGGCAATCTGTCACCCAGCCATGATAAGATGGCTTACAGATGGCTATATCTGTCCTCAGATCCCCAGAGTAAACATGACAAACCTTGGGAATCACTGGAGGCCTACGCACCCTTCTTTTCTTACTCTTTTGAATGATTATTAGTCACATTCACTCATTCCACAGTGATCTTATCGGACTGTAGGTTAAAGCTATCTCGATCGGTACTCTAAGTGTTATTGTCATCATCCTTTTTGTCCTTTTCAAGTTAATAGCTTTATCCAGCTGTGGCAGAGTGGCAAAGCTCTTTTGGCTTCGTCAGGCAGCTTTTGAGACCATGCGAGACGGTGATGGGTGATTTACAATGACTGACTGGTTGAAATAAATATAAATGCGTAACGAGTACACAATGGGATGTTTGGAACATTACTCACTCTCAGATTTACATAGGACAGTTTTTTTCCTGAAAAAAAAACTACCAAAATACATTTATTTCACATTAAGTATAGTACAAAGCATTAACATATTTACTGACAAATCGCTTGAGACTTACTGATATAAATATTATAATTAAACTTCATTTAGAGTAATTCTTTATTGCACAATGCACATTTCTCAATACTAAGCCTAACATGTGTTTTAATGTCATTATTATTATGGATAGTATTATCACTGTATAATATCAGTCTTTAAATGCAAGATACTATTTGAAGTGTATCTAAAGTATACTTGTAGTATAGTTCCATTTTAGCACAATCAAATATCTTTGGTTGAACCACAGTATACTTTCGGGTAACAAAATTAGTTGTTCCAATTTGGCAGACTTTAAGTATAACAAGTTACTTAAAGTACAAGTGCAGTGTATATTAAGTACACAAATATGTAATTGTATTTGTAGTATACTTAGCATAAAATAAATGTATTTTAAACACATTTTGGTATATTTATTTTTCACTAGGGGGTGGTTACAGACCTGAAAAAAAATATAATATAGATTTTGAAAAATATTTGCAACCTTGAGTTTTATGTATATATATATACATAAAACTCAAGGTTGCAAATATTTTTATACATATACAGTATATAATTTTTATTTTTCAAATTAAAGATATATTTCATCTAAAACTTGGCTAAGGCAAAAAATTGCTAAATACTATGTTAAGGAAATATATATTGGCCTATATATATATATAATTTCTGCACTTCTGTAAACATATATTTAGCATATATTTGAAATCTATTATGTCCAGATAATTTTACTTTTTTTTTTTGCCATATGGGACTGTCTTAATAAAAAGGACCTCTTGCTACTAAAAACACAGGGCAAATCCAGTGACTAGGTCAATCAGCAGATTTGCAGATTTTAATCAATTAAATTACATACCATTTTAGTCCTCTAAAGAAAAAAACTATTTTAATTAATAAAAAATAACATGATGAAATTTTGCCCAATTATAAAGAATATTTCTGTCAAAGGACAACTAAAACAAGGACTGCGTAAAATAATAATAATAATAATAACTGCATGTCTTAAACTACAGTACATATTTTGATGCTGTCAACAAGTAACTCATCCTGCAATCTTAATTTGACTAATTTCAGGTCAGATACAACCCCAGCTGCAAGTTCAAAGAGCGCATCGAAGAGAACGGCTATAACACCTATGCCTCCCTGCGCTGGAAGCACAGGGGGAGGCAGATGTTCGTGTCGCTGAACGGCCGAGGGAAACCCCGCAGAGGACACAAAGCTAGACGGAGACACCCATCTACTCATTTCCTCCCTATGCTGCCCACATAGCTGGACTCTTCCTCATGAGCAATGCTGTGCCATCTGCATCTGATGGGGACTTATTAAATGTTATTAAGTTCTTGTTTGTCTGTTTTGTTTTTCTGAGTACTGTCGCACAGTACATTAACTTATTACTCTGTCTTCTGGCTCAGCTTAAGACCCAGTAATGTTCAAAGCAATGCTGTCAATATGATGTACAGGTTATGTATTAATGTTGTTGTTGAGTTAACTAGATATTTACTGCATCTATTTGTATGGCAGATTTCTGATAGAGATCACCAACCCAGTCTTACTGGAAAAATGTTCCTCTACCTACAGTTTTGCAAAACCTTTACAATTTACTCCAGTTTCCGGCTGAAATTAACACTATAATTGGAGCTTCTATCTTATTTCATAGAACTGATGATTTATGGGGTATTTTATTATCTCTATTAAAATACTTTTCAGAAAACGTCTTTTTTCTTAAGACAAAGAAACACTCAAAAAGCTTTCATCATATTTACTTCATGGTTTGTAGACTCATTTATTTTAATGACAGCCTAGGCTACTGTAAGCTTACTACTGTTCAAAAGCATGGGGTCAGTCAATGTTTTTTTAAAGATGTTGATAATTTTATTCAGAAAGGACACATTAAATTGATCAAAAGTGACAGTAAAGGCTTTTAAAGATTTTTCCATTTCAAATGAATTAACTTTCCATTAATTAAAAATTCACAAAATATTAAGCACCACACCGGTGTTCAACATTTAGCCTATAATAAACAGAAATGTTTCTTGAGCAGCAAATCAGCATATTATTTCTGAAGGATTATGTGACACTGAAGACGAGTAATGATGCTCACCTTTGCCATCACATGAATGAATTACATTAAATATATTACAACTTGCATTTGCTTACACTGTCGGTAGGATTTAGTGTATGTTTTCTTCATTTTAAAATAGATAATTCAACTTTTAGTGCCACTCACTTGACAAATAAATTCCGAACTGCCGAGCCACTCATTTCACATTTTATTTCCAAAATGCCGTGATACATGCAGCTGGGAATGTCGACAGTCGTGTTCGTTTGTTCTGGCGAAAACTTTTTGCTACGGACTTTTGGTACTATTTCACTAAGAAAATGCTGCGATACGCACAAAAAGCAACGTAATATCATTTTGCAGAAATATTGCCACAGGCAAGTTTCTTTCATGAGACTGGGTTGGACATCACAACAGTTGTTTAGTTATTATTATTTTAACAGTTCACAAGACTGTTCCATCTTGAAACATGGGGTGCGTCTGAAATCGCATAGCTACTATCTTGTAGGTAATTTTGATTTAGTAATTACTTCAGGACCGCTAAAAAGGTACGTTCTCGATAGTAGGCCTATGAATATGTGTATTATGAATGTAATCCGGACGTAGCCTACTACATCCACCATCATGTTGTCATTATCATGTGACCTACCAGCGCCCGTTGCATCGCATCACCTCCATTCATAAATCCTCTCCCGTGGCCTCATCCATCCTATGCATACTTCAGAATCTCACCGGAAGAAGTAGGTCATCCGAGTACTTTTTGCCTACTGTTTTATGAGTATTGTGAATTCATACTCTTGTCACATACTGTTTTTCGCCTATAGGGAGTAGGGAAGTATACGATTTCGGATGCAGCTATGAATTTGGAAACTACAGTATCAGTATGAAAGCATAACACATTTCACTGAAATTAACATATTTCACTGCCAACATGCACTGGGAAGGGAACATACAACTAATTGGTTACATGAGTCCACATCATAGACAAAAAGTCAAACAAATGCAAACAGATTCAGTACTCAGATCAACTTTTAGCATAACAGACTTTATGTAACGCTCTGAAAAGATGTTTTTATGTCGATGTGTTCTTACTGTCACATTAACATTTTTTTTTCCACAACTTGTCGCAAAATAGAACACTTAATATATTTCGACCTTTTGAACTCCACTGTTCGGTTGTGATGTTATTGTCTATGTTTTGTCCTTCGCAACTGCAGTCTGCTCCATGTATCGGTGACAATCTGGCTCCCTCCACGTTCCATCGACCACAACTGCATGTTCTGCCTACTAATGATCAGCATCAGCTGCTGAGTGGTTAGCCGTGACAGAAAGTCCAAGATGCCTTCCAAAAAGGCGGAATTCTAGCCGCGCTAATGGAAGCTTCATCTGTTTGAGTCAAAACAGGGGTCTGCTTTCACCTGTTGCTGGCAGTCGCTAAAAAGCTCCGGAGACTTCTATGCCCATCTCGCCTGTTAGTCAAAAAAGTAAAAGGATTTTATTCACTGTGTGAAATGTTGGTTGACATTTTGTATAGTTATATGTGTTTGAACAAGGATATGAAACTAATGGTGTATGCTGCGGTATTTGCGCATATATAACGTTACAAGAGTGCTGTGGTTTATTAGCCTCATTGATTCTTGTCTTATTTGCAGGTTTAATGGCAACAAAAATCCTTAATGCTACTACTACTGACATAATGATCCAACAAAACCTCACGGATCTTGGACAACAGTAAAAAGCTCTATTCATAAGAAAAATCACGCAATTTAAAAGGCTAAAGGATCTTGGAGGGTTTTTCAGGCTGATAATAATTGCACAAGGAACATTTATTTGCTAGTTCTTGAAAAACGTTTATGTTCTTGTGCTCAGAGTTCAGAAACTGAAGATCTGAAGAACCTATAATGCAACATCAAGAATATTTTTAATCTCCCACAAAAACATGTAGGTCAACTCCAGACAGCAACATAGTGTCGGCCCAGATCCGGGCCACGTCTGGTACATGTTCATTCCATGCGTATGTCACGCTTTTGGCTGCGTGAGGCACGTCGAAACAGACTCTGACGACAGGATGAAGTGATAACAGGAATTTAATGTAACAGAAATGTACAAAAACTACAACTCAGTGTTGACAAGAACCGACAGTGAACAGAGAACCATGAGGAAATTAAATACACAGATGAAATAGGAAGACAACAGCTGGACATGGTGAGTGATGATGATCGCTGGCAGGTGCGGGTAATTGTGAAGTAGGTGCAGGTGTGAGCCGGAGAGGATGATGGGACATGTAGTGAAGACGGTGACTAACAGGTGACCATGAAAGCGTACCAGATGTGAGCCGGATCTGGGCCGACACTATGTTGCTCTCTGGGAAACAGCCAAAAAAAGGTTCTTAATATAGGATTCTTTGTTGGACCTATAATGTCTAAATGAACGTATATTTGACCGTCAGACTAGAGGAACCTTTTAAAGAACATCTAAGAATTTTTACGTCCCTCGGATCTCAAATTTCATATTTAGTGCTCAACTATCTTCAAAATATATTTAAAGTACCTCAAAACTTTTCCTTTTTGATGGGTTCCTGGAAGTGACGTTGATGTTTTTCAGGAATCTATGGGTTCCTAGAGCTGCCCTTTATTTTAAGCCCTGTAGATATTTCATCATAAAAAAAAATTCACAACATGCTTAAAAACAAAAAAAGAGGGTATTCGCTTTAAGATACTATTTAGTATAAATGTACATGAAAGCAAAGCTTTATAGAGACACCAACTTTCTGTCATGCAGAAATGTTATATCCTCCTTTAATCTACTCTCTTCGTCATCTAAAGAATAAAAGCACTTTACCTTTCTTCCTTTCTCTCTCCCTGTGCTACAGCCCAGGAATTCAGGCTGTAGTGCAGAGTGTCTGTTTATGCCATTTTTTTTTGCTTGAAAGACACAGAAAGAAACATAAAGAGGAGCCTGTAATTATCATTGTTGGTCTACTGTCCTGTCAGTTCGCTCGCCAGAGAGACCGGAGTGATCTTTTGGCAGCACTGGGACGAAAGATCAAAGCTGTGGACCTTTGATCAATGCTAAAACAGCCCGCAAAACGTCTCTGTGGAAAATCAGGATGGAATGCCTAAGAAAAAAAAAAAGAAGACAAGACCCTGGAAAGCTTGGCGAAGACATCTTCTGTCCTCTTCCATTTTTAGACAGTGGTGGCAGTTTGATTGTTCATATTTTGTGTCTTTAAAGATGGTCAAACAGTGATGAATGATGTTTTGATATAATAGATTGGAGAATTTCAAAGACAGCGAGCTTCCCAATTCTATTGTATTACATCATATAAATTATGAGTATATAATAGTATTACATCATAGCAGTTGATAACTAGCTTCACCAAATATTATTGTTTCAAACTGGTTTTGCAAACACCCATCTGCCACCAATTATTTATTCAAATTGTACCATTCTAGTCTTGTAAAACTGATTAAACAGCCTCATTCTCGTTCTTCTCTCCTCTTTTCTTACTACTTGAATGATGCATTTTCCATCTGTTCCATTTATAATTGATCTAAAGGCCAGAACAAAAATATATCTGAAAGATCAACATTTGCAACTTATAACTAACCAGTGAACCTGTTCAGTGTTCTCAATGTAAATCAAGTTAGCCTCACGAAGAGCTTGCTGATTTAAAGACAAGAATGGACAAAATCTAAATTCTCCTCAATTTGTAGGGTAAACTCTCAGGGTTGCTTTGAAATTGATCCAGTTTCATAGGCTATTCAATATTTCTTTACCTCCCATCTACTTCTGCATTTGATTTTTGCTGTCCTCTATACTTACTTTGAGGCCAATGTGTTCATTACATATCATGATGGTTTTTTCAAGTCTGTCAGAGAACCTGGCATTACAGCATTGCATCTGTGTGAGATAGTTTAGGATGGCAATTAAAATGAGTTGTTGCATTACTCTCAGGCTGAAAAAACACAGCTTTCAGAAACCCCTTGTCCTTTTCCTCTTGCGGTCGCTCTCTTTCTCTCAACCTTGGCAGTCACGACGAGATTCATCATAGCTTCGATTGTCATCACGTTGAGGATTAGTGTGTGTTGTCTGAAGCGACTGGACGCACATGAATCCTGGAGTGGTGCGCGAGCTTCGTGGCCCTCCTGAACCCCACCATGCCACTGTCGCGGTATGTGCCGCCACCACAAAGTCTTCCTTGACTTCTGCACCATTTTGGCATTCCCAGAATGCCTGTGGGCAAGCCAAAAGCTGCCGAGTGGGTTGAGCAGGCTGCCATTAGGAGGGGTTGCTGTCCATTGTTATAGGTTTTGGGCAGTTGAAGCAGACCGTATATTGGCTGCCATCCCAGTTAGCATCGTGAGGTTGTCTATGGCTTTTGAGGGGTTGGAAAAGGTGTAGAATGGGTTTCATACAGTGTTCATTTTCATGTTATTGTCTTTTAATAAAAATATTTAAATTTAGTAAAAATTTTGGCTTGTCATTGTCATGAACTTACCCAATTTTAGTTAGCGAGAATAGTATTTTAGTGCAAAACTGGTGTGAAATGAATCCAAATATTCAAACATTTTACATATTAATTTAAACGTCAGCATAAAAAACAAAAACATGAAGACTGCGCTTGTTCTGAAAACCCGGGCTCCTAAAATAACGTTATGAGTAGCCTACATTATTTAAGTACAGTATTGTAATTCCTTACTTTATTCATTGTCCCTTTTCTAGCGTGTTGTTATGGAAATAGACTATTAATGATGTGACTTACACATTCTGACTGGCACATAACTTAAAGGGTTAGTTCACTTCCCTCAAAAATTAAAATTTTCCCATAACTTACTCTTCCTCAAGCCATAGGTGTATATGACTTTCCTCTATCAGCCAAACACAATCAGAGTTATATAAAAAAATATCCTGGCTATTCCAAGCTTTATAATGAGAGTGAATGGTACCTGAGTTTTTGAAGCCCAAAAAGTGCATCCATCCATCATGAAAGGAGGGCTAATAAATGCCTTCTGAAGATAAGCCATGCGTTATTGTAAAAAAATTATCTATATTTACAACTTTATAAACTATAATCACTGGCTCCCGGGAACTGCTATACACAAGTCTAGTTCTGGCGGAAGAGTTACCTCTGACCCAACGTTAAAAACGCCAGGAGTTATTGTAGGAGAAATAATAACGAAAACTCCTCTTTAACGAACATTTTAGTCCGTAATTACGTTGACGGGATTAACACTGGCGGGAAATCTCAACCTTGCCAAACTGCTATTTGTCTGTGTATGAGAAAGGTAGGCCTACTTAGGTTTTATATTCTGTCTTCTGTCTCCATCTGGACTGTGATATTTCTCAACAGCTCAAACGTTGTATTTTTCCTAGCTGAATGTTTAAAGTTAGGTTTTAATCAGTTTCCTTCAATCCTACACATTTGTAAAATAAGCATGTCTAGCCATGAACAGGCCATTTATTTTGGACTCTTTCCATTGGGTTAGTATTAGACTTGCTGAGCGCACTAGCCAATCAAATTTCAGCTACAACGCTCTGTCATTATTTTATCTGACAAAGATAATCTGATACTAATAATGGCTGAATCAAACGCACTGGTTCAGTGTGGTTTGTCTGAGCTTCTTAAAAAACAACAACCTTTTTTTGGTTTTTTTGAATACAGTTCCCTAGTCAAGTGAGTGTTGCTGCCGCTGCTCAACGGACGTTTGTTTTGAATTATTGCTATATGCTAAGTTAATTCTTAAACTTGTTATACCTCTACCGCTGGGGTATTTGCGAATAGCCCTATTCGCACTGGATTAGTATTATCTGGGAACCTCGTGTGATTTAGAAATTACCCCACCACATCTGAATTTCGTGTGGCGCATTCGCACGGGATAAGCAAAGCTTGTGATTTTACTCAAATTTACTGACTTATCTCCCGGATATGATGTCAATAGGCTATTGCTTGGAAATGTCTTGTCCTGCTACCATCTCCTGAAAAGAACTGATAGCCATCTCTAAGCAGCCTGTCTCAGGGCCGTTACTTAGCCTGGCGTTTAGCGGGGTGCGGGGCTGGAGAGGGCTGGGGCGCCTTCCTGCGGCTTCCTCCACGACGCGGCCTGGGTGGAGGCTGCTGCTGGGGCCGTGTTGGAGGGGCGGGAGCCGCGGGAGGGCGCGAGCAGGCTGAGAGTTCTGTGCCGACGGCTGGGTGGAGGCAGCAGCGGGCCGTCGGGGCAGAATATGTTTTATCGCCTCAGTCTGCTTCTGGGCGGTAGAGAACTGTTGGGCAAAGTCCTCAACCGTGCTGGCGAAGAGGCCGGCCTGGGATATGGGGGTGTTGAGGAGACGGGTCCGCCCCGGCATCCCGCATATCAGGCAGGTTCAGTCATAGGTGATGCTCCTGGACCACATTAGTGGACATCACCTGACCCAGGGAGTGTGCGGACACTTTTGTTGCCCGGAGAGTGAGGTCAGTGGCGGCATGCAGCTCATCAAAGAGCCCTGGGTCAGTCCTACCCTCGTGCATGTCCTTGAGCATCTGGGCCTGGTAGACCTGCAGAATGGCCATGGCATGCAGTGAGGCAGCTGCCTGTCCCGCGGCTCTATAGGATTTTGCCACCAGAGTAGTCGAAAACCTACAGGCTTTGGATGGTTGCTTAGGGTCACCACGAGAGGAGGCGCTCTGAGGACACAGTTGCATCGCAACAAAACGTTCAACCGAGGAATCCCCAGTGTACCCCTTAGCAGCGGCCCAGTCGAGTGGAGTAAAGGTGTAGGAGGCCGTCGAGCGATCACGGGAAGACAAGGGTGCCTTCCAGGACCTCGAGACCTCCTCATGCACGTCTGGGAAAAAAGGTATTGGGGTAGGAAGCCAACGGGGATCAACTGGTAACTACGGTGACGTGGTGTGTTCCTAATAACTGCTGATATACAGACTGCAACGCAACATAATGCAACGCTCTAAACAGCAGGGCCAGCAAGCTAGCTTTAATGTTTGTTACAAGTGTAAGCAAAGATTCGCGTTACCGATATTCCACAGTGCAGTGGTAATCTAATAATACCAGCGTCGGCGATCCCACGCTCACATGGGCAGTTGCAAAATACTAAAAACTGCGCAACTGAATAGAAATAAAATAAGCTTAAGAGTAACAGAATATTAAACTGGCTTTAAATGCATGCCATGTTCACTGGTCGTGCTCCTCATAACCTAATAATGGCGTGGTGATGGCGCAGTGGATAAGACACATGCCTTTGGTGTGAGAGACCCGGGTTCGAATCCACTGTGAGACACCAATGTGTCCCTGAGCAAGACACTTAACCCCTAGTTGCTCCAGAGGCGTGCAACCTCTGACATATATAGCAAAATTGTAAGTCGCTTTGGATAAAAGCATCAGATAAATTTAAATGTCTGCTCTCACCACTGTTTTCCATCAAAGAAACGAATAATAATCAGGAAGGCTTTTGAATGGTGGAGAGAATTCAAAGATTTGAAAATTTTTAAATCGGACGCTGAGGTTGCACTGTTTCTTCTGGACAGGTGAGTAGCTTCTAGTGCTGACTTTTTTGTTTGTGAACTGTGTGTGCAAATATAATTCTTTAAAAAATATGAGTGAAGCTCGACTAAACTCGGATAGCTCTAGCGAATATCAGATTGTAGGGATTTAGTGTGTGAGATTGGCATGCTAGTGAGCGAGTTGATTCTGACGAATTGGAATTCGTTGAGGGAGGGGCGAGCTAACCTGATTTGTTTAGGATCTCGTTTCAAACACAAACAGAAGTGACTTCACCCACAATCGCTGATACAACCTTTAAAAGCTCATACTTCTGCTTGGTTCAGTTTATAACGTTTTGCTTTTCTTCCAGATTCCTCTAATTCCCATCTCGATAATGGCCGGTGGTTCCTTCCTCGTCTACAATTACGGAAATCGTAATTAAATATTCTCGCATTCGTAGATTGCTCGCAGGTATTCGAGTAATAAGCGAACAAAAGTTTGCAGTGAAAAGACTTGGGAATTATGATTGCTAACTTTACGTAAAATCAAAGGCATAGATAAATCCTCTAGCACCTCTAGATAAACACCTGTTACCTTGCTGTTTCTCGATTATTAATCATCTCTATCCACTATAATCCCTTTTTCTTATATACATATTCTGCTAAAAGCCATGTTTTATCTGCTTTTACGGATTCATGTGTCTGTGGATTTTAACTCAGAAATTTAATATTTCGATCCTGCTGTGGTTTTCCTTCCTATTATGCTTCTCACCTAATAATCTTCTTTAGCACACTAAGAATGACGCCCAAAGCTCCGGCGTCACCCTAACACTTCAAAATCAATAACAATTTTTGTCCCTTCACATCTATGTTTAAAATTCTTAAAATCCGCATAGAACTTCAAATCACGCACCACTATTCATATTACAGATATTAAGATCATGGGCAGATGGTACTCCTCTGCAATTGAATCATATTCAGACCCGATTCAGAACCATTCTTGAAGCTCAGCAAGCTCTCCATAACAATTCAGGTAAATACCTTTGCAGCTACTGGTGGTTATGCTATGTCATTCTCATTACCAGCCAATGAGTCATTGTCCATGCGCGGCTAGTGGACTGTCGTCTATGTGTGGCAGTGGCCTGTCCCAGTGAGGACTCGTCTCTACGTGGCTGTGATTAATAAAAAAATAAAAAAATAAAAATAATGCAAGAGTACAATATATGTTCAGCGGGGTCTACTGTGACTGTGTAGTCTAAAGTGGATTATGGCTCGGATTATGAACTACGGACGGGGCCTACGCCAAAGAACTTTATAAATAATTGCTTGCTGGGCTGTCAAGAAATTAATGCTTTGTTACATCATTATATCTCCCGAGTCTTTCTGGTAGAAATGAAAGCTTTAGCATAAAGTTCTGCCAGGATGACTTAATTACTACTACATCACTTATTACCTTCACATCTATCCAATCACGTCCTTATACTCTCTGTATAAAAGATTGGTACTTACACACGTTTGAGTTCGCAGATGCAATTCGTAATAAGATTACGTTTTTTATGTAGCCTACCTGCAAATTACATTCTAATAACACAAATACATTTATTTACAGCCAGAAAAGTTACAGCAGATGAAGTATTTTCAAGAACAATCACAGAAATAGTATGAAGCTGAAATATAGTGATGCATGATGTCCAATTTAGAAGACAGATGATTATTTTTGACATTTTTGACTGACCGTCAGCCATCTTGGTTTGGAGGGGGAAAAAAGTCGACATACAACGGCTTGTTACTTGGTGGCAATGTATAGGATGATAGTGACCGTTGTAGTGCTTGATGTACAACTGTGCCATCAAAAACCCATGCATACAAGAAAGGGCTTTTGTATAGCTGTCCACTGTAGTGACTATGCGTGAAAGAAAAAATAAAATGCTGATATTTATTCAATCAGGATCAGTACCTGTCCAAGTAACTATCAGTAACTATCCAAATACTTTCAAATAAAGGAAATATTTTTATTTATTTAATGTTCATTATTTTTATAAAATAAAAATACTTTATTGAATTTTTTCTCACTATCTGTGGCAATTTCTTGGGTTGGCAAAGCCAAAACTGACATCAGATGTGTTTACAGAGCCCTCTTCTGACAGAAAGAATGGTTACAACAGAAACACCCCCGTAGGATTATGTGTGGAAATGTCAAAAAACTTCCCAAAATACTACACGTCCTAGTATGTGAAATTAGTATCATAAAAGTATCATGTGTAAACAATAAGTCAAATAATTTTCAATGTTACAACCTCATGAAATTGCAGTAACATCCTGTCTAAATGCATTACGCACACATATATTTTTTCTTTCTCGCATTTGTTTTCTGAGCTCCCATAAAGTTAATCAAGAGGTTATTCTTACTTTTGCAGTTTGAGAACAATATCACAGTAGACATTACAGTTTTATAGCATTTATGAATTTTATTTTTGATTTGGAGTACAGTGATTAATAATGAAGACAATAACTTAAGTACTATATGTCAAATGGCTGACAGCCCCTGGTCTACTTCTAAAAAAAACATAAAACCTATCATGTTTAAATGCCTCATAACTGTTTAATGTCAGCCCAAGTATTTTCAAACATATTTGTGTTTTATATATTGTGACACTATGCGTCATCTTTTAACAGTTTTTGTCTTCTGACACTGGGGTTGGAGCTGATGAGCTGAATAACAGAACTTGCTAAACAGACAAAATTTCCAAATTTTACAGTATATATATATATATATATATATATATATATATATATATATATATATACACTGCATTCATCATTGCAGTTAGGGTCATGTGACCTACATTAGCATAGCATATGCAAAGTCTTACACATACTTAACTACATAGAAAATTGTTTTAGGGTATTACAAAACTGGACATTGCCATATACAGAGATTTTGGACCTTGTTTTTTTCCTCACACCAATGTCAGCACTGGTGCTTGCAAGATGAGGTGCTTACATGATGGTAACAAGAAGTTATGGTTTTAAACATTAGGCCACAAGGATTAGCAATAATTTACTCACAGTGTTGCTGACATCATAAAGTGAGAAACTGAGTCTCAACCCTCTGACAAAAACAATAAATACTCTGCTTCTTCTGCAGACACTCACAGACCGTCTTCTTCATCATGACCATCATCATCATCTCTCTGCTCCTGCTGGCCTCTCTGCTGCCACTCCTGACCTTCACTGGTAAGAATGATTATAGAACAGTATATTATGATGATTTTTAAGAATGTTTGATTTGTATACGTGCTGAATAAGTTGACTGACAGAATAAACTCTCTCTCTCAGCTCATGTGAATGTGGGAATAGTGAACGGCACAGAAGCCAAACCCCACTCCAGACCTTACATGGTTTCTCTTCAGACGTATGGGAAAAGGAAACATATCTGCGGTGGATTCCTCATTGCTGATCAGTTTGTCTTGATGGCTGCACATTGCTGGAACAAGTAAGACTGTGATTTTGTCTGAGCTAAATTCATGAACTTTTAGATATATAAATATTGTTGTATTTGTATAGTGCTTTTCACAAAAAATACAGTTTCAAAGCAGCTTTACAGAAAAATTCATGTTTCTACATTACAGTTTAGAGTAATCTGTTATCAGAGGTGACTGGCGTAATCTCTTCACAGGTTTTGGGTCATTTGAAATTTTTGTCAGAAGATTAAAACTAATCCAAATTAAAAGTAAAATCTCAATTAAATGGTTTAATCATACCTTCACAATCTTTTCTGCAAGAATAAAGAAATCTAAAAGCTGAAGTTAAGATGAATGTTTCCATAAACAGAGGAGAAGAGCTGACAGTTGTGGTTGGTGCACATGACCTACGAGGAAAGAATGAAGGACATGTCCACATTAAAGTGAATAAATACTACAAACATCTGGATTATAGTGAAGAACCTTATCGGAATGACATCATGCTTTTGAAGGTAACAGACTGCATTTATACCAGTTGTTCAAAATGATAGCTAATCATTTAAACACTGTCAATTAACATATAATTGTGTTTTTATGATTGCAGCTAGAGAAAAAAGTCGAAAAGAACAAAAATGTCGAATGGATTTCAATATACAACAGAAGGAGACATCGCAGCAGATTCTGTTTGCAGTGTTGCAGGCTGGGGAAGTTTAGTAACTAATGGCACTTCAAGCCCAGTCCTAATGGAAACAAATGTGAAGATCACGAATAACCAAAAAATGTGAAAATATTTGGGGATCGGAGTTCTCAGCTGCACAGATGATGTGTGTATATGGCAATGGAGGAAGCTGTACTGTATGTAAACATTTTTAAATAATAATAATATTAGTAATTAACAAATACATGTAATAAATCTAAATAATAATAATAAACAAATTATCATTTCAATTTATATAACATTTTACAATGCATTAAGCAGTCTCAATGTCCTGAAGAGAGAAAGGTGATAACTGGTATTTTAGTGACGTGTTGATCTTTGTTTTTTTAACAGGGGGATTCAGGAGGTCCTTTGGTTTGTGGAAACACTGCAGTTGGTCTCACATCTTTCGGATATAAATATCTCTGCAATTCGCCTGAGTATCCTAATGTGTATACTAAGATTTCGGCATTTCTTCAATGGATCAAAAATATAATTGAACAAAAATAATTGACTTTACAGTATAATAATAAATAGATGTACTAGTACTAATACTAGTTCTAAAACTAAGCATCAAAAATTTCCAAATTTCCAAAATGTTTCCATCAAACATCAAAAATGTTTCCAAATGTTTAACATATTTTCTTCCACATCTTGTTCTAATAAAATGATCATGTGTTAACAATGACAAGTCAAATGGTCTTCAATGTTACAACCTCATGAAATTGCAGTAATATAGCCTACTGTCTACATGCATTACACACACAAAATATACTTTTTCTTCCTCACATATATAATGAGCTTGTTTCTTAACAGCGGGATTCAGGAGGTCTATAGTTTGTGCAAACACTGCAGAAAGTGTCTTTTCATCACATTGATATCTGCAATTCAGCTCAGTTTCCTAATGTGTATACTAAAATTTCAGATTGACAAGTGCACAGCGTCCATGACGGGCCGATCTTATATCATCCCTCCCTACCTCAATTTCAATTGGAAACTTACACCACACCAGTCACCAATAGTGGGTTTTCTAAACTGGTGCTTGTCACGAACAGTTACGGTTAATCTGAAAATGCATAACACCATTGGATCAGAGCCCTGCCAATGCTTTGACGATGTAAAGCCCATGCCAATAAAGCTACTTGAATCTGAATTTGTCAATCGCTGATTGATTTGCAATGCATTTTTCAAACGGGCAGAGACCACAGCAAGAGCATTAACACATTTTTAATAATGTCACACGAAAGGCACAGAGAGAGTATTTGCACCTCAATGACACATCTGCATTTGCTTCAGGACACATGTGCTTTCCACTTCATATTGTGTTTCCTAACATGTAGCCTAACTATGTCTTGTTTGGTCTCATCTGACAGCTGAACCTAGATATTAAAGTATCATGCAATCTAGGCATTATTATTTAAACATACATTGAGGGGACTATGTTAATGTACTTCTCCTCCTCTTCATCACCCATTTGCCTTATCTTTTGGCTTCCTGCCAGTTGGTTTTGGTGTTTGTATTCCACTCATGTTTAACAATGCTTTGCTCAGAATATAAGAAGGAAAGGTAACTGTTGATCTGGGGAAAAGTTTGTAACCCGACCTTTTGGCATTGATATAGCACAGTGATTAATAAAGAAAAATAACTTAACACATCTCTCTCTTTTTCATTCGGCTGCTCCCATTAGGGACCACAAACATAACGCCTATCATGATTAAATACCTCACGAATGTTTATTTTTTGGCCCAAGTATATTCAAGCATATTTCAGTTTCACACGTTTTATGCCAGTGTTAATAGTGACACTATGCATACTCTTTTCACAGCTTTTTCCAGCCCAATGCTTTCGCCTGGCACTTGCGGTTTGGAGCTGATGAGCTGAATCAATGGCAAATCTTGCTATGGGTGTGAAGTTTTACTGCTGATATTGCTTCAGCTTTTGCTCTGCACGCTATTTCAAGAAAGGCCACCAATTTATCTAGAATGGAAAAAATACTAAGTGCAATTAAGTATATGCCTACAGGAAATGAATTAGATTGAATATGCGAAATAAAATTAGACGGCACTCATCAACGCAGTTATATGTTAAAAGATACAGCGTGTGTGAAGCTGATTTGCATGTGCTCATTGTGCCCTCTAGCGGTGTAGACTGTAAAATCTACATGTCTTAGTTTCAGTAAGATCAAACTGAACAGAAACGTCTTTCTTTTCATCTCATGCGTTTAAAGAAAATAACTCTTCATCGAATGGCTAGATTTACATGCTCCTTTTTTACATTTCGGTATAACGGAGGCCAGCTAGTAAGACCTGTGCAGGTAAGCCACTGATGTTAGAAACTGGTTAATTTTTGCCTCGCCTCCTTGTAAGAGCGCCCGTCTCCCACGCCGACGACCCGGGTTCGAGGTCCGTACAGAGCGGGGCGAGGGGGTGCTGAGTGGTTACATTGGTGCCGTGACCGTGATGAGAGTGGGGTTTAGGGGGTTGAGTGTAAAGGAGGCCAGCTAATTACGACGTTAAACCTGTTATCATAACACTGAACAACTAAACAGTGTGTTTCTTAATAGAAATCTATCGGGGGTACAGTTGATACACTTGTGTCTCTCAACCATACCCCGCTGGCCACCTCGCACATTTCTCTAGATTTTGCAATGATCTTGCATGACACAATACCATGAAATATGCCAGTTTTTAGGGCAGAGAATTACGTTTGTGATGATAACAGTTACGTTTAACAGTCACATAAGGATAATAAGCTATTCATTGTGGAATGTGGATCGGATATGTTTACATGATCAAAGAGGACAATAATACACATGTGCACGTCAAAAATCACAACTTGTGTATGCTGCGCACGCAAGTTATTTAAGGTGTCTCAACTGTACTCATGTCTCAACTGTAAACAGTCTACCCCTATCATGATAAAAAACCAAAACGAGGTAGCAGATATTATCAGCAAGAAATATTCATAATGAACATTGTGAGAAGGAAAAAGCATTTTCCCAGGCAGTTGCAATGTTCATTTGAATGTTTTGATTCGTTTGTATCAGTTTTGGGGGCCAGTTATTAATTATTCACTTAGTCACAGCTCACTTACTGTTAATTTTTTCTAGATCATTAGATATGAAATTGTGGTGTCCTGGAAACCAATCTGATAAAGAGTTACCAGAAACTCTTTCCATTATGTGTGGAAATGTAAAAAAAAAAAAAAACCTTACTAAATAAAACTAGTATTTAAAACTTAAAATACTCAAATTTGTATCATAAGAGTATCATGTGTTAACAAACAACAATGAATCAAATAGTCAAATATAATCAAACTTCCTGTATAAATTCATTGCACACACAATATATATATATATATATATATATATATATATATATATATTTTTTTTTTTTCTTACATTTGTTTCCTGAGCTCCCGTAAAGTTAATCTATAGGTTTTCTTCTGCCGTTTGAGAACAATATCAATAACTAGACATTACAGTTTTATAGCCATTATGAATTTTATTTTTGATTTGGAGTACAGTGATTAATAATGAAGATGACAGTTAGTACTTCATGTCAAATGGCTGACCTAAAAAGACCACAAAAATATAAAACCTATCATGTTTAAATGCCTCATAACTGTTTATAAAGTATATTCAATCATATTTGTGTTTTACATATTGCATGCAAGTGTTAATTGTGATTCTATGCGTCATCTTTAAACAGTTTTTTTTGTCGTCTGACACTGTGGTTGGAGCTGATGAGCTGATTAACAGAACTTGTTTTTACTGCATCCATCCAAAGGATGTGAAATTGCTTTAGTTTTTTCTCTGCACTCAATTTTAAAAAAGTAGTGTGATAGTGAACGGCACAGAAGCCAAAGCCCACTCCAGACCTTACATGGTTTCTCTTCAGGTGTACCATCAACATATCTGCGGTGGATTCCTCATTTCTGATCAGTTTGTCTTGACTGCTGCACATTGCAAAAACAAGTAAGTCTTTAATTTTTTTCTGAGCTAAAATCCTTAATTTTCTATTCAATTCACATTTATTTGTATTGTGCTTTTCACAACACATTATCCGTTCAAAGCAGCTTTACAGAAAAATACTTGTTTCTACATTACAATTTTTAAAATTGTCTACAAAATTTTCATTTTCATTTTTTTAAGTCAGTTTAATGGAATTTATGTTGAAATTACATAAACATCCAAGTTGATTGTACTTAAAGATTTAAGGCAGCAAGGTACCCTAACAATCTTTTCTGCAAGAATAAAGAAATCTAAAAGCTGAAGTTAAGATGAATGTTTCCATAAACAGAGGAGAAGAGCTGACAGTTGTGGTTGGTGCACATGACCTACGAGGAAAGAATGAAGGACATGTCCACATTAAAGTGAATAAATACTACAAACATCTGGATTATAGTGATGAACCTTATCGGAATGACATCATGCTTTTGAGGGTAACAGACTGCATTTATACCAGTTGTTCAAAATGATAGCTAATCATTTAAACACTGTCAATTAACATATAATTGTGTTTTTATGATTGCAGCTAGAGAAAAAAGTCGAAAAGAACAAAAATGTCGGAATGATTTCAATACCAAAGACAGAAGGAGACATCGCAGCAGATTCTGTTTGCAGTGTTGCAGGCTGGGGAAGTTTAGTAACTAATGGCACTTCAAGCCCAGTCCTCATGGAAACAAATGTGAAGATCATGAATAACAAAAAATGTGACAATATTTGGGGATCGGAGTTCTCAGCTGCACAGATGATGTGTGTATATGGCAATGGAGGAAGCTGTACTGTATGTAAACATTTTTTTAAATAATAATAATATTTAATAATAAATAATATTTGTTATATTTACAAATAAAATAAATATATCTATAGAATAAATAAATTATTATTTTGATTTATTTAACTCTTTACAATGCATGAAGCAGTCTCAATGTCCTGAAGAGAGAAAGGTGATAACTGGTATTTTAGTGATGTGTTGATCTTTGTTTTTTAACAGGGGGATTCAGGAGGTCCTTTGGTTTGTGGAAACACTGCAGTTGGTGTCACATCTTTCGGTGACATTTATCTCTGTAATTCACCTGAACATCCTGAAGTTTATATGAAGATTTCAACATTTCTTCCATGGATCAAAAACATTATTAGAAATAATTGACTTTAATAAAAAAAAAAAAAACTATCAAGACAGGTCAAATGGTCCTCAATGTTACAACCTCATGCAATTGCAGTAACATCTTGTCTAAATGAATTATGCAAACAAAATATACTTTTTCTTCCTCACATATATCCTGAGCTTGTTTCTTAGCCGGGGGATTCAGGAGGTTTGTGGAAACACTGCAGTTACATCTTTTCATCACATTGATCTCTGTAATTCACCTCAGTTTCCTAATGTGGATACTAAAATTTCAGATTTTCTTCCATGGATCAAAAATAAGTCAAATAGTCCTCAATGTTACAACCTTATGAAACTGCAGTAACAATCATGTCTAACTGCAGAATGCATTACACACAAAATCCATTGGGGTGTGTTAACGCAGGCTAACCTAAACTACCTGAAGTTTATTTTAAGATTTCAGCATATCTTCCATGGATAAAGAATAATTTCCTGTGAAATGAGGTGATTTTGCTTTTTTAAAGTTAAGTTAATTGGCCCTCAAAACTTCTTTCAATAAACACATTTCAATGTATATAAATATGTACTGTGTGCTTTCATCTCAATATATCAAAATAAACAAATTTTCCTGAACATTGTATAATCATTTGTTTCTTGTGTCATAAAGCAGAAAAGCAGGCTCTCGGGAAACATAAAATCCTTTTGATTTTCTAGCATGACAAAAACGCCCCGAGTCCTTCACATAAAAAGTCTATACATCAGGCACACACACACACACATACAAACAAACACACTGGATAATAAAGTGAGTTTACAGTTTTTTTCAATTGCTAACAAGCATTGTTCAGTACGGAAACAACGTTTTCAAAACTCTTCATACAGTTTGCATTACCAACATTCATTTTGGCCAAACAGTTAATCTAACCTCTAAAACTCACTCAGACCAACAATTCCATACACAATATACAATCACTTCATACACGTATCAAAATAAGCTTGTTCCACCAATCACTAACAACAAATTCTCATTCAGAAAACATGCATGTCACTCATAACACACTGACCTAAAAAACACTAGTAACAGGAAGCATTACATAAATTATGAACTTTTATTTGTAAAGTTTGAGTATTTCATTATAGAATAACAGATTTTTATTTTATTGAATGTACTAAAGCATACGTATGTAACAAGAATGAATCAGAAATCATTTGTTTTCTTTGAATATAGTACTTTATTTGTGAAAATACTGTAAAAAAAGAAAAGAAAAAAACAATCCTAAAATTCCAGGTCAAAAAAAAAGAAGAAATGTCAACACATCAACAACACGTGTAGTCTGATCACTCATTGTAAAGTCCTGTGAAGGTTCTAGTCCTTCCTCTCTCTTGCATTAGGCCACAAGTTCTCATCAACATCACATCTGATGTCTTCTCTGGCAATGCATCTTGGAAAGTATCTTCTGGATCGTCTAATCCAACCCTGGCAGTCTTCAGGAGAAATGTCTCCACACCCCGCATTCATTGCCTCCAGTAAAGTCATCTGGTCATGTGGATGGTGGTCATAAACCTTCCACCTCCATGCAGAGAAAAACTCCTCTATGGGGTTTAAGAAGGGGGAGTATAGATGCAGGAATAATTCTGACATCCTAGGATGTGCAGCGAACCAGTCTGTGACTGCAGCAGAGTGGTGGAATGCCACATTATCCCACACAACAGCAAAGGTACGGCAGTTTGATGCCCCTCGCCTTCTCTCTTCTGCTGGCACAAGTTGATTATGCAGGTCATTCAGAAAAGAAATAAGCCTCTCTGTATTGTAGGGGCCAATAAATGGTTTGTGTAACAGCAAACCATCATTGGAAAGTGCTGCACACATCGTGATGTTAGCTCCTCTCTGGCCTGGGACATCCACCGTTGCTCTCTGTCCAATCACATTTCTTCCTCTGCGTCTTGTTTTTGCCAAGTTGAATCCAGCTTCATCCACAAAGATAAAAGTATGTGGAGTTCGGCTGGCTTACATCTCTATTACCCTCTAAATTACAGACAGTTTTTCAGTCATTTACATTATGCATTACTGCATGTTTATGTCTGTTTGGTTACTGAACAGACATCTTACCTGGACATACTGATACCGGAGTTCTTTCACTCGTTCAAAGTTTCTCTCAAAGGGTACGGTGTACAATTGCTTCATCCTTATTTTATGTCTCTCTAGGACTCTGGCAATTGTCATTGTGCTGACCATATTCACATTTCCAAAAGTTGTCTGCCAGCACTCTATCCCGAATTTCCCGTAGTTTTATTGCATTGTTGGCAATTGCCATGTCAACAATGGCAAATTCCTGCACATCTGAAAAGATTCTGCCTCTCCCTCCTCTCTGAGGCAACCTTTGGATTCTAAAACACAACAATTAATGTACTGTAATGGGTTTCAAAATGTAGACATAATGTATTGTACTGTAATATGTATAATCTCACCTGTTGTTTTGCCGGAAAATTCTTACTATTGACGCAACTGTTGAGCGGTACAGATTTGGTTGCATTCTTAGACCGGCCTCTCTCAAAGTTCACAAAATTGTGGCCCTTATTTCATCAGATATCACCGCTCTTGGTCTTCCTCTCCTTAGTCCTCCACGCACTCTCCCTCGTACCACTCCTCTTTCCTCACCAACCTGTCTTCTGTGATCCATATTTCCAAACAAAATCAGTTTCAAGCTATCCCCTTTTACTAAAACGTGGTAATGAGACTAAAGCAGGACACCTGGGTTGGCTTTGAGCTGAAATTGCAATTAGCTTGGAATGATTATTTTTTCATTTTCTGCTAAGATTTTCTATATTTCAAAATAATTGCTTTAAATTGGCCATCATTCTGATTCGAATGTGCTTTTATCAGTTTTGAAAGCAGTGTGATAGCATATGAAAAATATCCTGCAATGAAAAATTCACAGTTTGGTCCGTATACACTTGTGTGTCGCTGAATGTGTGAAGAGTTTTGAAAATGCTTGTTAGCAATAGAAAAAACTGTAAATACATAAAAGTACATTTATGTTATTTAACATATTTAATTATTGCAGGTTTGCATAATATTCTGAGTTTCCTTTTCACTGTTTTTATTCATTTTGAGGAATACTGAATCTGTTTTTGTTCAAGTGAGAGGAGTAAATGCATGCTCACATTTAGTCTAGAACTACAATAACCATCATGTTCACACACAGCGTACACAAAGCCTCTAAACCTTACTCAAGATTTCTCTCAACATGGGGACAGGAGAAATGTTAGTCAATGAATGGGAAAACGGAATAGCATTACTTATTTGGAAAACGTAACTTGTTAAAAGTAATGCCTAACTTTAATAGTTACTTGAAATGTTTTTATCAGATGTACTTGCGTTGCCCCCAAAACCAATAAGAACAAATAAATGCATTCAAATGAACTTTGCAACTGCCTGGGTAAATGCTGTTTATATTCACAATGTTGATTATGAGTCATTCTTGCTGATAAGATCTGCTCTCTCTCTCTCTCTCTCTCTCTCTCTTTTTTTTACCTTATTAGTTTAACATGATAGTTCATTCTGATAAAAAAAAATCTGTTTCCTGTTGACAACATATGCAGCCCATGTCTTCAATTTATAATATGATATGGATTTTCTGCCTGAACAGTTGTTTTTACTATATTTTAAGGTAATTCTGTTCAGTAAATGTAACATCACGCTTGCCACAAGTGAGAGTATTTTTAATGTACAAATTTAATAGCAAATTTACTGTCCCTATTTACTATTTTTCATCTTGACAGAGAGTTGTGGAGCTTATGAGCTCAACTGCGGTTCTAGCCACATATCTGTTCACCCACATCCACCCAGGCCAGGGGGGACATTTTCACACCAAACATTTTTATTTTTTTTATGTAAGCAAAATGAGTAAAACATTTATTTTTTATTATCAGTGTATTTTTAAAATGTATTATTTTATTTGCATGCACTATAATACGGTTCTCAATTTCCATACCAATTTCAGTAATTCAGAAACATTCTGATGCAGCATCGGATAAGTAAATAAGAAGTAAATAAATATATTACGGTCATTTTTTTCATTTACTTATGTCACGTTATTATTTATTCACTTAGTCATGTCTACAGCTCACCTGCATTTGTTCTAGATAATTAGATATGACATTGTGGTGCCCTGGAAGCTGGTCTGATAAATAGTTACCAGAAGCTCAATATCTCCACCCACCCTCATATTTATGCAGTGTTTTATCATGAGAGCTCACTGATCGTCTCCTTCATCATGACCATCATCATCATCTCTCTGCTCCTGCTGGCCTCTCTGCTGCCACTCCTGACCTTCACTGGTGAGACTGATTACATAACAGCTTATTATGATGATTATTTAAGAAGATTTAATTTGTATGTGCTAAATAAGTTGACTAGTTGACTGACAGCTCTCTCTCTCTCTCTCTCTCTCTCTCTCTCTCTCTCTCTCTCTCTCTCTCTCTCTCTCTCTCTCTCTCTCTCTCTCTCTCTCTCAGCTCATGTGAATGTGGGAATAGTGAACGGCACAGAAGCCAAACCCCACTCCAGACCTTACATGGTTTCTATTCAGAAGAACTGTCTCCATATCTGCGGTGGATTCCTCCTTTCTGATGAGTTTGTCCTGACTGCTGCACATTGCCGAAACAAGTAGCTACAGTGTATTTTTTGGAAAATGTTTATCATGACATTTGACATAGGCTACTATACTCTAAAAAGAAAAGGCTGCTTATATTAATAAAATCTATTTGATATTAACAGACCGGAGAATTTGACAGTTGTGGTTGGTGCACATGACCTAAAAAACACGACTGAGGGTTCAGTCCGCATCAGAGTAAAGTCCTACCACCAGCATCCAGACTTTACCGTGGAACCGGTTATGAATGACATTATGCTTTTAAGGGTAACAATCTGTACTCATTTCAGTTCAAAATTATATCTGGTAACACTTTAGAATAATGGTCAGTTATTAATAAGTAAAGCAGGAAGTACTACTAATGCAGGACTAATAGTTTTAACACTTCATCTACAACTAACTAATATACAAAAAATCTTATCAGTATTATACAATTTAGGAGATAGTTCCTTATTATGTAATCAATAATTACATAATAAGATTAGCCTAATTAATAACTATTAACTAACTGAAAAATTTAAAGAACATTATCGTGTCTGAGACGTAATTTGTCATAAATTTTACTCTGAATAGTCATAAAAGGCATCACTCATGTGTTACTTAGTCACTATGCAGGAACTACAGTAGTGATCCGGACCATTATTTTAAAGTGAAAAATATGTTTTAAACTGATCAATAGACCATATTTTAACACAGCTGCAAATTATTTTATAATCTTACCTGTACAGTATTTTAAAACTTTTCCGCCAAGGAAAAAAATAGCCCACTAAAACGTACAAAACTTTTGATAACAAGACAAACACTTACTAGGTAATTTCGATTACAATCAACAACTAAGACGCAAGATGGCGCCAGTTGCATTTGTGATAAGAGATATAAATAAACCTCAGTCAGAATACACAGCGTCGTGTTTTCCTTCTCTTCCCCTCTGGCTCTTAATCATTCTAATTGTATTGCTTTCATGATATAGGTCACGGTCTTTAATGTTCCTGTTGTTATGTATAGTTACATTTTTATTTTGTTGTCATTAAAAAAAAAGAAAACATGCAACGTTGTGATGGGTGACGGATACGATTGGCCAATTAAAATCAAGTATTAGGCTACACAGAGTGCAGCGTCCAATCACTGTAATTGTACACTATGTTGCAATTTGCACATTTATCTTATTATTTTGTATATCATTTTTAGAAGTTATTAGCGTATGGGTGTGCAGGGGCTCAAAAATATCAAATAGTAAAATGTACAAATAGCCAACATTTGTAAGATAAATATAAAGGATTCATACAAATGTTTTTGTTTCTAAAGCTTTGCACATGTAAATGCTTTTATTTAGATGCTGTCAATACATCAATATTTCAGTGTATCTGAACATTTACAAAGATGCATAAATACTTGATCAGAAAAGAAACCAAACAAATCTCAACTGAAGGAAAAAGATCTAAGATGAGTTGCATAGCAGTTGTGATAAAATAAAATGTAAAAAAAAACGTTCAATATGATTAAATCTTTCTATGTGATTTTGTACAACAGCTGGATAAAAAGGTTACACAAAATGAGAAAGTCTACTGGATTTCCATACCAATGAAAGAAGAGGACAATGAAGTGCATTCTGTGTGCAGTGTTTCAGGCTGGGGAAGACTGAATAATGGCTCACATAGCAATCGTCTCATGGAGACATACGTGAAGATCATGAATAACACAAATTGTGAAAATAAATGGGGAGAAGACAACTATTTAGCTTCACAGATGATGTGTACATATGGCGATGGAGGAAGTTGCACCGTAAGTACAAGATCATCATTTTGTCATTTGATCCACACACTGACTGATATGAAGCCCAAAATTGTGCACTTTGTGTTTGCATTGTTAACAGGGGGATTCAGGAGGTCCTTTGGTTTGTGGAGACACTGCAGTTGGTGTCACATCCTTCGGAGACCCAGATCTCTGTAATTCACGTAAACTACCTGAAGTTTATATGAAGATTTCAGCATATCTTCCATGGATACATAAGTTTATTGGAAATGTTTATTAACATTTTTGTCTTAAATGTCTCCAAATTGTTTCAATAAATGCATCATATCAATCATCAATGAGTCAAGTGGCTTTTTTATTATCTAGCCCTATTTTTTTAATCACATTATAAATTATAGATTGTGTATTTCCAGTAGGAAAAATGCTCTGCCCACAATGGTTTACCACACGAATTCAGGAGATTTTGCGCAATATTTCCTGTCCACAAAGATAGAAATGTAAGCAAAGTTTCAGAGAAAAACAAACAAAAAAAGTGGTTCTAGCAACATATTGTGAAGTTTTACCACACCCGCCTTGAACATTGTGAAAATGCACCGCTTTTGCAGCACAAACCATCTTTGATTGGGACAGAATTGTAAAGCAAGAATTCACTGGAACTTTGCAGATTATGAGATCTTCGCAATAATTGATTGAACAGCTGCTTTATATTCTGAGTTCAATACAAGTTAAGCTCATTCGATAGCAGTGGTTATTGTTGATTATCACAAAAAATAATATGAATACAAGCAGGGGACAGGTGAGAACATCTCCGCGGAGCCTGAGCTCTTTACAGAGTCTGACCAGGTGCGCGAACCGGCAACACCGCTGATCGCCGAGCCTGTCCACATCCCCACCGCTGAGTGTGAGTACGAGTTGGCCTCTGCAAGTTATTTTGATTAACTAAAGGACATTTTTGAGGAGGTTTTAATAGACTTTTTTGAGGAGATTATTCCTAGTTCCCCTGTATCTCCAGCGCCTCTTGCATCTTCAGAGTTCCAAGTTTCTCCAGCGTCCCCTGAATTCCCTGAATTCCTGCCCAGCCTCCCTCTCCCACCTCCTCAATCAGCCAGTTCCTCAGCCCCTCCTCTGCTGCTGTCCTTCAGCCCCTCGTCATCCCCCATGTGCTGTAAAGGTCTGTCAAATGTCTTCAGGCCACCAGCTCAATCCAGCATACAGGACCCCCTGTCACCGCCTCCAGCCTCTGTGCCCATCACTCCACATGGGCTCCTCCCTCCCTCGGCTCCACCGGAAACCATCGGCCATACCGCTTCTCTGGGCTCCCTTGTCCCTCCGGCTCCGCCTTGGTCAGCCTTCGACTTACCTGCACCTTCGGCACCTTTGTCTTTCTATTGTGGCCTCAGTTTCCTGTACTTATCTGACAGGAGTGGCACCCGTCTTCTGCTGCTGTAGCCCATCTGCTTCAAGGTTCGACGTGTTGTGCGTTCAGAGATGCTCTTCTTCTCCTCTGGCATCAACAAGGCATTTTCGCCCACAGAACTGCCGCTCACTGGATATGTCTATAACCATTCTCTGTAAACTCTAGAGATAGTTGTGAGTTAAAATACAAGTAGATCAGCAGTTTCTGAAAAAGTCAAAGTCACTTAAAGCACCTTTCTTCTTCATCCTGATGCTCAATTTCAGCAGATCGTCTTGACCATGCCTAAATGCATTGAGTCGCTGCCATGTGTGATAGACTGATTATTAGACATTTGCGTTAATAGGCAGTTGAACAACCTAATATAGTGACTGTGTGTGTGTGTGTGAGTGTGTGTATATATATATATATATATATATATATATATACACACATCTCAGTATATGCATCTGAAATCGCATACTGTATGGGGACTACATTTGGTTTGATACTATTTGGCTTTGATGTTCTATTTAGTATGAATGTGTATGGTATGAGTTAAATTTGGACATACTACATCCACCACATTGTCATTTTCATACGGTGTGACATACGGTGTATGGTGTCAGTTGCGTTGCTTCACTTCCATTAAAAAATGGAATGGCAAAAAGTACCTGGATGCGGATGTGATAATAAAGTGACCATTGAATGCACACTTCAAAATCTCACTGGAAGTAGTAGTAGGTCATCCGGGTACTTTTTGCCTACTGTTTTACGAATACTATGAATTCAGACATACGACTTGAATACTGCTTTTCGACTACATAATATGTCATGAAAGCTCACTGAACCTCTTCTTCATCATGACCATCATCATCATCTCTCTGCTCCTGCTGGCCTCTCTGCTGCCACACCTGACCTACACTGGTGAGACCAACTGAACAGAATATTGATCAATCTGTATTAATAATATTCACACCATCTGTGACTTCAATATGAGACTGCAAGGATTAACAAGAACAGTACTTTCTCATCATTGTGTTGCTCATTCTACAATATTTTTTAAAAAAGGAGGTGGAGGAAGTTGCATCGTAAGTGTGATCCACACACTGACTGATATGAAGTCCAAAATTGTGCACTTTGGGTTTGCATTGTTAACAGGGGGATTCAGGAGGTCCTTTGGTTTGTGGAGACAGTTGGTGTCACATCCTTCGGAGACCCAGATCTCTGAAATGTCTCACATAAACGCTGACATACCGATAAAGACTTTCAGTAAGACCTGATAGAAGGAACAAAGGATTTAAACTTTTGACCTAAATATGCTAGAAGGACATTTTACACACAAAAAAATATTTGGCAAGTAGCATCAACATTTTATTATAGTGCAAATAAACTACTGCAATTCCCTAAACTCTTATATATCATTTAAATTGATATTATATTATATATCATTTGTCAGTTTCCTTGCATTGATTATATGACTTAGGTTGGTCTTGGCTTGACCCTACATTCAAGTGAATGAGGAACATGTGTTTCAACCAGCAAGCTTTTACATCATACATAGTCCAAACTAGGGCTGTCAACTCTCACGCATTGAGCGTGAGACTCATGCAATTGACACTTTTCACACGCTCTTACAGCCAAGGTTATTATAGGTTTGCAATTTTAAATCAGTTTTTATTTTCATATCGTTTTCAATTCTGCTTTTTTTTTCAATTTTGCAAACAGAACGATTCAAGTGTAGACCGAAGCAAGACTTTTAATTTAAGCAAAGTTTAGTGTTTGCGCAGATTACAGTTAATTCTTGTGCAGACTTAATCATCTTAATAATAAAAATAAAATAATGCAACGAAGTAAAAACTATGAAATATTCAGACAAACTAATTCATATTAAAGGTGAAATCTTGTTAAACATGCCTAGTTTACTTTTTTCACCTGTACAATATAGCTGTAATGGTCACCAGTGGAGTGCCCTTGAGAGCCACCAGAGGGCACTCTACATCAGACTATTGTCATTCCATTTACATTTATTAATTTAGCTAACGCTTTTATCCAAAGCGACTTACAATTTTGCTATATATGTCAGAGGTTGCACGCCACTGGAGCAACTAGGGGTTGATTGTCTTGCTCAGGGACACATTGGTGTCTCACAGTGGATTCGAACCCGGGTCTCTCACACAGAAGGCATGTGTCTTATCCACTGCGCCATCACCTCCCCGTTACATTCCCTCACAAACTACATTTCCCATAACTCATTACCTGGACTCATCATCACTGATTGCATCCACCTGTGTCTCATTACTCTCAGCCACCCTGCCCTGGGTATGCTGAGCTGGTTAGTGTTATGGAACTGCAGCTGCCGTGTCGGCGCGTTGGAGGAGAGATCGCTCGCGGTAGACTTGACGATCGGTTTCACCCTGGCCATAAACTACCAACATCTCCATACTGAGATTGAGAGGGCATGGAAGAACCCATATATCCTGCCCGTATCCACCGACATCAGCGGGCTAGTTTCGCTGATGTTGAAGGGATAGGTAAACGTGGGTATGTGTCGATGCCGCCCATTGACGACACGTTTGCATTCTATCTCGCATCTGGGTGGACATCAACACTGAGAGCTACAACCCCGTCATCTAAACCACTGAAGACAACGTCGCATTTTGAACGGCAGAGCAGTGGTTGGAAAATTTAGAGAGGCGAAGGTGTGCTCAGCTGTGTTTAAAACCTGTATACCGCTGAGATCCGTGCCCACACTCAGGTAACACACACCAACTGTGGTTTTCTATTTGGGGGAAGAGCTCGCACAGGCAGTTCTCGAGGGATCTGTCTGTGCAAATTGTGAGCGGTTTACTCTAAGAACGCTCTCGTCTGGCCCTCTTCTAGAAAGAAGAGGACATTAGACAGGGCCAGAGAGCCAGCGTCGCCTCTCGTGCACCCCTCCGTGGAGCAGTAGGTCACAGAAGAGGCGGTACTCCCGCAAGAAGAGGGATCTGAGGGAGGTGATCCAGGCACAAAAGCAAACAGTGTCGGTTGAGGGCTTAATATATCTTAGCCCTCTCCTCTCTTCCACGACTCCCCAGCCATTTCTTACATCTGGCCTAAGCCTGTGCCAATGATGAGTGATACGATGTTCTGACGGCCTACCTTGGCTTGGTTAGTGAGAGTGCCTCTTTCAGGCATGTAATGGTGGTAGACCCCATGTTCATAAAATAACTGTGTGGTGAGTCTTCACTTCGCACGCCGCAGGTGAGCTACTGGGTCTTATTTTTTCATTTTTGTGTGCAACTAACACTAAAATGTATTTCTCTACAGACCCTCGTTCCCTGTGTAGAGTTATGGGGTCATGTCACTGTCATAGGGTAAGGTAAGGTTCCCCTGTTAGGTGGCTAGAACGATAGAGAGAAGCACCAGTTATATGGGCCTCATGTGAGAGTATGTGAGGGCTTCCCCTTTTGTGAATTCAAGGGGTGTGCCACCACTCATTCTAGGTGTAAACTACATTAACAGCTTCCTCTCATTATGAGAGCATTTGAGGCCTCCGCTCATTCCTACTGGAATTAGCGGAGCACTAAGTGGCAGAACGTCATTCTAAAAAAGAATGGAAATGTTGAATGCTGCTGCTCAGGGTATGCTGCTGCTCCACCTCAGGGTAGACTAGTTCGTCTCCTCTCTAAACAAAACAAAAAAAAGAGTACATCGTCGTTAGTACATCACTCCCTTGAGCACTGTTTGATTTTTCATACAGGCTAAGCATTTTTGCAGCCTCTTATATTAATTTTCCCTCACCAGGGCCGCCTTGGTGCTGGCCTAGGCTATACTAGGGATAGTGGAGGCGTTCTACTAAAGCATTTAGAACTCTAGGCTTTTAGCATCCCTATATGACAGCCTCCTCCCATGGTGGGAGTTGTTCGGCCAATGGGCCCCTGAGGGCACCGAGGAAGAATGGGCACCGTAGAAAGAGGTGAACACCTTTCCGCCTCGGTGGGGACCACCCTCAGTGTCCTGCGCGCCGTGGCGCCAGGACTTCTTCTTAGCCGAAGCCTTCTTAGGTAATATAACTGTCCTCAGATCAGTTCTATTACTGGGAGATTTCGGCTGAGAGTACCGCGGCTGAGCCCACTGTCCAGCAGGGGGAGCACGAGACGCGACACTCTGCTTCAGCGCCCTATATGATGAGCTCGCAGATGGCCGGGGCTGCTCCCGCCCAGCAGCCCCAGGGACATGAATTTTTAAAGGGAGAAATTTCTTAAAAGCTGTTGTTTGCTTTTCCTTCTCCTGGAATTGATCGATGACAGAATTTACAGCATCGCCAAATAAACCCAGGGGGGAGAGAGGTGTGTCTAAAAGGAAAGCTTTTCTTTTTCTTTTATGTTTGTCTGATTTAACCACAGATGTCTTTCTGCGGCCACCAGAGCTGCCATAGATCGAACCACTAGCTTGGCCGACTCTCTGGTTGCGCGCAGGGATAAATCAGCAGCCTGACGCAGTTCGCGAACCACGTCAGCACTGACCTCCTCACTCTCACTCACGTCCCTCAGCAGGTCAGCCTCAGCCCGAGCGGAAGAAACCGCAGCTCGTGCTTCCGAACACGGGACTGAGGCACTGGATCTCACAGGTGAAGGGAGAGATAAGGCAGAGCCCGTCTCTAACCCCGCTGAGAGATCCATCTGCGATCCCCACGATACCCGTCGTCGCTCTGCCTCGGCAAGAGCGGGACCCGAACCGCGGGGAGCGCTGACCGAACCGCTCTCCTCGAAGAGCGCCCGGCGGGAGCGGAGCGTCCTTAATGGCAGACGCTCGCAATGCTCACAATCAGCTCCCTCGAGAGCTGACTGGGCATGCTGCACTCCCAAACAAACAACACAAAAACGTGTGTATCCCCACTCGTGAAATAACGCGAGCAGGGAGGGACACACTTCCTAAACTGCTGTTCGTTCGCAATATCTCTCTTAATATATATATATATATATATATATATATATATATATATATATATATAAATTGTTTGTGTGGTGCAGAGTATGTAAAGACAGACAATATTCACACAGGGACAGATTCACATCTAGCGCGACTGAAGGCACAGAAAGCTGTTGCGCTTGTGTTTATGGGGTGCTTTATAGTTTCCTGGTCGATGACGTCACCCGCCTATGACGTTCCATCTCTCCATTGGGGTGATTCCATACGTGCTTCATGACGCACAACGCAGGGGCGTTCCCACAGCGTTTGACGCAGCTCGAGTTCCCTTGAAAGGGAACACCATGTTCTAAACCTAACCTTACAGGCTAAAGTCAAGTAAAAAGCTGTTTATATTGTGAATTGAACACAAATATATCCCCTGTATTTTATTCTATTGTTACTGAGAAACAGCTAATTGAATTATGCAAATATATACATTTATTTTTATTTATTTTATTATTTCAGCAATTCTGTCTCTGTCTTCGTTTTTTCATTACAGTAATCGTACATTCTATAAAGCACTCTGAGATGGGTCTTTTTTCATTGAATTTCTGCTGCAAAAGACCTAAACCCAACAAAACAAAAATGTAGAGAAGCTTCAAAAGAAACTGCAGTGCAAAACACAATCTATGATCAATAAAATATACTGTCTGTTGTATAAGGGCATACCTGACACATATAAAATAATGCAGTTTCTGTAATTCCATCTGATGTTAGTGTTTTTATGAAATTGTGCTATTGACTAAATATTCCTGTTGGACGAGAATATATATATACATATTATGTTAGTGTTTTGAAAAATTATTTGATTTTGAGACATATTTGCATTGTTTTGGTAGACAAAGTGTATTGTTGCTAGTGTATTATTGTATTTTGAATATTAGTGTTGGAGTTTAGTTTACAATGTGTGATTTTGAGCATGAAATTAACTGTTTTGCCAATTGTGTGTTGGTGGTGTGTTGGTGCGTTAAGAGTTTAGGAAATTTGTTAAAAGTATTGAAAAATTTGTCATAGCGATTGTAAAAAACTGTAATGATTTCATTTGATAAGCACATTCCCGTTATGGGACTGAACTCTGTTTTTAGTGTTTAATGTATGTTTAGAGCTGGTGGTATTGGGTGATGGGTTTTCATGTGGTTTAGTTTAGAGTTAGTTTAGTGTAGCAGTTAGAGGACCCAGAAGACTCACAACAAACTTGTCTTTTGATTTTTGGTCGGGAGCTAGGCAAGTTTTACTTTTCTTGGAGATGTGTGGTCAGGGTTTTCTTTCTGTTTGTTTTGATGTTGTTTATTTTTCTTACCACCATCTGTTTATGTCAAATAATTATTTTTCATTAAATTAAGTTGATATGCACCCTCACTTCGTCTCTATGGCTTTTGAATGTTATGTACCATTTCAGTTTATTTAATGGTGATGTAACACACACACACACACACACACACACACACACACACACACACACACACACACACACACACACACACACACACACACACACACACACACACACACACACACACACACACACACACACACACACACATATATATATATATATATATATATATATATTTTTTTTATTCAAACAAATTTACACCTTGCAAATAACAATTGTATAAAACAAATAAGGCGATTACATGTGTTTTGTAGTATACCTACCAATTTTATGTACTAGGGGGAGGACTTTCATCTTCACGATACTGCGGGAGGAAAAGGCCAGAAAATGAACGCTTGCTCAGATATTCTTACAGAAATGTATGAACTAAAACGTAGCTTTTTATACTAAAAATAGATAACATCAGAATAAAACATATAAAGTGATTAAAAAAATTATAGTTAACCTACCATAGGTCTTGTGGGCTTTCATCTTCATGATGAGTCTGTCATAGCCGTTATGTGAGGAGGTGTGTTGTTGTTTTTTTGCGGCCAGTACTGTATTTAGATTTACAGTAGGCTAATTTTTTCCAGGAATGCATTGAAAATCTGCAGTAACATACTATAAACATCTTATACAGTAGGATACTGTTAAAAATATAGTAATAATGCTGTGAAAAAAAGACAAAATATACAGTAACATATTGTATTCGGATTTTACAGTAGGGAATTGTTGAGAATACAGTAATATAACTGTGAAAAAAAACATAAATCATTTACAGTGTAAATCTCACATCAAATAAAAAAAATAGCTGCACAGACAGTATGGCATCAAAAATCACAGTATTTTTATATCATACACCATTTGTTGTGTGCAGCGCTGCATGAAGTCGAACACACAAATTGACAAGGGCTGCTTCCGAAAACTTTAGGTGATACACAAGGCAACTTTTTGAGCTATGTTGCTGGGCAATGTTGCTGTCAATGGCCAACCAGGTACGGACAGGGCCCACGACCGATCTAAAGTATCCGTAAAGAAATATGTTACCCATTCTCAATGGGAAAGTAGCCAGGAAACATTGCCTGACAACATTGCTCAGAAAAGTTGCCCTGTGTATCATCACCTTAGGGCTCACTGTCCTACCAGCCAGGTAATGACTTCAAAGGCAGCGTTTGTGCACGAAGGCACCTCGAAATACAATTTTGTACAGGCTTCTGAGTTAGTGTAACGTAATATCCTTGCTAGGTTACCAGGTGCTCATTACCACTACCTGGTGTATTCACCGTAGGATTTTGGTGTATGATTTCATCTAATAATTATAACCAATAGCGTTTAGTTTATATAACAGCTTGGTCAGAGCCTCAGTTGAGCTCAGTAAAGCAGCAGTTTCCTCCTAATCTCTGCCATATCGCTTTAAAATATAACGTGACACCAACATGAAAACAAAACACTATCCAAATAATTCCCTGTCCCCTTGTGCACTATGTGCCATTCACCATGTAGAAAATAGTAAATGTTTGAACAAATGACTGATTTTAGTCGCAGCTTCAGTGTCTGTTTATAATGTAGGGGAATGGACGTTTTAGATTCTAGAGAGAATTCGATTGGACAGAAAATCTGATGAGAAGCTGAAGTGCAGCTTTTTGTCATCAAAATCGTGGAATTGAGAGACTGTAAGGTTTGAATGGTTATATATTTTAAATGTGGATTTTGTCATTGTTTCGAAGCTTATAGATAACAGTAAGGATACCTAATTCATATAAAAGGCTAAACATTTTGGGCAACTTTTTTGATTTAACTCAAAATTTTTAATAGAACTTTAAATAGAAGCACAGAGGCAAGTCTTACAGGTTAGGTAATTGTTCTCATTTTGTAAAAACAATCTAATATCATAAACAGCAATACTGTTTATCATATTTTATAATTACGCTATTACTGTACATTATTGTATATTATGTTTAAGACCACCTAGTCCTAGACTATTATCATAAAAAATGGCACAGTAGAAAGTTTTAGATTTTAATAATAATATTTTATAAATAACTATTATACTGTACATTCCCAAATGAAAAGTTTTACAATTTTATTAACTATTTCCAACAGAGCTAGCCAGTTTATTCCATCTGCATCCAAACTGTCCCTACAGTTGGGGTCCAACCATTGAGGTACTGGTCTTTCTTTCCTGGCTGGGCAGTGGAACCTCCTACCGTGTGGTATCCAGGGCGTTTGACATGCCCAAATCCACTGTTCACCAGCTCATCCATGCAGTGGCAGGGGCAATGACACGTCTGACACCACATGCGATAAGTGTCTCAAACACCTTGGATGAACAAAGGGAGGTGAGTGAGGGTTTCAGGCAGCTGGCAGGGCATCCAGCTTTTCACCGGTCAATGGGTGTTATTGTTGGATGTCACATCCGGATCAAAGCACCTGGAGAACCCAATGCTAAGTGCTATAGAAACCGCAAACTTTTCCCACTCAATTGAACTGTGGATATAAAAAAGTTTGCATGCTTGTTTAGAATCCTTTTTTAAACTTATATTTGAAATATAAATAGAGAGCGATTTGGCTATAACCAAGCAAAGAGTAATGATTTTATGTATAAAATAAAATTTACACAAACCTGTATTTTATCGAAGAAATGCACCAATTCGATGCCGCTGAGAACTGTTCTCTCCTGGATGCAAAAAGCCTGCGATAAATAACTCAACCGCTAGGTTATTACATCTGACCAAGGAGCTGGGTGACACAAAAACTACGCAAAGACTGAAAAAAATGTCAGTTCCCTTTCGTTGTCACTCCGAGTTACGTCGGATGACGACGAATCGGGTTTCGCTTAGAAAGCTTATCAACTTCGAGTATTACAAAACGAGCCAATGGCAAAGAAATGCCATGGGTCTGCGGAATTTGCATAGCGTATCTCCGCCCCACCTCGTGGGTATAAAAGGAGGACGCCGGCAACATGCAGATATGTTTTCGCTTCGGAGCCAAGTTAATTCTTCACTCCGCAAGCCATCTCTGAACTGTCAGCTTCTTACAGACGAGCGAGATTCTCTGGTGTTGGTGTGACGGCGATCTCCCGGCGAGTGCCCGCTTCGTGCTTATCTGTGCAGTGTTTGCCCGTGAGTGTGTTTCTGCGCGGGCACTTCAACACTTTCAGAGTTTTTTTTCTCTCACAAAAGAGCTTGCACGCGGCACGTCTTTTTAAATACGGCTCGCCCGTGAATTTACTGGTGGCGGTTGACTCATTTCCGACTTTGATGGGCACATTCTCTGCTCTGCGTGCTTGGGCTTGATCACACTAGAGCAGCGTTTGTGGATGACTCACGTTCTCCCCACGGGAACGTGACCATCGCGTCATTACAGTCGAGACTCAATGATCTCGTTTGAGAGAGAGTCCCCTCATCCACACCCCGATCTAACACTCTCCACGTGAGGTGCTACTTCGGCTGGTGGCCAGGGTGACCTGAGGGTGTTGGTGTGGAACAAGGCGCCGACTATCCGTCCGTGCCCCACGCCCCCCCTCTTCATTGACGCAACCCGTGAACGATCACGTGGCTGGCAAGAAACTTCAGGAAGTGAAGATTTGACAGTGCTGCCACTTTCGGGTGTACAAATGGCATTTGTTGAGTCAGATCCTGAGATGACGGCCATGCTTTCCCGGGCCGCTGCGAGCATCGGACTAGGGTGGAACCCTCCACCCTGTCCTGAGTGCTCGCTGCTGTACGATTGGTTTTTGGGTGGCCGCTGACTCTCGTTGCCGTCTAACCCCAATACCTTTCTTCCCGGATGTGCATCAGGAGATCTCGAAATCCTCGAAGACCCCCATGTCTTTCAGCGATCCCTCGTTGATCTCCTCCTTCCTTCCCATGGCCGCTGCTCTGGGGTCCCCCTGGGCTCAGTGAACCTGCACTGGGGTCCGTGGAACGCTCTGCTGTGATACTAAAATAACTGTGTCCTCAGAGTGCTTCTTCTCGGCGCGATCCTAAGCACCCGTCCGAAGCCGGTAGTTTTTCGTCTACACTTGTGGCGAAATCCTATAGTGCCCAGGACAGGCAGCCGCCTCACTGCATGCCATGGCCATTCTGCTGGTCTTCCTGGCCCAGGTGTTCATGGACATGAAGGAGGGCAGGACTGACCCAGGGCTCTTCATTTAGCTGCGCGCCGCCACTGACCTTGCTCCCAGAGCGACGAAAGTGGCCGCACGCTCCCTGGGTCATGTGATGTACACCATTCAAGCCTGTGGCTTAACCTGTCCGATGTGCAGGATGTCCGGTGGTCCCGTCTGCCCGAGACCCTCATATCCCAGGTCAGCCCTTCAGCGGTCCGGTTCAGGAGATGCTAGCAGGACCACTCCTTCCCCCGGTAGAGGGCCGGGGGAGAATCTTTTGTTTTCCACTCCCCGCTGCTCACCCTCGTCCTCCTCTGTCCCAGAGCCGGTTGACAGTGCGCGCCGTCCCCGGACCGTGCCGCTCTCATCCGCCTCTGTCGCCAGCCCCCTGGCAGAACAGACCCCCGTGGAACGTTCATCCTTTCCTGGTCTCCTCTGTCAGGGCGCGGTCAATGACTGTGCCCCAACACTGGGCCGCTATGCCGTCCACGTCTGGGCCAGTCATTCCGCCCTGCTGCACCACCGGTGGGAAGTCTGTGGTTCGTATGACCCCGCTGGTACAGTTCTTCAGAGCCTGGCTAGAGCTTCCCCACCTGTCCCGCTGGGTCGCGCGGACGATTAGGCTCGGCTACACGATTCAGTTCGCGCGGTCTCCTCCCCGCTTCAGGGGAATCCGCTCCACTTTGGTCGGTGGCAATGCCCCTATCATGAGAGCGGAGGTTGCTACCCTCCTGGCAAAGGGTGCGATCGAGACTGTCCCTCCAGCCGAAATGAGGTCCGGCTTCTACAGCCCGTACTTCATTGTACTTCACTTTGGGGTTCGCATCCTGAACTATCTCGACGACTGGCTGATCCTAGCTCACTCTCAAGACCAGGTTTGCGAACACAGGGACCTAGTGCTCCGGCACCTAGCCCGTCTGGGCCTTCGGGTCAACTGGGAAAATAGCAAACTTTGATTTCTCGGTATGGAAATCGACTCGGTCGCCATGTAAAAGGCAGAGCTTAGAAGCGAGCGCGCGCAGTCACTGCTGACGTGCCTGAGACAGTTTGAGGGCAAGAGGGTGGTTCCACTGAAACCTTTTCAGAGGCTACTGGGGCATATGGCATCTGCAGCCATGGCAACGCCGCTCGGATTGCTTCATATGAGACCGCTTCAGCTTGGCTTCGCGACCGAGTCCCGAGGTGGGCATGGCAACACGGCACCCTCCGAGTACCAGTTACTCCGACCTGCCGTCAGACCTTCACCCCATGGTCGAACCTCAGTTTTCTACGGGCCGGAGTGCCCCTGGAACGAGCTTCTCGGCTTGTCGTAACGACAGATGCCTCTACCACGGGCTGGGGTGCCATGTGCAATGGACGTGCTGCCGCGGGCTCCTGGACAGGACCCCAGCGCCTTCTGCACGTCAATTGCCTCGAGTTGCTGGCTGTACGTCTTGCTCTGCGCCGCTTCCGGGCCGTGCTCAGGAATCAACACGTACTAGTCCGTTCAGACAATACCGCCACTGTAGCGTACATCAACCGTCAAGGTGGTCTACGCTCTCACCGTATATCGCAACTCGCCCGCCACCTCCTCATATGGAGTCAGAAGCATCTGAGGTCGCTTCATGCCATTTATATCCCCGGAGCCCTGAACTGTGCAGCCGACGAGCTCTCACGGCTTCAGCCCCACCCGGGAGATTAGCAACTCCATCCCCAGTCGGTTCAGCTGATTTGGGACCAGTTCGGGGATGCACAGATAGATCTGTTTGCCTCTCACGACTCGACCCATTGCGCACTGTTTTATTCCCTGACCGAGGGCACGCTCGGCATGGATGCACTGGCCCACAGCTGGCCGCAGGGGCGCAAATATGCGTTTCCCCCAGTGAGCCTACTTGCGCAGACCCTGCGCAAGGTCAGGATAGTGGACGCCATTGCTTTGGCATACCAGCAGCAAGGTCGACCGTGCCCCCTTGGTGTGACTGCCCACTCCACCGCATGGCGCCTCGCTAACAGACATCTGCAGAGCTGCAGGCTGGGCGACACCTAACACATTCGCCAGATTCTACAATCTCCGAGTGGAACCAGTGTCCTCTCATGAACTCGCTTCAACCAGCTAGTACTGGACCCGCTCAGGTGTCTTCGCTTGCTCGCCATTCCACTACACGGACCGGATACGTGCGATATTCTCCTCAGGTGAGCTTCTCTGAAAGCCCTGAGTTCCTCCAGCACTCCTGACGTCGGCGCCAGTGTCTATTGCCTGCGCGTCGGCTAGGTGCCTCCTGTGTGCATGGTCCCTCCTCTGAGCAACCCCCACATGTGTATTTTGTATTTCCACTGTAAGCCTCTCTGAGCATGTGTCTTTCCCTTGGCAAGCCACCTTGCCACCCCTGGGGTTGACATATCCCACCTGCGGTTGGACACCCCAGTGTTCTCCATATGCATCCCTCTGCGTTTTATGTGTATTCTTTAAGTCCCCCCCCCCTCCGGGTTGGCAATAATTGCATATTTCCTCTAAGCTATGGGATATGCTCCCCAGTGTACCTTTGTATTCCTGTGCTAAATAGGAGTCCTTCGTCCGTGCCAGTCTCACGACAAGGATCTCAGATTTACGCAGGGTACTGGAAGACAGCCGAGAAGGTGGCGTGATTAGACTGGTAACCCCATTCGTCGTCACCCGACGTAACTCGGAGTGACAACGAAAGGGAACGTCTCGGTTATGTATGTAACCCTCGTTTCCTGAGTAGGGAACGGAGACGTTACGTCTGCCTGCCACTTTCCGCTGTACCGAGGGGATCGCCTGAGCTCAGTCTTGGCTCCTCAGCGAAGAAACATATCTGCATGTTGCCGGCGTCCTCGTTTTATACCCACGAGGTGGGGCGGAGATACGCTATGCAAATTCCGCAGACCCATGGCATTTCTTTGCCATTGGCTTGTTTTGTAATACTCGAAGTTGATAATTCGTCGTCATCCGACATAACGTCTCCGTTCCCTACTCAGGGAACAAGGGTTACATACGTAACCGAGACATTTTCATCATGTTCATATATGGTTTCCATAGCTGAACAATAAAGTCTTTCCACTTGCCCGTAGCAATGTAAGTTATGTTGATGTTGAGTCTAATGTTGATTCAGTATATTTTACCATTATGTTATAATATATAGATACACGTCCTTTCCCTTCTAAAATATTTCCTCTAATTTTGATACAACTGAATATTATTTGGAACAAGTTTGCCATCCATCCAACATAACCTGCAATTGACCCTTCGCTAAGCCACGCCTGAAAACCGCCACTGGCCAAACGTGTCTTAGCAACCGTAACTAGGCGCGGGAGGTCTGGCAAGCTTTCGAGCGAGGGAAACATGCTGAAGCGTTGTGCGTGTGGATTGTGCAAATCAGATACCCGGTATCCTAAAAGTTTGGACGGGGAAGTGGAATTTTTTTCCTTCCCGAAAATCTAAAAGCCAAGGGGAGAAATGATGTGCGTGGATCAAGCAGTGTTTGACCCCATTCACAACCAAGTGTTGACAGGATTAAAAAAAACACCTATTCCTTGCAAGTTGGAAATAATTACGGTTCTTTGTTCATAATGCACATGTTTTATGGTAAAAAAAGACGTTTGAAGACAAGACGGAGGCTCACTGACATACTTTAAAATATATTTCAGCATTGTGTTAATCGACGGCCTACTGTTGGCCCTGACTGAGTAACTTTAACCCAATCCGATCGCGGGTCTCCCGGTGTTAGTGTTATTCCACAAGATTTATGGATAAACTGTTTGATTTATAATTATTAGATTATTTTCACATTTCACTTACCCTGCTGTGCACGAACATAGCTGTTCCTCAATTTGTGTGTTTCCCATTTGAATGGTCAGCATATGAGGCAGCTGCTGCTGCGACCATAGGCTTTGGCTTCAATTTTTATGAAATTATTCTCTAATCGGTTGTATATAATGTCGTGGATATATCCCTCGAATGCATACTGCAGTCCCTTTTGTCTTGCTCTCTCAGATATTTCACATGTTCGCCAAAAATTACTAATTATCTCATTGGGAATGTCTGACACCGGTGCATACACACTGTAATAGACGTGCTAGACGCGAAAGCTTGACAGGCGTAGCAACAGTAACTAAGGAGGGCGGGGCTTAGCGAAGGGTCAATTACTTCAACTCAGCACCAGAGGTCAACATCCCCAGCTGTTTAAATAAGACTTTTAACATATCTTTTGTTCACAGAAGTCCTCATAGTTGGGTAAACTTGTATAGCAGTGAAATGGAGATGAGATAAAATTAAAAAAACTGTATTCCTATTTGCTATAATAACAAAAGAAAAGAGCCATGATAGAATTGCCACTACTTTCCAGAGGAAGGGAAAAATATCAAAACAACTACAGCTGTCATAAGAGTGAATCACAATCTGTGAAAAGGGTCCCCTCTCTCTCTCTCTCTCTCTCTCTCTCTCTCTCTCTCTCTCTCTCTCTCTATATATATATATATATATATATATATATATATATATAATTTTTTTTGACTTTTGACTTTTGAGATCTTCTGGTCTCACCCTCCCAATCAACTCTCCTTCGTGAGAAATGGAAACAATCCAAATTTCACTGAGATTGGACTACGTTTAGGGTGTGGTCAAAAGTTTAGGGTGTGGTCAAAAGCTTAAAGGGATAGTTCACCTAGAAATGAAAATTAGCCCATGATTTACTTACCTTGAAATCATCCTAGGTGCATCCTAGGTGCATATGGCATTCTTCTTTCAGACAAATACAATCAGAGTTATATTGAAACATGTAATGATTGTAAAAAGTTTTAAAAAGAAGCCTGTATGCATCGATTTATGGCAAAAGAGCAACCCTTGAACTGACGTATGACGTAATGACGGCAATTGGCGCCTCGAACGGTTTAAACAAACAGGGCTGGGAAACCGTGGTACTCTTTTGCGATAAATCGATGCGTACAGCCGTCTGCCGGAAGCTAGTTATTTTAAAGTTTTAAATATTTAAATTTTTCTTACACGAACGCATCGCTTCACTTCAGAAGGACTTTATTAACCCCCCCGGAGAAGCGTGGAGCACTTTAATCACGAATAGATGCACTTTGATGGACTTCCAAAGACATACAGCCATTCACTGCCATTATAAAGCTTGGAAGAGCCAGGACATTTTTTAATATAACTCCGATTGTATTCATCTGAAAGAAGAATGTCATAAAAGATATTAGCAGTTCATAACAGACACATGCGGTATCTTATCTACTTGGTGCTTCAGCTTTGTTTTCTGCAAATATTTTGGATGTTCAACACTTATAGACACAAACAGAGTAACCCAATTCCTTCCACAAGCTTTTCCACTGTGTGTGTGTGTGTGTGTGTGTGTGTGTGTGTGTGTGTGTGTGTGTGTGTGTGTGTGTGTGTGTGTGTGTGTGTGTGTGTGTGTGTGTGTGTGCCGTGTACCGTGTACCCCCGAAAGTAGCAGTGGCCACCCCATGTATAAAACTCTAGTTCCGCCACTGCTGCCAGACCTTCACTGGTGAGACTGACTGAACTGAACTGCATATTGATTCATTACTAAGGGTACATTTACACGACAACAGTATACTAAAAACTGATATTTTTTCCTTTGCATTTTTTTTGCGTACGGATGACAACATGTCAAAACGATCCCCATTCAAACGGATCTACGAAAAAAGTTACTAAAAACGCTTTATTATTTATGCCAATCCAGCACATGACATCACAGTTTTCACAAATTCACATTTGTGTCATTTACACAGAGAAGATAACCGTATTGTTTTCAAGAACTTCGAAACCCAAGTTTGTGTTTTCAGGCCCCCAAAGGCATTGTCATGTAAATGAACAGCACAAAATGTTTTCAGTTTTTAGTTGAAAACAGTATAGTTGTAAACGGCCTCATAAAGATGTTTCTTGTATGGTGAATATGTCAACAGCACTATCTCTCTCTCTCTCTCTCAGCTCATGTGAATGTGGGTATAGTGAATGGAAGCTAAACCCCACTCCAGACCTTACATGGTTTCTATTCAGACAAATGGGCAAGATATCTGCGGTGGATTCCTCATTTCTGAGGAGTTTGTCTTGACTGCTAAACATTGCAGAATGAATTTAGACTTTTGTTTTGTCTGAACTGCAATAATGATTGATAATTTATTGAGATTTTTAATCTGAAATGACAGTAGTATATATATTGAACAAAATTATAAATGCAACACTTTTAGTTTTGCCCCCATTTTTGAACATGAACTCAAAGATCTAAGACTTTTTGGTGTGACCACCATCTGGTGTGACTCACGCAGTGCAACACATCTCCTTCACATAGAGTTGATCAGGTTGTGGATTGTGGCTTGTGTAATGTTGGTCCACTCCTCTTCAATGGCTGTGTGAAGGTGCTGGATATTTGCATCTCGTCACGGTATCTCTGTGCATTAAAAATGCCATAAAAAAATGCACTTGTATTCGTTGTCCATAACATACACCTGCCCATAACATAACCCCACCGCCACCATGGACCACTCGATCCACAACGTTGACATCAGCAAACCGCTCACCCACACAACGCCATACACGCTGTCTGCCATCTGCACTGTACAGTGAAAACCGGGATTCATCCGTGAAGAGAACCTCTCCAAAGTGCCAGACGCCATCGAATGTAAGCATTTGCCCACTCAAGTCGGTTACGACGACGAACTGCAGTCAGGTTGAGACCCCGATGAGGACGACCAGCATGCAAATGAACTTCCCTAAGATGGTTTCTGACAGTTTGTACAGAAATTCTTTGGTTATGCAAACCGATTGTTGCAGCAGCTGTCCGGGTGGCTGGTCTCAGACGATCTTTGAGGTGAAGATGCTGGATGTGGAGGTCCTGGGCTGGTGTGGTTACACGATGTCTGCGGTTGTGAGGGCAGTTGGATGCACTGCCAAATTCTCTGAAACGCCTTTGGAGATGGCTTATGGTAGAGAAATTAACATTAAATTTACAGACAACAGCTCTGGTGGACATTCCTACAGTCAGCATTGCTGTGTCATAAAACTGCTCATTTTAGAGTGGCCTTTTATTGTGGCCAGCCTAAGGCACACCTGTGCAATAATTATGCTGTCTAATCAGCATCTTGATATGCCACACCTGTGAGGTTGATGGATTAACTCGGCAAAGGAGAAGTGCTCACTAACACAGATTTAGACAGATTTGTGAACAATATTTGAGAGAAATAGGCCTTTTATGTACATAGAAAAAGTCTTTGAGTTCAGCTCATGAAAAATGGGGACAAAAACCAAAGTGTTGCGTTTATAATTTTGTTCGATAGTTTACATACTTTTTTTGTCAAATCAGTATGCTTACAACTGTGAGAAATAATACTACTTTCTTTCAAAAGTGATGAAATACTGACAGCTGTGGTTGGTGCACATGACCTAAAAAATGAGAATGAGGGTTCAGTCCACATCGGAGTAAAGTCCTACATCAAGCATCCAGACATTAAGAATGACATTATGCTTTTCCAGTTAAATTTCTACACTTGTTCCAGCTGCAGAAAAAAAATCTTAACAATAAAATAAAATAAATAAAAATTCACTTTCAAGGCTCCTGCACTATAACTACGGAAGCCCTGAACCGCATGGTGAAAAAAAAAGGGAAAAGAAAACGTATTTCGTTATTTCGAGATATTAAAGGCCGTGTTGCAGGGTTAATCAATGAATTTGTGCAATTTGCTTGTTGGTAATAAACATTTAAAACTGTTATCCATTGAATTTTATGTTGTTGGGTATCACAAAACAGAATATAATACGGAAAAGTAGGTCCTATCTTCCAGCGGTTTGCAATGATTCTCCTTTCCCCTACAATGAATTGTATTACGTCACCTTGGGGAGAGAATTTACCAAAGCCCGCCTTGAGAGCATTGAGAGTGACTAGAGAGACGAGTAGTAGACAAGAGTTTTCCGATAGCGCAGATTATAGATAAATAGATAAATACATAGATATAGATAGACTAGATATATAGATAGACAGACAGATATATAGATATATATAGATAGGCTAGTACTGTATATGCGGCAAGTGCACACCCAATGGCGCGGGCGCCTACGACGTGCGACCAACTCTACGTTGTCTATCTAACTACTATATATTTCTATCTATTTCTCTATCTAGCTGCTAGCTATCTATGCTAAGGTTATGCTCTCTGGTTGTCTGCCTATCTCTCTCTATACCGCCCACACAAGCACCTGCCAAACACAGCGACAGACACACGGCGGCTACGTTTGCAACAACATTTTCACCGGAGGAAGAGATAAACGCTTAGAAACGCCCATATATTTAGCATGATGCCTTCTATTTCTAGATGACAAAGACAAAGTTTACCAGTACGACGACACTATGACAAATGTTACCAGTACTTATCTGAACTAACATCATGATCACTGCCACTAGAAATAAAGAAAACATTGATTTTTCACTCAGTGCTATTCAATGACAGTCAAAAAAAAATATGTGTCGTTATTGTGCACTGCTGCTAGTAGACTAGCTCCAGAGCTCATTGCTGCGTTGCTAAATGATAGCAACTCACCAGGACACTTCACCAACTCTCCACTCATTCTCCTCGGACCATGCATTTAATTGGCTTTGACGGCCATCAGTTCTTGGCAATTCCTCAATTGCCCTCTTACGTCTGGCAGGTTAGAAATTATACGGCTGTGGACCATCATACATGTTGGCTCTTGCCACCTCTTCCTCATCCCAGTCAGTCGCCATATACTAAGCTGAGGCTACCTTTCCTCCACTTCTCCCCAACGTGACGTCATCACAGAATTGCTTAAAAAAATATTTAATACCAAAAACGTAAAAAACTGGTCTTTAAGACCATTTTTGAGACATTTTAAAAATGATATACATATCTTGAGTGATTTATGTACCCATTAATCGACAGTGGTGATTAACCTGCAACATGGGCTTTAAGTCGTTATTTCGACATATCTCGTTATTTCGGCATAATATGTCGTTATTTCGACATAAGTTGTTCCCTTTCGAGAGGTCTCTCCTATTGCGTAATGCTTACGCTATGGGAAAACTCCTTTTCTCGAGAAATATTGAAGTCTTTATGTAAAACGCATTGCAGCTGCACAGCATACAGTAATGAGCGAGGCAGCTCGGTCATTGGCTGTGCTGCGGCAACTTGCACGAACCAATGACGGGGCGACTCTGAACCCGCTTCCAATGAGCGTGCTGCGCGTCAGAGCCCGCCAGGATGGGCGTGGCCAAAGGCTATATATTGGGCGCCCCGTCGTCTGAGTTCTTTAGATTTAATCTCCTTCAGCAAAGAACCTTCTCTTCGCTGATCCTCCGGATTGTTGGAGTCTTTCGCCGCCGCCGCCGTCGACAAGCCTACAGCAGGACTGCTTCGAGGACGCCGGCGCCTTCAGCCGCCTTCGATCACCCTTCTGCTAAGCCATCCGGCGCGCATCGCTATATCCTTTTTGCAAAGCTAATCAGTGTTCGCCCCCGCGACACTTTTATTCTAAAAGAGCAATTTTCAAGGCGTCAAATGCCTTCCTGCGCTGTCGAGGCCCTCTCCAAGACGGGGATCACCACATCATCTGCGCCCGCTGCCTGGGACCGGACCACGCAGAGGCTGCCCTTACTCGAGGCGGATGCCCCGAGTGTGACGCCCTGGGCCTCACCGAGCTGCGCGCTCGCTTCGCCGTCTTCACCGCGAAAGAGCCCACCTCTTCCGTGCTGCCATCTCCTCTGGTCGAGCCGCGAAAGAAAAAACGCCGCTCACAGAGGCTGCCTGAGCACGTGGTTTGCAGTGATGTCACGCCGGGTCAATCCCCGCGTGCTTCACCGCCACCAGAAGATTCCCCGCCGCCAGTCCAGTTCACACAGGCGGACCAACACCCCTCCAGCGGAGCGATGGGGCTCGTCTCGTTTGGCGCGTCAGGGGATGACGATGACAAGGATGACAGCTTTTCCTGCGATGCTGCATCCGATGACTGGCCGGGCTCGTCTTTCGACCCCGCGCCGTCGACACTAGCGGGCACGAGCGCGGGCTCCAGCATGGACTCAGAGATCGTCCGCGTTCTCTCCAAGGCCGTGGAAGACCTCGGGCTCGATTGGTCTTCCCCGGAAGAACCCGCCCGCAGCCGACTGGACGAGTGGTTCCTGCAGGGGCGCCGACAGGCCCCTCGACAAAGACCCTCCCCCTTCTTCCCGGAAGTTCACGACGAACTCACGAAGTCGTGGAAAGCCCCGCACTCCGCTCGCCTGAAGCCCTCTTTTTCTTTGTCGCTCTCCTCCGTGGACGGCGCAAAAGAAAGAGGCTATGAGGGGACTCCACCCCTCGAGGAGGCCGTGGCCAACCACCTGTGTCCACCCTCCAACGCTGGATGGAAAGCTAAGGCTTCTCATTCCTCGAAGCCTTGCCGGTCCACGTCAGCTCTCGCCGGTCGCGCATACGCCGCCGCCGGCCAAGCTGCATCAGCGCTTCGCTCTATGGCTGTCCTACAGGTGTTTCAAGCCAAACTTCTCCGCAGTATGGACGAGTCTGGACCCGAGCCTGAGGCATTTAAGGACCTGCACAGCGCCACTGACATAGCGCTGCGAGCCACAAAAGCCACCGCCCAATCCATCGGCCGTGCTATGGCTAACCTGACTGTCCTTGAGCGCCATCTGTGGCTGACGCTAACTGATATGAAGGATGCAGATAAGGCGTCTTTCCTCGATGCGCCGATCTCCCAAGACGGCCTGTTTGGACCAGCGGTGAAGGAGTTCGCTGAGCGCTTCACCGAAGCCCGTAAGGACTCACAGGCTATGCGTCACTTCCTGCCTAAGCGATCTAGCTCATCGCAGAGCCGCCAACGGCCGCCTCAACAGCAGCGAGCTAAGACGGCGCCCCCCGTTTCTCAGCCCAAACCTGAAACGGATTTTCGACGCCGCTCGCGCTCGGCCAACAGGAAGCAACCGCCCGAGCGACGGGGACCTCGGCCCAGGATTGTGCTGAACCCAGAGCCTCGTAAGTCCTCCTAGCCACGGGGAGGAAAAGGGAGAGCGCGTGTCTCGCAAAAGCCGGACCGTTCTCTCCAAAACGCCTAAAGCATTACCCAGTTCCCTTACAGGCGGCTGGAAATGTCTATACAGCAGTCAATGTGCCAGCCACACAGCTCGCCCACCTGCAAACAAACGCCGTTTTTACGGCGACACACAGAAATCACATAAAGAGCTATTTTCTGCCTGTGTCATTAAAGGGTCACGTGTCCACACCAAAGTGCGCATTCCCACTTTTCAAAACTGTCAACGCAGTGCCAAATGTTGTCCCAGCTCAGGCTGGACGCCCCATAAATGTAGATTGTGTGCCAACTGTTACGTATGCACCACTACACACAAGCACTGTTCCCACAGTTATAAACACTTCCCCAGTAAAAGCGGGAAGTTGTATAAGAGTAGCGCGTGTGCCCGCTGTTATGCACGCACCCCAACTCACAAACACTGTTTATATGGCCAAAAACCCCCCGCCACGAGAGGGAAGTTTTATGAAAGTGGCGCGCGTGCCTACCACAGTATATGCACCCCCACCCATAAGCACTATGCACACAGTGTCAAACATTGCCCCATCTCACTCTGTGAGCATTACAGCGAGCGTGCCTGTAATCTCACACGCACCCCTGCACTCGGCATTCAACAGAGCTGCTCAGCGCGCGTCCGCGCCGCTGAGAGCTGTAAGCTCGGTGTTAACATAGAACGATTCGCTGACGGGAGCCATACGTCACTACGACACGCCCCCAGCCAGCAGTCAGCCCATATCTGTGCGAGCGAAAGCTTGGGAAAATATCCCCGACATGCCGAAGTGGGTTTTGAACATAATAAAACACGGTTACTCGCTTCAATTCGCTCGCAGACCGCCCCGCTTCACAGCGGTGGTAGAGACGAAAGTGAGAAAAGATGTTTCACATGTTCTACGCACCGAGATGCTCAAACTGATAGAGAAAGGTGCTATAGAAACAGTCCCCCCCTCTATGAGCGAGGCAGGTTTTTACAGCCGCTATTTTCTCGTCCCGAAAAAGGATGGCGGTCTCCGCCCCATTCTAGATCTCAGACATCTGAACAAAGCTTTAATGATTCGTTCGTTCAGAATGATAACTACCAAGCATATCCTCGCGCAAGTTCGCCCGAGGGATTGGTTTCTGTCAGTGGATCTGAAAGACGCTTACTTTCACATTCCAATAGCGCCTCATCACAGGCCGTTTCTGAGATTCGCTTTCGAGGGACAGTCATACCAGTACACAGTACTACCATTCGGCCTGTCACTGGCACCCCGTACATTTACGAAATGTATGGATGCAGCACTTTCCCCCCTGAGACAGCGGGGAGTGCGAATACTGAATTATCTCGACGATTGGCTAATACTAGCACAATCAGAGAGCCAGTTAGTGACACACAGGTCTTGGATTATCAGTCATCTAGAGTGCCTAGGTCTAAAAATCAATTTTGCAAAGAGCATGCTATCCCCCAGCCAGAATATTTCTTTTCTGGGAATAGTGCTAGACTCAGTGCAGATGACGGCGCGCCTCTCATCAGAGCGCGCGCTCACTATCCGGCGCCTTGCAACATCGTTCAGAGCGGGCGCGCGCGCCCCCGTCAAGTGGTTTCAGAGGATGCTCGGTCTCATGGCCTCAGCATCAGCTGTACTCCAACTAGGATTGTTGCACATGCGTCCTCTCCAACGCTGGCTCAAAAGCCGTGTCCCCACTTGTGCGTGGCGCTCGGGCCACTTTTTAATCAGGGCAAATCACGGCTGCATAAAAGCCCTGACGCCCTGGAAAGCTGTCGACTGGTATCAGTCCGGCGTGAGTTTGGGTGTAAACACAAGGAGAAAAATGATCACGACAGATGCCTCCAAAATAGGCTGGGGGGCCGTTTACGAGGGCAGGCCTGTCTCCGGCTTGTGGTCAAACCCGGAGAAGCGCCTACATATCAACTGTCTGGAATTGAAAGCGGTCGCTTTGGCTCTCAGAGCCCTGCTCCCGTACTTGAAGGACGAGCACGTCCTAGTCCGAACGGACAACATGACGGTAGTCTCGCATATAAATCGTCAGGGTGGACTCAGATCGAGCTCCCTGCACTCGATGGCCAGGGAGCTCCTCCTATGGTCCCAGCGCAACCTGCGCTCGCTGAGAGCAGCGCATGTGCCAGGCGTTCTGAACCAGGGAGCGGACATGCTGTCCAGAGATAAAGTTCTCCCAGGAGAATGGTCTCTCCACCCCCTGACGGTTCAGTGGTTATGGCAAACCTTTGGCAGAGCAAAGGTCGACCTCTTTGCCTCCAAGGAGAATACGCACTGCCCCCTCTTCTTTTCAAAGAGCACGGACGCGCTCGCCCAAGTCTGGCCGAGCCGCCCGCTGTATGCCTTCCCTCCAGTTGCGATGCTACCCCAGGTCATCAGTCGGATCAGGGAGGAGAAATGTGCAGTGCTCCTGGTAGCCCCACTCTGGAAAAACCAGACGTGGTTTCCAGAACTGATGCAGATGATACAATCTGCCCCATGGCCGATCCCACTGAGGCTAGATCTCCTCAGGCAGGCCAACGGGACGATCCTCCATCCCCGCCCCGATCTGTGGGCCCTCCATGCGTGGCCCCTCAACGGATTCCCGGGAACCTCCCCAGTGGAGTGTTGAGAACCATCACTGAGGCACGAGCGCCCTCTACGAGGCGCTTATATGCCTAGAAATGGAAGGTGTTCAGTGACTGGTGCAAGCCCAGGAACCTGAATCCTGACACATGCGAAGTACCGAGTGTGCTCGTTTTCTTACAAGAGCTGTTGGAGGCAGGCCGCACTCCCTCCACCCTCAAAGTATATGTGGCTGCCATAGCGGCATCACATGAGCCGGTCGAAGGACGCACACTAGGGAAAAACTACCTAGTTGTTCGTTTCCTGAGGGGCGCCAGGAGGATAAATCCCCCACGCCCCCCCTCGGTGCCGATTTGGGACCTGACCACGGTCCTGGACGCACTTAAGCGTGCCCCGTTCGAACCCCTCCGAACTGTGCACCTTAAACAGCTCTCGCTCAAAACTGCTCTCTTGCTGGCTCTCGCCTCGGTCAAGAGAGTGGGCGACCTGCACGCGCTGTCATCAAGCGCTTCCTGCCTGGAGTTTGGACCTAACGACAACAGGGTTGTCCTCAGGCCAAGGCACGGGTATATTCCTAAAGTGCTCTCTACTCCTTTCAGAGCACAGGTGATATCTTTGGCCGCGCTATCGTCCCCAGCAGACGAAAGTGACGCCAATTTACTCTGCCCGGTCAGGGCACTCAGAGTATATTTGGAACGTTCTGCCCCGTTCAGACAGACAGAGCAGTTGTTCGTATGCTTTGGCGGCCGCACTAAGGGTCTGGCTGTATCAAAGCAGAGAATATCGCGCTGGATAGTTGATGCTATAGCACTGGCTTATGAGGCCAAGGGCCTTCAGTGCCCCTTGGGCATCAGAGCTCACTCTACGAGAGGCATGGCCTCCTCGTGGGCGTGGTCGAGTGGGATACCCATTCAAGATATTTGTGCGGCTGCAGGCTGGGCCTCACCGTCCACATTTATCAGGTTTTATAACCTACAGGTCCCCTCATTGCACTCTAACATACTGTCGGTCTAACTATGCATAGGCTGAGGTGTGTACATGCTGAGCATTATCTCCTCCCTCATAAAATCACATCTTTGCATCTGATATGGAGGATTTTTCATACATAACAGTACATAGAAATGTGCTTGTGTGTATATTTGGACGCCCTTTGGGCCGTTCCACGTTGTCCCTTTATAAAGCCCGCCTGCGGCTGGCTCGTTGGATAATTACTTCGCTAAAAAAAAAAAAAAAAACTCAGGCACCGGCCTCCGGCTTAATAGATGCGAAGTCAGCATGCACGGCGTTTTACATGCCGTTCCCATAGCGTAAGCATTACGCAATAGGAGAGACCTCTCGAAAGGGAACGACTCGGTTACTAACGTAACCTCGGTTCCCTGAGAGGAGGGAACGAGTATTGCGTAATCTGCCGTGCTTGTGCTTGGTCAATTTGCTTCAGTCGATTGAACCTAAAGAACTCAGACGACGGGGCGCCCAATATATAGCCTTTGGCCACGCCCATCCTGGCGGGCTCTGACGCGCGTGGACGTGAAGCACGCTCATTGGAAGCGGGTTCAGAGTCGCCCCGTCATTGGTTCGTGCAAGTTGCCGCAGCACAGCCAATGACCGAGCTGCCTCGCTCATTACTGTATGCTGTGCAGCTGCAATGCGTTTTACATAAAGACTTCAATATTTCTCGAGAAAAGGAGTTTTCCCATAGCGTAAGCATTACGCAATACTCGTTCCCTCCTCTCAGGGAACCGAGGTTACGTTAGTAACCGAGTCGTTATTTCGACATAATATCTCATTATTTCCACATAAGTAGTTGTTATTTCGACATAGTTGTTAAAGAGACATAAAGAGACGGACAGTGTTATTAACAGACCAAACACAGTAAAAACTTTTTTGTAGCTACAAAAAAATCCGATGGGCCCAGAATATAAACTTAACGTTTTAATTACGTTAAGCATTGCCGAATACAGTCAAATGAGATGACGTCAATAAATGCATGCGTGTCACCTGTACATCTTTGTTGCATGCGCAAATTATGATCACTTGGCTGCATTGCTGCTGGTTTGTGTCTGTAGCTTCGTATATCTTTCTGTTTTGAATCATTATTTATTACCATTCCCTGTTGTTTATACTGCTAAATAAAACTTACTCAACATCACATATTAAACCGACATCGCTAGCTTCAATCTAAATCATTGCTAGCACAACAAGCTACTAATTCGCTAGCCTGTTAGTGTGCCATCCGTGCGCTCTTTATTTATTTATTTAGCTCGTGCGCTCACGCCTTTTACAAATCCATCAAAGCTGTGGTAAGTAGAATCAGTCAACAAACACGGTGAGTCATGTCATCTTCTCCTCTTATTGTCACTTGCACTTCACGTAACATGAATAGTATAGCCTTCTCTGTCTGCTCAGGATTTACATGTGATAGATGCAGGGAGATAGTCAGGCTGACGGAGAAGATTTCAGAACCAGATACACGCATCCAAACTTTAACAGCATCCAAACAGTGCAAGGGCTTTAGATACTACTACTGTAGATACTATAGGTTCCGGCTGAAGTAGAGCCCGGGCAGTAGGGCAATTGGGTGATGGTGAGTCGTCTGTAGTCGCGGGACAAAACACCGCTCTTCCTTTCCGATTACAACATTAAACAGATTCTTCCCTCTCAGTGAAACACCCACTGAGAATCCTGTTGAATGTGCCCTAGTTATTGGCGATCCTATTACACGAAACGTGAAAATAGAGACAACAGCCACCATAGTCACATGTTTGCCGGGAGCCAGAGCGCCTGACATCAAAGCAAATTTAAAAGTGCTGGCTAAGCGTAATTTCTCTAAGATTATTATTCACGTTGGCACTAATGATGCTCGACTTCGCCAGTCAGAGATCACTAAAATTAATGTTAAAGAGGTGTGTGAACTCGCAAGTACGATGTCAGGCACTGTAATTTGCTCTGGCCCCCTTCCTGTTCGCAGGAGTGATGAGATAGTTAGCAGGTTGTCATCACTCAATGGCTGGTTGTCTAAGTGGTGTCCGCAAAATAATATAGAATTCATAGACAATTGGAAAAGTTTTTGGGGCAGACCTGACATGTTGAAAAGAGATGGTATCCATCCCTCCTGGGATGGTGCTGCTCTTCTCTCTAGTAATATGGCACATAGTCTTAGAGCTCAAACATGACAATCTGGGACTCAGGTCAGGAAGCAGACAAACTGGCTAAACCGACCGTCTGCCAGCTGTCTCACGTCACCAAGGTCAGATAAATCCCATCACATAGAGGCTCTTTCACCTAGATATCATCATATAGAGACTGTGTCTGTTCCCCGAATTAAGAAATACAAAAAACTTCCAAACCCATCTAAGGTTAAAAATTTTATTGATGTTCAACAAATAAAAAACTGAAATAATACAAATGAACAAATGATAAAGCTTGGGTTGCTGAATATTCGATCCCTTACTTCAAAAGCACTTATTGTCGAGGATATGATGACAATAACCTAGATGTGCTGTGTATGACAGAAACCTGGCTAAAACCAAACAATTAAATTATTTTAAAAGAGTGCACCCCGCAAGATTACTGTTATAAACATGAAACTCGTCTGAAAGGCAAAGGGGGAGGTATTGCTGTAATTTGTAGTTATATTAACTATATAAGTGTTGCTGCTTAATGTAACAATATATAGTGCAAATGATAAATCACGTTTAAGATTTGTGCTGGTTACTGTATACAGGCCACAAGGGCACCATACAGACTTTATCAAAGAATTTGATGACTTTCTATCAGAGTTAGTACTGGCTGGAGAAGTCCTAATTGTTGGTGATTTTAATATACATGTAGATAATGAAAAAGATGCATTGGGATTGGCATTGAAAGACATTCTTAACTCTATTGGAATTAGACAACACATGTCAGGACCTACTCATTGTCATAATCATACTCTAGATCTAATATTATCTCATGGAATCAATGTTGATACTGTTGAAATTCTGCAGCAGAGCGATGACATCTCAGATCATTATCTAGTCTCGTGTAAACTTAATTTAGCCAAGGCTGCAAAGCCGACTCCGTATTACAAATATGTTAGACCAATCACTTCTGCCACTAAAAATTGCTATATTAATAATCTTCCTGATCAGTTTCATCATCTCAGCATCCCAGATAGCTTAGAAGAACAAGAGGTTTTTCGCATTTCATGGAAGGATAGCTCGATTGCATACAGAAACTGCTAGATCTGCTTATTTTTCAACCCTATTAGAAGAAAATAAACAAAACCCAAGGTACTTATTCAAAACAGTTGCTAAACTGATGAAAAATAAAGTTTCAGGCCCAGAAGTTTGCAAGCAGCACAACAATAATGACTTTATGACCTTCTTCACTTATAAGATTGATAAAATCTGGAAGAAAATTATAAATATGCAACCGTCTACTACAGTATCGCATCAGACAGTGCAGTGTAATCTCACTGATCTTGTCATCTGCGGTCCGGACTAGTTTAAGGAACCTTGGGGTAACATTTGATAAATCCCTATCCTTTGAAACCCACATCAAATCGCTGACCAAATCCTGTTTTTTCCACTTACGTAATTTAAGTAAATTGAGGTCTGTGGTCTCTCACTCAGAACTGGAGATGCTCATTCATGCCTTCATTTCCTCCCGTATTGATTATTGTAACTCACTTTTCTCTTCACTTAACATATCTGTTCTTCATAGATTGCAATCCATTCAAAATTCAGCTGCTAGGTTACTTACTCGAACAAGTAGGCGCACCCATATCACCCCGATACTCTGCTCCCTTCACTGGCTTCCTGTAATTTACAGGATCAAATTCAAAATACTAACCATAACCTATAGGGCTTTACATGGTCAGGCCCCTGCTTATCTTGCTGACATAATTCATTTTCATACCCCTCTCCGGTCTCTCAGGTCTAATAATCAAAATCTGCTATCTACGCCACGCACTCGTTTAAAGACATGTGGGGATAGAGCCTTTGCCGCTATGGCACCCAGATTATGGAATGCTTTGCCAACCAGTATTAGGTTTGCTGAGAATGTGGACAGTTTTAGGGGACAAGTGAAGACTCATTTGTTCAGGTTAGCTTTTGGGTAATCTCTGTACTTTATATATTGTTAATTTTATCTGTTTTATTTTTATTTTTATATCCATTTTTGTCTATTGTAAAGCGCTTTGTGACTTAGTCTGTGAAAGGCGCTGTATAAATCAATTTTACTTACTTACTTACTTACTTACTTACTTACTTACCGATGAAAAATAATGATTAATTTATTGCTATAGGAGTGGAAACAATTTTCTAAACTCGTTAAATCATCTAAATTGATAACATGTATGTTAGACCCTATACCGACTAAACTATTGAAAGAGATGCTTCCAGAGATCATAGATCCTCTTCTTAATATCATTAATTCATCTTTGTCACTAGGATACGTACCAAAACTGTAAGGGGTGTACAGTTAAAGACCCAGAACCAGATATGAGGAATGAAGACCCAGAGTCAGAATTATAAAAAATTAAAGAAAATATTTACTGAAGATAGTTTGCAGTTTCATCAGCAGAAGTCAGCTTCAATACTCGCACAGGAGTTTGTAGGCCGCCCCCGCTTACAGTTACAAAGATCACAGCAGTTATACGATTTCCAAGGTCTAAGCTACGTCATTGCTTACAGGATGAATGATTCTCATTGGCTATGAAATAGATAAACACAGTAATTTTCCACACATATACAGATAGACTGAAGCATATCTCCATCGATTATGCAGCTGAAGTTAGGGACATCATGACCTTCCAGGTCGCAGATTTGGGTTGCTGGGCGCCAGCATGTCCAGAACAACAACTCAGTCAATCTCCAATAATGCCAGTGGTTCCTTAACCTGTAACCAAGAAGACTAACACACACACCGACACACAGCTTTTCCAAGGTTGGATTTGGCCAGGCTCTCACTATAAACAGGAGAGTCCTCTCAAAACATCAAGATAATGCGTTCTTTCTCTCAAGGATAGCTAAACTTTAGTCTTAACTGGAAAGAAAGGCTTTAACAAAGAAATGGCCCCTTAAACTATTGGCTTCAATGACCCCTATATGTTTTAACACATTGAAGACCTTTCTCAAACACAAAACAAGTCCCTATTTCATTTCTGGAAGCTGGGTTAAATAAGCAAGCACTGCATTCAGATATCAAATACAGACATTAAAGAATACATGAAAAGAACATTTCAGTAATCACACTGGTAACTTATATAAATAAAGTAAAATCTCCAGAGAAGTCATACAACTCATTTGATATTTAGAAGGAAAAATATTGATTAATACCTTAATTATAATCAATCATTACGTATACATTGAAGCAGCAGTGGATTCCAATCCACCCCCTTCAAAGCTGGCTATGATTAAACCGCTTGTTAAAAAAACGCAACTTGATCCTACAGAATTAGTCAATTACAGGCCGATCTCGAATCTACCTTTTCTGTCAAAGATACTAGAAAAGGCAGTATCCTCACAACTATGTTCCTTTTTAGAAAGAAATGGTATCTATGAGGATTTTCAGTCAGGATTTAGACCGTATCAAAGTACTGAGACAGCTCTCATTAAAGTCACAAATGATTTGCTCTTATCTCATCCGATTGTGGTTTTATCTCTCTGTTAGTGCTACTCGATCTTAGTGCTGCATTTGACACTATCGACCACAACATTCTTTTAAATAGACTCGAAAATGATGTTGGTATTAGTGGAATTGCAGCATGGTTTAAATCATACTTACCTGACCGTTATCAGTTTGTAGTAGTAAATGAAGAGATGTCTTATCGGTCAAAAGTTCCGTTGCTGTTCACTCTGTACATGCTACCCTTAGGAGATATCATAAGGAAGCATGGCATTCGTTTTCACTGTTATGCTGATGATACTCAGCTCTATATTTCTTCACGCCCTGACGAAACTTACCAATTCACCAAATTAACGGAATGCATAGCTGATATAAAAAACTGGATGACTAGTAATTTCCTACTACTTAATTCTGAAAAAACAGCGATTCTAATTATTGGGCAAAAAACTTGGTAACACTTTATTTCGATATTCCACTTTAGACATTCTGCTAACTATAAGTAACTTTGCAGCTACATGTCAACTAACTGTCATTAGAGTATTACTGGACTGTCTGCTTAATATCTGCTAACACTTTATTTTGTTGGTCTCCCAACAGATATTATACTGACTATAAGTAACTTAGTAACTACAAGTCAACTTGTTCTCCTAACCCGAACCCTAACACCTAACCATAACCTACCAGTCTACTGACAGTCTACTACAGCCTAATAATACTCTAATGAGAGTTAGTTGACATGTAGTTGAAAAGTTACTTATAGTTAGTAGAATGTCTAAAGTGACTATCGAAATAAAGTGTAACCAAAAACTTCCTCACGTAATAACCTAGAATACTGTTTAACACTTGATGGCTGCTCTGTCAAGTCCTCGTCGTTGGTTAGGAACCTGGGTGTGCTCTTTGATAGCAATCTTTCATTTGAAAGTCACATGTCTAGTATCTGTAAAATTGCATTTTTTCATCCTAAAAATATATCTAAATTACGTCATATGCTCTCAATGAAAAATGCTGAACAATTAGTCCATGTGTTCATGACATCAAGGCTAGATTATCGTAATGCTCTACAGGGTGGTTGCCCTGCACGTTTAATACATAAACTACAGTTGGTCCAAAACGCAGCCGCTAGAGTTCTTACCAGAACCAGGAAGTACGACCATATTAGCCCGGTTTTGTCAACACTGCATTGGCTCCCTATTAAACATTGTATACATTTTAAAATATTGCTGATTACTTACAAAGCACTAAATGGTTTAGCTCCCCGGTACTTGAGCGAGCTCTTAACGCATTATAGTCCTTCACGTCTATTGCGATCTCAAAATTCTGGCCAGTTGATAATACCTAGAATATCTAAATCGACTGCTGGCGTAAGATCCTTTTCCTATTTAGCACCAAAACTTTGGAACAATCTTCCAAACAAGGTCAGGGAAGTAGACACAGTCTGTCAGTTCAAATCTAGACTAAAAACACATCTCTTTGGCTTAGCATACACATACCACATTATAGACTTCTATAATTCAATGTTAGGCTGCATAGTTTAGATCAGCCGGAACCAGGAACACTTCCCATAAATCCTTATGTACTTTGTACATCATAAGAAGGATGACGTCTATGCTAATATTAGTCTCTCTGTTTATCCCAAGGTTTACCGCAGTCCGCCAGATCCAAGCCATATCCAGATCTGAGGAAGGACCATCACATGGACACGACGACAACGCATCCCTGAAGTGCTAGCCTCATCAGCCCTGTGAAGGCCTCCAGGACACCTCAACAAATTCGTCTCCATACCGGCGTGATAACTCTGACCCCAACTAGATGATCTGGGTAAATATTGTGAAAGTTCTGAGCCCATCTGACTTCTGACCTATAAAGCTGCATGAATCATAATCATACACTGTTCGTTCGTTGGCCACAGGAGGACTGGCCCCCCGACTAAGCCTGTGTTCTCCCAAAGTTTTTTTCTCCATTCTGTCACCTGATGGAGCTTTGATTCCTTGTCACTGTTGCCTTTTCGCCTTTCTTCGCATCTGTTGCCATTGGCTTTTGGCTTGCTTGGTTGGGGACATTTAATTTTGATTTGAACAATACTATTACAACATTATTTTCCTGTTATCCCTGTAAAGCTTCTTTGAAACAATCTGTATCGTAAAAAGCGCTATATATATAAAGGTGACTTGACTTGACTAATGCAAAATAAAACATTTTATTCACGAAAATGTCTCTATTTGTACAAATTGCTGCACATTCGTTGAATTCTGAATTTTGCAGTTGAAAGCACTTTCTTTGTGGATAGTAAAACATCTGCAACATTTATCAAGTTCTTGGATAATTGTGCATGCATTTATTAATCATTATAATACTATAATCGTAACAAAGTATACTACAATAAATCAGATGAGTCCAGAATATGAATGCAACCCGTTTTAATTTCACGTTTTAAGCATTTTCCTCCCATAGAAAACCGTTATAAGAACACTAAATGTTGCTTAATGCATATTAGAATGTCCCCTTATTATGTGGAAATAACAATATATTATGTCGAAATAACGACTTTTTTTTAAAATAACGTCTTATTTTGTCAAAATAACGTCTAATTTTGTCGAAATAACGTCTTATTTGTCGAAATAATGAGATATGTCGGAAAAATAACTATCTCGAAATAACGAGATAAGTTTTCTTATTTTTTTCACCATGCGGTTCAGGGCTTCCTACTATAACCTCTTTAAAAATGATACAATTATAAACTGTGGTTTAATCTAATGGAAGATAAATCTATTCTTTAATAATGAATGCTTTTAAATTACAGCTAGAGAAAAAAATCAAACCAAGCAAACGTGTAAATTGGATATCATTACCAAAGAAAAAAAATTATTAAAAAAAAAGAACCTGATTGTAGTGTCAGGGGGGCTGGGGACTTCTGTACATGAACAGTCCAAAAAGTGATCGTCTAATGGAGGCCAATGTGAAAATAATGGATAACGCAACATGTAAAAAAAAAAAATGGAAAAGAAAATGGAAATACTCAGACTCACAGATGATGTTCTGCAAATGGCCATGGTGAATCCTGCAAATTATGTAATAATTTTCAAGTGAGTTTTAATTGTGATATGGCATTTTAGTGATGTGTTGATCGTTTCTTAACAGGGGGATTCAGGAGGTCCTTTGGTTTGTGGAAACACTGAAGTTGGTGTCACATCTTTCGGTGACACTGAACACTGTAATTTACCTAAGTATCCTAATGTGTATACTAAGATTTCACCATATCTCCCATGGATCTATGAAAATATTTGAAATGTCAATTGACTTCATAGAAAATAAAAAAGGAAGAAGTTTTCTTGTATTCTTCCAAAAAAAAAAAAATCATATTTTTATCAGATTAAAGTATCACATGGCAAGCATGATAATGAACACACTTTGACTGATTGATGCTTCAAGCATCAATCAGTCAAAGTGTGTTCATTGTCACAACCATATATAATTACAATATTGCTGTCACGAATCAAGTCCAATGATCGTAAGAAATGCAGATTAAGTGGTTCAAAATAACAACAAGGTTTATTTAACAAGAGTAAACAACATATGACAGTGTGCATGGCACAAACAATACAGGACAACCAACAGAAACACAAAAGGAACTTAAATACACAAGATTCCCAGATAGCAACATAGTGTCGGCCCAGATCCGGCCCACATCTGGTACACATGGATTCCACACGGTCCAGATGTGGGCCGAGACTATGTTGCTGTCTGGGAATTAACCCAATAATGAACAGCTTTGAGGATTAAATGAATAGGCCTATCTAGTATCTATGGTAACTGATAAAAGGCAGGAAACCAGAACAACAAACTAAAAGTTAATGAAAATCAAACTAAACAGAGAATAACCATGACAATTACATGGTGGGCACTAAAGTCATTTCACATTAGCAAGTACACCTCATTTTGTTTGAGCAAAGGCAGAAATCTCCAAAATTGAAATAACTATGGTATAATAAAGTGAAATTCTTTAGACAAAAAAAAAATGTTTTTTTTTTCTGATTTGTCAAGCTAAAATAAAGTACACTTGAGTGGAACCTTCTGACGCATTCTATCCCAATCTTTCGTCATTTAAGAACTAGCAATAATTAGAGAGAGATAGAGAGATTAGAGAGAGAGAGAGAGAGAGAGTGTGTGTGTGTGTGTGTGTGTGTGTGTGTGTGTGTGTGTGTGTGTGTGTGTGTGTGTGTGTGTGTGTGTGTGTGTGTGTGTGTGTGTGTGTGTGTGTGTGTGTGTGTGTGTGTGTGTGAATTTCCTGAATTTGTACGGCTCGTTCTCTGACACAGACGTTATCGCCTTGCTACTGAGAAATGCCATTTCAGCAGTGAAACTTATTTTAATTGATAAAACATTGCGGGCAGCGCTGACAACTCTCGGTTATGTACTAGTCTGTGTGTACATGTGGGTGTGAAAGCGCATGAGAAAGAGATAGTATGTGCTATAGTGATAATAAAAGATAACTGTTAATGAGATAAAAATATTAATAGTTTGATATTGTTATCCTGTTGTTTGTCATGTTTATTTGCTTGATCAGTGCAGGGCCGTAGGCCTATTTACCTAATATATTATGATATATTTAAATAATTAAACACTGTGCTGTCAAAGTTGATATGTTGGCTTTATATATGGTCATACACTTGCATGTGTCATTATATAATTAACATTCTACCAAAATCAACTACCAAAATCAATCTACCAAAATCAATCTAAAATGGAGTTTTGACCAGTGAATGTCAAAATATGTGTTTGTCCACCAGTAGAACGGCCGCATCTGGGGCAGTAAGTATATCACATTACATTTTCCTCAACTCAGGATGAAACTCACATACTATTTAAGAAAGTTCTCAATGACAAATGCTAGACTAAGACAGTCTTCTCCTCTCCTCAAACACATAAAACATTTGCCTTTATAGAGAGAGTTTCTTTAGTAAAGAAAACACTGTGCTTATTCAAACATCCAGTTATTTATTTATCCTTGCATTGCATAAAAGCAGATGATCCAAAACACTTCTTTTATGATAGAGGTAAGGGGGAGTTATGAGGTTTGTCCGAGAGTTTGAGGATACAATGGAGATACAAGGTTTATTCACAAGCTATTTTTAATACGTTTTACTAGTTAAATATTTGCATAACCCACAAACAGGGTGACCAATAGCAATGATTTATGGGGGGAAAAATGACGAAGTATGAAGATACAAGGTTTCTGCCCGATGTCTAAAATTTTGTTAATTTAGATAGTAATTGTCTCACTGACAAACAGTGTTTTACCATTAAAGTGAAATAATAATAATAATAATAATATAAATTCTCCTCATTGTAATTGCATCCCATGAGAAAAGGCACTGAGTGTGGTTTTTGATTATTTTGCTGTGTGATAGGCTGCAAAGCTCTTGTGAATAACTGAAATAATTTGCCAAATTGACATGGAAATTTAATTTGGTGAAAACTCGCCTGTTACTACTTTAGTGATGCCATTTAAAATAAAAAGCAACAGTTTAAAATGGGTCGACCAATCAGGATCAAGTATTTTAAGAAGCCATAGTATGAGGTGAGTTTCATTCGTATGTGCGAACTAATTGGAAGGATTGTCCTTATATACCCTGCATCAAAACATATCAAAATATAGATATTGGCCTTTTTGGAATGACTTTTAAAGGTAACAAACTGCACATCAGCTGTATTATGAGCTGTAAATTATTTAAGTACTAAAATGCATGCATACGTGCTCCATTCTTATCATCTAAACCATCTTTAATCTTCATGCAAGACCATAACAACAGTATCTTTTCATCACTGTGTTGCTCATACTGCAAGAACGAAAGAAAAAAAATGATTTAGGGGAAACTCAGTGACTCCACCCACTTGTACAGTATATTTATACAGTGTTTTGCCATGAGAACTCAATGTCATCTTCATCATGACCATCATCATCCTCTCTCTGCTCCTGCTGGTCTCTCTGCTGCCACTCCTGACCTTCACTGGTGAGATTGATTATATAACAGTTAATTATGATGATTTTTAAGAAATTTTGATTTGTATGGGCTGAATAAGTTGACTGACAGCTCTCTCTCTCAGCTCATGTGAATGTGGGAATAGTGAACGGCACAGAAGCCAAACCCCACTCCAGACCTTACATGGTTTCTATTCAGAAGAACATGGAACACATTTTTGTGGTGGATTCCTCATTAATAAGATAAAACTGTTAATAGTTTGACATTTGTATCCTGTTGTTTGTCATGTTTATCTGCTTGATCAGAGCAGGGCCATAGGCCTATTTACCTAATATATTATGATATATTTAAATATTTAAACACTGTGCTGTCAAAGTTGATATTTTGGCTTTATATATGGTCATACACTTGAATGTGTCATTATATATTTAATGAATAAGTTGACTGACAGCATTCTCTCTCTCTCAGCTCATGTGAATGTGGGAATAGTGAACGGCAGGGAAGCCAAACCCCACTCCAGACCTTACATGGTTTCTATTCAGAAGAAAGGGGATCATATCTGTGGTGGATTCCTGATTTCTCAGGAGTATGTCTTGACTGCTGCACATTGCTGGGACGGGTAAGAGCTTGTTTAGAAATCACTTTTGAATGACACAACAACTGCAGTGCAACCATACAGTGTATTGTATGACATAAATGACTATCATGACTTTCTCTTTCAACAGATTTGAGATTCTGACAGTTGTTGTTGGTGCTCATGACTTAAGGAACATCGAGAGTTCAGATCGCTTCGACGTGAAATCTTATATCCCGCATCCAAACTTTGCATACACTCGTAATAAGAATGACATCATGCTTTTGAGGGTAACAAACTGTAATACTTTTAATTTATTCAAATATAATCTGATCAAGTTGTACAAAACTAACACACACTGTGTTTGAATTTCTATTGCAATGTAAGATTCTAAGAACTTAAAGAAAACTTACAGAAAAAGGCCAAGTGCCTCCTTGAGTCCATTTCCTAAATTTTTTTAAAAATCGACTCATAATATAAGTTGGACATCAGCCAATTTCTCAAAGATTCTGAAAACGGTTTGTTTGAAGATTAACTCTCTCTAAACTTCTCCTTTCCACGATTGTTTAGACAGCCCAGTCTGTTGTGATTGGTCTACGTCTTAAGGTCCTTGCACATTGAGTCCGAAATTTTTGCACGCGTTTTTTTCGTATTCGTCATTCGGTGGCTCTGAATTGTCAAAACACCATTCAAATGCTTGTTATGGATGTGAAAAACACAGAAAATTTAACATGATCCGGATTTTTTATGAGGGACGAAAGTTTCATAAGCAGTGTGTTAACGTGATTGACAGTGAAGTAGACGTTGTTTGCGGGCAGCCAATGAAGTCCATAGGCTGGAATTAAGCAAATTTATTACATTGTAATGTAGGTTTGTAATATGAAGTGAGACTAGAATTGCTTACGACTTGTTTCGGCAGATAAGAATCGATTCTCTCTTTTAGGTGACGTTAACTTTGATCTTTAAAACTTTGCAGACCTTTTATAGTCACGAACATTGCATGAAAGTTCATATTTGAAAAAAGCATAATGGGGCACTTTAAGAGGCACTTAACAAAAAAATATGCTTTTTTTTGTCGATATGTGCATTTTGTAAAATTTCTGTATGTATTCCTGCAATAATAAAATAAAACCTTGGTCTTCAGGGCTTTTGTACTAACCACACAAACAGCATTATAAACAACTGCAGTTCAGTCTAAATAAAAATGACTAATCTTTTATTAATAGTGATTGTGTTTTTGAATTACAGCTACAGGGAAAAGTTGAAGCAAACAACAATGTTAAATGGATTTCATTACCACTGAAAGATGAAGACATAGGAACAAATTCTGTCTGTAGTGTTGCCGGCTGGGGAAGAATGGAGACTAATGGCCCAAAGAGTGATCTTCTAATGGAGGCATATGTGTATTTAATGAATAACACAGAATGTAGCTATAGATGGGGAGAGTTATACTCACTCTCACAGATGATGTGCACACATGGCTATGGTGGATCCTGCCTTGTACGTAAAAAAAAAAAAGATTTACACACTTTGATTATGTTATGTCAATTTATGAGTTTAAACTGATACGGTATATTGAACTTTAGTGACTTGTTGATCTGTTTCTTCACAGTTTGATTCAGGAGGTCCTTTGGTTTATGGAAACACTGCAGTTGGCGTCACATCGTTTGGATATAGAGAGCAGTGCAATTCACCTAAATATCCTAATGTGTATACTAAGATTTCACCATATCTCGAATGGATCGGCAACATAATGAGAAATGTGAAGTGAGTTAAGTTACTGAACGCTTCCGTAACTTCTTTCAATAAAGTATCACATGAAAAGCATCATTCAGGGTCTTCATTGTCACAACCATATAAAGTTACAATATTAAAGGGGGGCACAAAAGTAATTTTACATTAGTTCACTTGGTGACCATTTTGGTACACACACACACACACACACACACATATATATATATATATATATATATATATAGGCCTATATATTAGTGGTGGGCCGTTATCGGCGTTAACGTGCTTCACGTTAACGTGAGACTCTTATCGGGCGATAAAAAAAAATATCGCAGTTAATCTATTAAATCATCATTTAGCTTTCATCATTTAGGATCATAAAATAGCTTTTCCGAATATAGATATTTTCACGCAATTCCATGTGTAGTCTATATTTGACATTGACGCCGCGCCTACTGTCACAGATCGCGCATCAGGGTATTTTCCTGTCAGGGACACAAGGTGTATACTTTTACATGTTACGTTGGGCGACGTTACTCTCGTTACTTTATGTTAATGCAATTACATGTTGTTAAATGAGTTTATTCACAGCGCACTGTATCTTTTTATGGTCATGAGCGATGCTCAATTTACAAATGAATCACTCTTTTGAGTCAATTTTGTTCAAAGACTTCATCAAACAAGTTGGCAGACCTGTCTAAATCGGTTCGCGAATCAGTCTGAATGATCTGTTCAGTTCCTCACGCATCGTCTGAAGCGCGTTCAACCACACTCGACTCGGATTCGTAACAGGAAGATTTAAAGGGTAACTAAACCCCTGGTCAGAGCCTGACTCCACCCACTGGCAATATTTGAAAAATGCTGGAAAGTGGGTGTCTAGTGAAAGCAAATCTGCAAATGCATCATATTTTTGCCAGAGATGAAGATTAAACATCTTCGGTAGGTGTCTGTGAATGAATGATTCCACAGGACGATACATTCAATTTCATTTCATTCAGGTAATACATTTTACAACCAAACAGATTATTACGCCACCATAGCACTACTAAAAAGTATGACATTATCTGTTTTTTGGACATATACATTAATTTATAGGCTACAAAAAACGCTAGAGCGGTCGGCGCACTGGCAAAGGTTAACAGGTTAAATAAGCTACCATTGTGTACAGTTTATGAAATGAACACCCGCCATCCCACGGTAATGTGTGTGTATTGCGCAGGGGCATAGTCACACGAATAGTTTACATTGATTGAAAACTAATTCGTTTAAAAAGGAGGAGGCTATTGCCCGTAAAGGCAGGTTCACATAAAATCATTATGACATATGACATTATTTTTTGATCTAACGAGCATCTGGTTTGGCGATGCAAAAATGGACTGTAGCCTATACGTCGTGCTTATTTTTTTCTTCTTCCAATTAGCCTACTATGTTAAAAAAACGACGAAAACATGTCACTTGTTCAATTAATAAACAGTTTGTTTGATAACAAATCGCTAAAGATGAAATTGGCCTCCCTTTCTGTCATTATGAGTGTGCGTTTTTTTTTTTTTTTTTTACGATATTGGACTTTTGCTCCTTTATTGTAGAATGGCATTTTTTGTAGAAATTCACATCACTACGCGAGGCGAACTATTCTCAAAGACTTACTTTTAGTCATTATTTGGGTAGCACACATATTCTGAATGCCTTCGGCAGAATTCAAATGAGCCATTTTAATCTAGATTAATCTAGATTAATTCCAGGATCACAGTGAGATTAATCTAGATTAAAAAATTAATCTATGACCACCTCTAATATATATATATATATATATATATATATATATATATATATATATATATATATAGTAATAAAACTTTTTTAAGTAATAAAAAAATAAATTAAAAGTAGTGGCCCATCTCCTGCCCCCTTAGATTGTCTTTTTGAGAGCTGCTACTTCTTTGAAATCTGTCAGTCAAACTCTTCTGAGAATGTGAAGTGGAGCAATTGTAGCATATCTCAATCAGCATTTGTACCTGATCTTTCCACTAAAAGTATGAAACAGGGTTACACTATGAATATACACGGATCAGGCACAACATTAAAACAACTGAGAGGTGAAGTGAATAACATTGATTATATCATTACAAAGAAACTGGTCAAGGGGTGGGATTATATTAGGCAGAAACTGAACAGTCAGTAAGCATTTGTTGTTTTTCATTTTGTATGTGAGGTTAATCTAGGGCTGCATGATTAATCAAAATTAAACCGAAATCGCTATTTACAAAATGGCAAAATTTTAATTAAACAAGTAGCCTATATGCACAGCACTCCGATCGGAGTCGATCGATCGGTTCGCAGTAAATGCTGCTCCATCTCTGAAAGTGCTAAGATGTTTGGCACTTGTTGCTTTTCCAAATGCACGTTTTATAAGTGACTCAAACTCATTCCAAACTTGGAATGAGTAGCGTTTACAAACCTGTTGTCCAATAAAAGACATTTAATGACATGTTTTTAGTCTAAACTCATAAGTCTTGAAATCAGTCGAGTGTTATAAATAACTTCCTGTTGTGATCTGATATGGCTTTATATCATAAGGCAGAAATTATATTATTTTAAGTATTACATAGGGTGATAAAGGCTAGGTCGATTATATACTTTATTCTTAAGAAAATATCTGAGATGTCTAGAAGAACACAGATAAGCCATATATATTGTCACAGTCGTATGTTTATTGTTTTTATGTTTCATAATGTCTCTATCCGTATCTGCGTTTTATTATGCTACAGTGATATCTGGATGCCTTTGTCCATATAAGGGACTTCCGTCATAAGTTATATGACTTTTATAGCACATTGCTGGAACTGGTAAGAGCTTTTTTAGTGTGAACTAAAATGTTAAGTTAAAATTAGGCTTTTTTTTTTTTAATGATACTGAAGTACAACCAGTATATCGTATGGCATAAATGACTATTTCTGTCACAAATAGGAAAAAGATGAAATGAAAACAAAACAAACAACTGAAATGGGAGCAAAAACTGCAGGAGAAGGGGAGAGCATGTGTTGTCACAACTGAAGGGAACTGCTTAAATTGCCGGTGTTGTGCCGAATTTCGACCCCCTGCCAAATTATTACCCCCCTTGTTGAAGTCAGTAACCCATCCCTAATCCTAACCCCTCCCCCACAACTAATCCTAAAACTACCAATGCTATATGCTATAGCGGTAATAATTTGGCGGGATCAAAATTCGGCACAACACCGTCATCAGCACTAACACATGTGTAACTAGGGTGACCACCTGCTAATAAGCCCAAGGTGGGACAAGGGGTATGTTTCTGAGGGACAATGTGGGACACTGCCTGGCGCGGCGGTGCCCCCACCCCACGGACAGACTCACTGATAGTGGTTTACCCATTTCTAGCACATACCACCTTACATGGTATATTAATAATGCCCTATTCCCCTAAACATGTGTAATTGCTGATGTATGCTCATGAATAGGCCAACCAATGTGTATTTTTTTTCTAAATAAAGATTCATAATATTTTGAACATTCAATGAATTGACAGATGCACTTCCACTTACGATTTACTTTAGCTATTTAATTTTATTTATTTTTCATTACAATTTATTCACCTTAAATAAATAAAAATATAAAATTATAGGCTTAACAGGAATAGCTTGTTTTCACATGACGTCACGTCACTGCGTTGCCATAGCGATACATACTTATATGTAGATTTATTTATTTATAATATTCAAAACACTGTAAATAGGTTCATAATCTGTAAATCTGAAAATGTCTATTCTGACTAAACCCAACTTTGATAGTTTTATTCTCATATATTTATATATATATATTTTTTTTATTCTTATAATTTGTAGTATTATGTTTCATGTTGTATTTGTATATGTCCACTGGAAGCCTCAGTACCAAAACAAATTCCTTGTGTGTGCAAGCACACTTGGCAATAAAGCTCTTTCTGATTCTGATTCTTCTGATACAGATGGAGGGCAGGAAGTGATTTTCTATATTTAGGACTCACTATAACAAACTCAAAATGCCTATGTTTTTGCGTCGTTTATGGTTGCTCAAATCGATCAAACCTCGAGGAGTTTTTATCGTGTGCCAAAATTTGTTGTTCATAAGGGGGGGAAAATACAAGAAATTGACAGAAAAACATCGGAAAAATTGCCGGTCGGGAGGAGCCGAATGGGAAAATGCCCGTGTGTGTCAGATCACTTCGTCAAAGCTGGGTTAATACAGCTTATGTGTCTGTTGGTGTAACGTACCAGTTTTTGAACTTTGTAAAGTCAAAGTATGTCTGTGAGACGAGGTAGTTGCTGATATCTACCGCCTCAATGGCAGGCAAATCTTTCAATTCAGTTGAAAATCGGTCCTCTTCATAACGTATGGATCACGTCCAACATATGTTTAGATTTTTTGTTTATATATTTCTCTTGTAATAGCGTCTAAAGTAGTACAGTACGGACTTTCCTCCATCACGTCCATTGCGTTCTTCACTTCCTGCCCTCCATCTGAATTTCGCGCGTCAACACAGTCACGTGACTGCAAACAACCTATTGTAGTTGCTCAACACCACAGGAACAGTTTTAAAAAAAATCTTAACTCACAACTCCAGAGGTTCATGGAACGAGAAGTCACTGCGCTGTCATGACAACAATGAAAAAGTTGACAACAACCTAGTCAGCAATTCAACTGAGGTCACGTGGGTGTGGCAACAGTAGCGTGCTGAACTGTCAAGTAATGTTCGTTTGGGTGCATGGGGCTCGAGGATATAGAGCGACCGACTTTTTTTTTGAGCAAGCATTGATTATGCGTGACACGGTCTCAATTTGCGGGACGCATGAATTGGGCTTCAAACGCTGTGCGCGCACGCGCTACGCGGGACGGGTGGTCACCCTATGTGTAACTCCTCAATCATAATGACGTCACACACCCAAACTCAGTCCTGCAAAACAAAAGAGAAAAACCAACCAACCACAAAATATGACTTGTACTGGCTGGGTTCATAAAAAATTCCAATATGCTCATTCAGCATATGTGAGATTCTGACGGTTGTTGTTGCTTTTCATGACTTAACGAATATCAAGAGTTCAGATTGCTTCAGAGTGAAGTTCTACTTCCAGCATCCAAACTATAAATAACATTTTTATTGCAATTGGAATTACATCATGCTTTTGAAAGTGACAACCTGTTATACATTTAGATGTTCAAAATAATATCTGATCATGAAACAGTAGCACAAACCACTATGTTTGAATTTGCAATTTCTTGCTTTAAAAAATACTGATTTAAATTATTTCTATTTAAATCGCCAAGTGCCTCTTTGAGTCGGTTTACATTATTAATGTACTCTTTATAGCAACAAAAAAAAATTATTAATTGAAGCATTTTAGCACATTGATATCTATTGCACATGGGGCTAGTACCAGGAAACATTTGAGCTAGTTTAACGTTGGACATATGTACTTTGAACTGTTTAAAATTAGGTAGGGACATACCACCATTGTGTCTAGGCATGTGTATAGGCACCATGCTTACCATTCCAAATAAAAGTAGAGATTTAGTGGTCTAAAGATTTAAAAAACAACAGGGGAATGAACAAAAGTAAACACTGAAAAAGATATAGAAATTTAGGGAGCACCACCATTTGAATGGAATTAGTGCACCCAATGAAATAAATCTTTAAAGGGGACCATTTAGAAAGATCTTTATTCATCCTTAATAGAATTGTATTTCATATAATATACAATATTGTCATTTTTATTTGTTATATCAAATGTGATAATTGCTAGTTCATTTAAAATATCAAAATATGCTCCCCAGACACTAACCCTGTTTTAAATGAAATAACGATGTCATAATATTGTGAGATTAACACCATTATGGAAAAAATAGAGAATGAATTGACATTCTCTGTGATTGATTCGCGCTTGGGTAGCATTTATTGAGAAGGCCGCACAAATCCTCAGACTCTGCTATTGATTCGCGATACGGTAGCATTTTTCAACAAGGCAGCACAAATCGTCAGAACACCGGCATAGGAGAAATAATCCTGGGGCTGGCGAAATGCAACGGCGGATCCCTGGGGATGTTTGTTTCCTCGTCAGATGAAGAACTTTGGTGTGACATGGTAGCAAAACGGCGAGCCAAGATGCTGAAAAACTGTCGAGGAACATTTGTGAGTCAAATGAGTATATATAGGTCTCCAACTCATGCTGATTGGATAGATATGTTGATTACTGATTGCCAACAGCTGGTTGGAATGATGTAATAATTGGATCAATTATTTGAATGTGCAATTATTTGAAAAATCACAGAGAGAGATAAAGGGTGACCAATTTTAACGATTAATGGGGGGAAAAACTATAATAAAAATGACGAAATTTGGAGATACAAGGTTTTTGTAAGTCTTTGAGATCTAACAACATATAGTGTGAGTCAGTTTTATTAAGCTCTCACACTCTTAACACTTCATTGCAAAGTGAGACCCACATAAAGCTGCGGAACAGGAAGGATGAGCACAATGTAGTGATTTATGGTCTTAAATATTAATATTAATATTTAGTATTAATAATAATATTGAGGTTTTTGTCACACTGTACCTAAGGTGAATGTCAGACGATTACTTCCTATACCAGCCAAGGAAAAAAGGAAAAAAACTATAATAAAAATGACGAAATTTGGAGATACAAGGTTTTTGTAAGTCTTTGAGATCTAACAACATATAGTGTGAGTCAGTTTTATTAAGCTCTCACACTCTTAACACTTCATTGCAAAGTGAGACCCACATAAAGCTGCGGAAGAGGAAGGATGAGCACAATGTAGTGATTTATGGTCTTAAATATTAATATTAATATTTAGTATTAATAATAATATTGAGGTTTTTGTCACACTGTACCTAAGGTGAATGTCAGACGATTACTTCCTATACCAGCCAAGGAATTTCACCTTGACAATTCCACTTGCTGAGGTGGGCCGCATTGTAGTGAGAAGAAAGGAGTTGGAATCAGTTTCACAGCCTTGAACATGAAGTACTTGTGAACGTTGAAATCCTGGAGCAAAGAGAAGATCCGGGCAATCTGGAACATGCAAATGGAGGATCCGTGAAGTTGGTGCAGAAGGGAAGGCTAAGCTTTTGGTTGTTATCTCTGTTGCTCCCCAAATTCACTTTTTGCAAAACTTCTTTGTTTCTCTCTAGAGCTTCAGAATTGAGAGAAGGAGAGCGAAAGAGAGCGAGAGAGAGAGAGAGAGAGAGAGAGAGAGAGAGAGAGAGAGAGAGAGAGAGAGAGAGAGAGAGAGAGAGAATACACAACTCCATAGAGTTGCACTTATAGGGCTTAGCACATCTTGGAGGAAATGAAACATTGAACCAGAACCAGAACAACATTTTAGGGGCTTTCGCACTGGAGGAACCTTTTCATAGTTCTAGAACTTGGTGGAAGTACCAGAATATTGACCTGTTTGTACCACAGGAACTAGGAACAATTTTAGTTCTTGAAATGCCTTTTGGAGGAACTAATTTAGCCCCTACTTCAGAGTAGGGTCTAAACCAGCACTATAGGAACTACCAGTGACATTGGTGTACGCTAATTGGCCGAACGCACGTGAAACACCAGCACCCGCCATTTTTAAAAAAGCTGTGTAAACACACAGATTATAGCCTATATATTTACTCCAAAAACTAACTCTATGAACATTGAAAACAGTGATAGATGGACCTCTTAACCTTTATAAGGTCAAAATCCAACACAACTTTGAGGGGACCAGGCGAAACATGATTATGCATTTCTGCTGAGCTAGCAACACTGGACATCAACCACATGCCATACACTAATGCCTTTTCATATACTGTCTTTCTATGTATAACAGTTCTATCTAATAACGTGTTAGACAGATTGTAAACTAATGAACACGGAGAATGCGAGGACTGTGTACTCAGGCTCTGTAGTTCTCAGCTCCGCCAAAATAAAAGTCACAACAACAAGCGCAGTTTACATCATTTTGTCTCAGAGAGAACCTTTTTAAACTCTCCTGAGAAGCAGGGATTTGGAAATTGGCAGCTTTCAGATTCAACGTTTAATTGGCTGATGCTGTCAGAGGATGCCACCATATGGCCCCTCTCTGGCATGAGGTTCATTTGCATTGCTTAAAGTTCATGTTTAGAACAATGTCTTTAAGGTTTTCCTAATGCATCATTTACTTTCCAAACCAATTCCAGATTAACCTAGAAATTGTGCTGAAAAAATAAAGACCAAATATCATTGGGCAATATTGAACTTTTACCCATGCATTCATGTATACCTTAATGTGTACACCTTAAGTTTGTATATTTTGCATGTACACAAAGAACAGTAATTAAGTACAGTTCTTTAAAAAGATATGGAGAAGATTTGCTCCATTTTGTATAGAAAATCCATCCTTTGTGGCATCAAGCCACATGGCAAAACCGGCTTGGTGAGTCTGAGGCCTTGTCCACACAGAGACGCGTTTACCTGTATACGTACAAATTTTGTATCGTATTGGCGTTTCGTCCAGACGGATCCGGTGTTTTGGGAGCCTGAAACCGCTATATTTTGAAACCGAGTCCCAGAGTGGATAAATCTGAAAAAGACACCCTTGTGTTTTCGTGTGTACAGCCAATCGTCTCGGTTACGTATGTAACCCTCGTTCCCTGAGTAGGGAACGGAGACGTTACGTCGGATGTTACGTCGGAGCCAAGACTGAGCTCAGGCGATCCCCGCGGTACAGCGGAAAGTGGCAGGAAGACGTAACGTCTCCGTTCCCTACTCAGGGAACGAGGGTTACATACGTAACCGAGACGTTCCCTTTCGTTGTCACTCCGAGTTACGTCGGATGGCGATGAATGGGGTTACCAGTCTAATTACGCCACCTTCTCAGCTGTCTTCCAGTGCCCTGCGTAAATCTGAGATCCCTGTCGTGAGACTGGCACGGACAAAGGACTCCTATTTAGCACAGGAATACCAAGGTACACTGGGGAGCATATCCCAAAGTTTAGGGGAAATATGCAATTACTGCCAACCCAGAGGGGGGGACGTAGAGAATACACATATGACCCGAAGGAGACATATGGAGAACACTGGGGTGTCCAGCCGCAGGAGGAATATTTCAACCCCAGGGGTGGCAAGGTGGCTTGCCAAGGGAAAGACACATGCTCAAAGAGGCTTACCGTGGAAATACACATGTGGGGGTCACTCAGAGGAGGGACCATGCACACGGGAGGCACCTAGCCGACGCGCAGGCAATAGACACTGGCGCCAACGTCAGGAGTGCTGGAGGAGCTCAGGGCTTTCGGGGAAGCTCACCTGAGGAGAATATCGCACGTATCCAGTCCGTGGAGTTGGATGGCGAGCAAGCGAAGACACCTGAGCGGGTCCAGTACTAGCTGGTTGAAGCGAGTACATGAGAGGACACTGGCTCCACTCGGAGATTGTAGAATCTGGCGAATGTGTTAGGTGTCGCCCAGCCTGCAGCTCTGCAGATGTCTGTTAGCGAGGCGCCCAAGAGCCCAAGAGGATGCCACACTCCGGGTGGAGTGGGCAGTCACACCAAAGGGGCACGGTCGACCTTGCTGCTGGTATGCCAAAGCAATGGCGTCCACTATCCAGTGAGACAACCTTTGCTTGGAGAGAGCCTTTCCCTTCAGCTTCCCACCATAACAGACAAGAGCTGGTCTGAGGTCCTGAAACACTGCGTCCTGTCTACATAGGCGCGGAGGGCGCATACTGGACAGAGCAGTGCCAAGGCTGGGTCTGCCTCCTCCGGGGGCAGCGCTTGCAGGTTCACCACCTGGTCCCGGAAGGGAGTGGTAGGAACCTTGGGCACATATCCAGGCCGGGGTCTCAGGATCACGTGAGAGTAAGCCGGCCCAAATTCCAGGCACGCTTCGTCAACAGGAATGCGTGCAGGTCCCCTACCCTCTTGATGGAGGCCAATGCAACCAGGAGCGCTGTTTTCATAGACAGGAACTTAAGCTCCACTGATTGCAACGGCTCAAAGGGAGCACTCTGCAGGGCAGTTAGAACCACTGAGAGGTCCCAAGAGGGAACGAGAGGAGGGCGAGGAGGATTCAGTCTCCTCGCTCCTCTCAGGAACCTGATGATCAGGCCGTGCTTTCCAACAGACTTACCTTCGACCGGGTCATGGTGTGCGGCAATAGCGGCAACATAGACTTTCAGGGTGGAGGGAGACAGCCTTCGCTCCAGCCTATCTTGAAGGAAGGAAAGCACGACACTAATCAAACATCTCCGGGGGTCTTCTCGGTGAGAAGAGCACCAGTTGACGAAGAGGTTCCACTTCAACGCATAGACGTGTCTTGTGGACGACGCTCTAGCGGAAGTGATGGTACCCGCCACCGCTGGTGGAAGGGTACTCAAACCTGCCTCGTCCCGTCCAGGAGCCACACGTGGAGGTTCCAAAGATAGGGACGAGGGTGCCATAGGGTGCCCCGTCCCTGAGAAAGGAGGTCCTTCCTCAGGGGAATCGGCCAAGGAGGTGCTGTCGCGAGGAGTACTAGTTCGGAGAACCAGGTCCGGGCGGGCCAGTACGGCACGACCATAATGACCTGCTCCTCCTCCTCCCTGACCTTGCGCAGGGTCTGCGCAAGAAGGCTCACTGGGGGAAACGCATATTTGCGGCCCCGCGGCCAACTGTGCGCCAGTGCATCCGTGCCGAGCGTGCCCTCGGTCAGGGAATAATACAGGTCGCAATGGGTTGAGTCGTGAGAGGCAAACAGATCTATCTGTGCGTCCCCGAACTGGTCCCAAATCAGCTGAACCAACTGGGGATGGAGTCGCCAATCTCCCGGGAGGGGCTGAAGCCGTGAGAGCTCGTCGGCTGCACAGTTCAGGGCTCCGGGGATATAAATGGCATGAAGCGACCTCAGATGCTTCTGACTCCATATGAGGAGGTGGCGGGCGAGTTGCGACATACGGCGGGAGCGTAGACCACCTTGATGGTTGATGTACGCTACAGTGGCGGTATTGTCTGAACGGACTAGTACGTGTTGGTTCTTGAGCACGGCCCGGAAGCGGCGCAAAGCAAGACGTAAGGCCAGCAACTCGAGGCAATTGACGTGCCAGAGGCGGCGGGGTCCTGTCCAGGAGCCCGCGGCAGCACGTCCATTGCACATGGCACCCCAGCCCGTGGAGGAGGCATCTGTCGTTACAACAACGTGCCGCGAAGCTCGTTCCAGGGGCACTCCGGGCCATAGAAAACTGAGGTCCAACCACGTGGTGAAGGTCTGACGGCAGGACGGAGTAACTGTTACTCGGAAGGTGCCGTGTTGCCATGCCCACCTAGGGACTCGGTCGCGAAGCCAAAGCTGAAGCGGTCTCATATGAAGCAATCCGAGCGGCGTTGCCGCGGCTGCAGATGCCATATGCCCCAGGAGCCTCTGAAAGAGTTTCAGTGGAACCGTACTCTTGCCCTCGAACTGTCTCAGGCAAGTCAGCAGTGACTGCGCGCGCTCGCTCGTAAGCTGCGCGGACATGGCGACCGAGTCGAATCCATACCGAGAAAAGAGATCCTCTGCACGGTGCAAAGTTTGCTCTTTTCCCAGTTGACCCGAAGGCCCAGACGAGCTAGTTGCCGGAGCACTAGGTCCCTGTGTTCGCATACCTGGTCTCGAGAGTGAGCTAGGATCAGCCAGTCGTCTATGTAGTTCAGGATGCGAACCCCGTGTTCCCGCTACCGACCTCGCCCTCCGGGCGACGCACCCTTCGCCAGCAGGGTGGCGATCTCTGCTCTCATGATAGGGGCGTTGCCACCGACCAAAGTGGAGCGGATTCCCCTGAAGCGGGGAGGAGACCGCGCGAACTGAATCGTGTAGCCGAGCCTGATCGTCCGTGCGACCCAGCGGGACAGGAGGGGAAGCTCTAGCCAGGCTCCCAAGAACTGTACCAGCGGGGTCATACGGACCACAGACTTCCCACCGATGGTGCAGCAGGGCGGAATGACTGGCCCGGACGTGGACGGCATAGCGGCCCGGTGTGGGGGCACAGTCATTAACCGCGCCCTGACAGAGGAGACCAGGGAAGGAAGAACGTTCCACGGGGGTCTGCTCTGCCAGGGGGCTGGCGACAGAGGCGGAAGAGAGCGGCACGGTCCGGGGACGGCGCGCACTGTCAACCGGCTCTGGGACAGAGGGGGACGAGGGGGGCACGGCTCGGGGGCGGCGCACCGTGTCGTCCGAGAACTCTGTGTGCTCAGGGATGGAAATGTTACTTCTTTCTTTAACCACATTAGAGGTGCTGCCCACCCGAGGGTGAGCAGCGGGGAGTGGAGAACAAAAGATTCTCCCCCGGCCCTCCACCGGGGGAAGGAGTGGTCCTGCTACCATCTCCTGAGAAGTAACCTTCAACGTCCCTGAGCAGCCCGTCTCAGGAGCGCCGCTTGGCCCGGCGTTTAGCAGGGGCGGGGCTGGAGAGGGCTGGGGCGCCTTCTTACGGCTTCCCTGCGACCGGGCCTGGGTGGAGGCTGCTGCTTGGGCCGGGCAGGAGGGGCGGGAGCCGCAGGAGGGCGCCCTCGGCGGCGAACAGACTGAGGGATCTGCCCGGTCGGCTGGGTGGAGGCAGCAGCGGGCCTTCGAGGCAGAATGTGCTTGATGGCCTCAGTCTGTTTCTGGGCGGTGGAGAACTGTTGGGCGAAGTCCTCCACCGCACCGCCGAATAGGCCGGTCTGGGACATGGGGTAGTCGAGCAGGCGAGAACGCTCAGCATCCCGCATGTCAGCCAGGTTCAGCCATAAGTGTCTCTCCTGGACCACAGCTGTGGACATCACCAGACCCAGGGAGCGTGCGGTCACCATCGTCGCCCGGAGGGCGAGGTCGGTGGCGGCGCGCAGCTCATCGAAGAGCCCTGGGTCCGTCCTACCCTCGTGCATGTCCCTTAGCATCTGGGCCTGATAGACCTGCAGAGTGGCCATGGCATGCAAAGAGGCAGCCGCCTGTCCCGCCGCTCTGTGGGACTTCGCCACTATGGTAGACGAGAACCTACAGGCTTTGGATGGGTGCTTAGGCTCGCCGCGAGAAGAAGCACTCTGAGGACACAGCTGCATCGCAACAGAGCGCTCAACCGGGGGAACCCACGTGTACCCACGGGGGGATGCCCCATCGCGGGGAGGAAAGGCGGATGAAACCAACGAGCGGTCGCGGGAAGACATGGGAGTCTTCCAGGACTTCGAGATTTCATCATGCACGTCCGGGAAGAAAGGTATTGGGGCAGGCTGAGGACGGGAAGCCGCAGCTGCACCCAAAAACCAATCGTTCAACTCCAAACCAATGCTCGCGGCCGCCCGGGAAAGCATGGCCGTCATCTCTGGATCGGACTGAGCCACAGCCGTATTCACACCCGAGGGTGGCAGCTGTGACGAGTCGTCACTTCCAGACGAATCAGACCCGCCTTGTGATGCTGCGATTGACATTGCATCTTCCTCTGGAGCGCCAAAGGACACCCGTGGGACCTCAAAGGACGGTCCCGCGGGGATCTCCTGAACGCTCGTGGGTTGCAACACTGGAGAAGGTGCTGCGGGGCACGGACGAATAGTCTGCGCTTTGTTCCACACAGTCACCCTCAGATCACCCTGGCCACCAGCCGAAGTAGAGCCTCTCGAGGAGGCGCTAGATCGGGGTGTGGATGAGGGGACTCTCACTCTTGCGAGATCATTGAGTCTCGATCTAAGTGTTGCGATGGTCATGTTCCCACAGAAAGAACATGACTCATCCACGAGCGCTGCTCTAGCGTGATTAAAGCCCAAACACACCAAGCAGCGCTCGGTGCCCATCAGAGTCAGACACCAGCCGACCGCAACCAGAAGTGCACGGGCGAGGCATCTTTAAAAAGACGTGCCGCGTGCAAGCTCTTTTTGTGATAGAAACTCAGTGCTGAATCGCCCGCGGAGAACACACTCGCTGGTAAACCACGCTCAGATAAGCAGGAAGTGTGCACTCGCCGGGAGATCACCGTCACACCAACACTGGAGAGTTGCTCGTCTCGTAAGAAGCTGACAATCAGAGATAGCTTAAGGAGTGAAGAATTACACTTGGCTCCGAAGCGAAAACATATCTGCCTGTTGCCGGCGTCCTCCTTTTATACCCACGAGGTGGGGCTGAGTTACGTCATGCAAATTCCGCAGACCCATGGCATTTCTTTGCCATTGGCTCGTTTTGTAATACTCGAAGTTGATAGGCTTTCTAAGCGAAACCCCATTCGTCGTCATCTGACGTAACTCGGAGTGACAACGAAAGGGAACCATATATTTTGTGAAACGATGATGTCATCAACCCACGTGTCGACCCTAGTCAGACACACTACGTCACGTAACAGCAACAACAACTGCGGACAACATGCTTGTGTTTGTGCTGCAGAAGCTGCTGAGCCTCTTTTATTTCTTTTTTATTTATTTTATTATTAACTTGACTGTATTCATATTTTATTTCTTTATTTTACTTTATTTATTTATATTTTCTTTCTTATGCTATGATGCTTGTCTGTTGTCTGATTAAGACATTTCATATTTTGTAACAGGCCATTTATGGTTGTTATTATTCATAAGGTTCTTGGTAAAAAAGAAGAAGATACTGAGCCTATTATTATTGTATACAGCATGCAAGGTTTATGCGCATGCTCCAGGTCTTTTCCATTTTTAGTGTATCTCTGTGGCAGAATTATAGCGCCACATAGTGGTCTGGGATGTATACAACATAGTTTTGAGTCGGTTTCAGTGGTTTCAAGTTTATGCAGATATTTCTTGAGAAGACAGCGTGGTTAAAAAAGATCAGATAAGGAAAGCTCTGGCTTCGTGTGGATGTGGCCTGAGAGTCATTGGTCATTCACACCTTGGTCTCAGGACTGAGGTGAACAATGGGCAAACGGGGATGGGATCAGTCTGTGATCATTGCCATGCTAATTTCATCATTCTTCCCTTCCATAAATAGTACCTGGTAATTGTCTTTGCAGGCTTGTCTCCTAGCCAACCTAGTTCATTGTTTGTGGAACTCCTTTTGGAGGTGTGAGTTTTAGAGTCCTGTCCTTTTCATCATGGCAGATGAAAGGGGACTTCTGTTGTGATGAGGGGAGTCTGCCCTCATGTTTATCTGCTGATCACTAGCACATTATGTTCAAAATATAGCACAAAATATTCAAAATGTACTGTATGCTGACTTGCTTTAATCTTCTAAACCTCGAAAAAAACCATGTGTGGCCTGAAAATGAGACCAAAAGGATTAACAAGAACATTATTTACTCATCCACAAACTGAAAAAAAAAGACTTGCGGGCAGCTCAATATCTCCACCCACCCTTATATTTATACAGTGTTTTATCATGAGAGCTCACTGATCGTCTACTTCATCATGACCATCCTCATCATCTCTCTGCTCCTGCTGGCCTCTCTGCTGCCACTCCTGACCTTCACTGGTGAGATTGATTATGTAACAGCTTATTACGATTTTTATCAGTGTGAAATTTGTATGGGCTGAATAAGTTGACTGACAGCACTATCTCTCCCAGCTCATGTGAATGTGGGTATAGTGAACGGCAGGGAAGCCAAACCCCACTCCAGACCTTACATGGTTTCTCTTCTGACAAATGGGCAACATGACTGTGGTGGATTCCTCATTTCTGATGAGTTTGTCTTGACTGCTGCACATTGCTGGAACGGGTAAGAGCTTGTTTAGTGTGAACTGCAATGTTAATGACTGCAGTGGAACCATACAGTGTATTATCGTGTGACATAAATTAACATTTCCAATATGCTCTTTATACAGATACGAAATTCTGGTTGTGGTTGGTGCTCATGACTTAAGGTCCAGCCAGAGCTCAGATGTCATTAGAGTGAAGTCCTACATCCAGCATCCAAACTATATACCCAGTCCTATTCAGAATGACGTCATGCTTTTGAGGGTAACAACCTGTAATACATTTTTTTCTTCAAAATAATATCTCAGGGATATCTCAAGTCAGGAAACAATAGCACAAAACACTATGTTTTAATATCTAGAAATATTACTGAAGTGATTTAAATCATTTGTAAATGGCTCTTTGACTCTGTTCCCTGTATTATGCTCTGTATGCTCTGTATAGAAACAATAACGGTGCAAAAAAGAAAACCTGAAAAATCATTGAAGCATTTTTGTGGTTATACCCAGCAGAAAATAAAGAGGCAAAATACTAAAGGCACCACCACTAATAATAATAATTAACTGGGCTTTTAAGGCTTCTGTACTAACCTCAACACAACAGTATAATCCACTGAACTTAAGTCTAATAAAAGACTGTCTATTAAAATGGTTTTATTTTTGAATTACAGCTAGAGAAAAAAGTCAAACTAAACAAAAACATTAAATGGATATCATTACCAAAGAAAGGAGAAGAAGTGGAAGCAGGTATTCTCTGTAGTGTTGCCGGTTGGGGACGACTGTGGACTAATGGTCCAGGGAGTTATCGTCTAATGGAGGCATTCACAACTACAAAAAATCAGGCAGACTGTCAGCGCAGATGGAGATCGAGCTTCTTGGCCTCACAGATGATCTGTGCATATGGCAGTGGTGGATCCTGCAAGGTATGTACAAAAGATGATTCACAGACTTTATGGTAATGTACAGACTGGATTCACTAGTGATGTGTTGATCTGTGTTTCTTAACAGGGGGATTCAGGAGGTCCTTTGGTTTGTGGAAACACTGCAGTCGGTGTCACATCTTTTGGAGTTAAAAATCTCTGCAATTCACCTGAACGTCCTAATGTGTATACTAAGATTTCAGCATATATTCAATGGATCGATGAACAAATGACATTTTAAGTGTCTACATGGAAAATAAAAAGGAATATATATATAAATATATATATATATATATATATATATATATATATATATATATATATATATATATATATTCTTTTTTTATATAACCCTTCTTTCAATAAAAATATCACATGGCAAGCATCAATTATACTCAAAGTGTTCTTATTGTCACAACCACACCCTCACTTTTCAGTTATGATTGTAGACTCATATATCATTGAATGGGGAAAAACTGAAATACCCAAAACTGTTGTTAAATTACAGTAATAAAAAACATATTTAAAAACAGGAATGATATCATAAACTGTGTTGCTTTAACTTTTATAAACTTTTATAAACTAAAATTATAAATTAACATTTTTTCAGACAGGTCCAAATAAAAACAATTCTTGAAAAAGCCTCCAGGATAAAATCAAGCACCTAGGCATGCAGACGATTCTCCAAACATTTGTGAAAGAATGGGTCGCTCTCAGGAGCTTAGTGAATTCAAGTGTGGTAACGTAATAGGTTGCCACTTGTGCAATGAGACCATTCGTGAAATTTCCTCACTATTAAAGGGGCAGTTCACCCAAAAATGAAAATTCTGTCAGTATTTACTCACTCTCATGTTGTTCCAACCCGGTAAGACCTTCGTTCATCTTCAGAACACGAATTAAGATATTTTTGATGAAATCTGGATCACTCCTCCATACTAGTCCATAGGCTTCTTGAGGGATTGAAACTTGCCGGCCTCGAAAAGTTATTAAAGACAACGTAAAAATAGTCCAAGTGACTACAGTGGCTCAATATTAAGTTTATCAAGTGACGAGAATACTTTTTGTGCGTAAAAACAAACAAAAATAACAACTTTATTTCAACTATTCATTTCCTTCTCTTTGGGCCTCTAGTCAGTTAAACTAGTGTAATTGTGTAGAGCTACGTCACACGTAGGCTTACTATTGGCCGACGCTGGTCATGTGGGTGATGCGTGTGACGTACAACAACAGATCATACGCTGTTAAACTAGTAACCTGACTTGAGGCCCAGAGAGAAGGAAATTAATAGTTGAAATAAAGTCGTTATTTTTGTTTTTTTTGCGCACAAAACGTTTTCTCATCGTTCTCGACCCCCGGAGATGTTCGATCAGTGTCATGCTTTCCTTCCTTCAAGAAGGACAGCGAAGGCTGTCTCCCTCCACCCTGAAAGTCTATGTTGCCGCTATTGCCACACACCATGACCCAGTCGAAGGTAAGTCTGTGGGGAAGCACGACCTGATCGTCAGGTTCCTGAGAGGAGCGAGGAGACTGAATCCTCCTCGCCCTCCTCTCGTTCCCTCTTGGGACCCATCAGTGGTTCTAACTGCCCTGCAGAGTGCGCCCTTTGAGCCGTTGCAATCAGCAGAGCTTAAGTTCCTGTCAATGAAGACAGCGCTGGTTGCATTGGCCTCCATCAAGAGGGAAGGGGACCTGCACGCATTCTCCGTTGACGAAGCGTGCCTGGAATTCGGGCCGGCTTTCTCTCATGTGATCCTGAGACCCCGGCCTGGATATGTGCCCAAGGTTCCTACCACTCCCTTCCGGGACCAGGTGGTGAACCTGCAAGCGCTGCCCCTGGAGGAGGCAGACCCAGCCTTGGCACTGCTCTGTCCAGTACGCGCTCTCCGCGCCTATGTAGACAAGACGCAGTGTTTCAGGACCTCAGACCAGCTCTTTGTCTGTTATGGTGGGAAGCTGATGGGAAAGGCTCTCTCCAAGCAAAGGTTGTCTCACTGGATAATGGACGCCATTGCTTTGGTATACCAGCAGCAAGGTCGACCGTGCCCCCTTGGTGTGACTGCCCACTCCACCCGGAGTGTGGCATCCTCTTGGGCTCTAGTGTATGGCGCCTCGCTAAGAGACATCTGCAGAGCTGCTGGCTGGGGAACACTGAAACACATTCGCCAGATTCTACAATCTCCGAGTGGAGCCAGTGTCCTCTCTTGTACTCGCTTCAACCAGCTAGTACCGGACCCGCTCAGGTGTCTTCGCCTGCTCACCATTCCACTCCACAGCCTGGATACGTGCGAAATTCTCCTCAGGTGAGCTTCCCGAAAGCCCTGAGTTCCTCCAGCACTCCTGACGTCGGCGCCAGTGTCTTTTGCCTGCGCGTCGGATAGGTGCCTCCCGTGTGCATGGTCCCTCCCCTGAGAGACCCCCATAAGTGTATTTCCACTGTAAGCCTCTCTGAGCATGTGTCTTTCCCTTTGCAAGCCACCGTGCCATCCCTGGGGTTGAAATATTCCACCTGCGGCTGGACACCCCAGCAGGGGTCGACCGATATAAGATTTTCAGGGCTGATGCCGATACAGATTATTAAAGATCAAGTAGACCGATAACCGATATTTTAAAACCGGTATATAGCCTATTTCTGGTGTAAAAATGTAAGTTAATGTCAAAATTAAGAATAACAAAGAGTTTTGACAAATACTTTCTTTAAATTATTTTAAACATATCTTTAAATCTGAGAACTGTTAATAATAACATTATTATTATTATTATTATTAATTACATGTTTAGGGCCCTATGAAAAAACAAACTTTTATTTTGACGGGTTGCCGTGGAGATCTTTGAGTTTCTGTGTGTTTATGATATGACGATAACTTTTCTCAGTTGAAGCTTTAAAAAGCTCATGAAGTGACTAAGCGGCTCTGGAGATGATGTTTATGCAATAATGTCCTCATATAATGATGCGGCTGAGGCTGAAAACAGCGCAAGCGTCGCGCGTGCTCCAGTTTGTGTGTGTGGTAAATGCAGTAGACTACGAATCGCTGCAGATGAGAGCAGCTGAGTATCTATTCATCAAGCCAACGCGCAACAATCGCAAATCAAAGTGAAAGAAATTCGCAGACACATAACACACAATCATCTTCATTAAAAGTAAATAAACTAAATGATCTTACCATGTGCCATTGCCGTTCTCTCCTATCGTGGTCTTTAATTTTGAAATTAGCTGATGATCAATAAATACCAGCTCATTTCTGTTGATTTCGGTGACATGAACTCCATTAAATCTGCGTATAGCGCGGGAATTGAAGATCGGATTTATATCTATTTTGTGAAAACACATTTATTGATCAGTCACTGATGAAGTGACCAGGTGTAAACAGGCCCCTAGACGTGACGCGGTGCTGCGCTTCTTGTCCGGTGTGCGACCCCCTTTAGTCTCAGTACCTGCCCTTATAAAAAACAAATTTAATGTATTCAGCATCATATTTTCTCACCACACAATTTGCAGCTTTTGCTTGCACAGGTCTGTCTCCCACATCTGCGTTTCTTTTCAGAAAACGATCCATATAACAGTAATGTAATGTTACATCTGATCGAACAAACGTTCAATCTGATGTTGTGACGTGATTGGTGTTGCGGTATTTAAACATAAATTAGCTTTTAGATAATGCATCATGACTTGACATGAGGGTTTTTGATCATATAAATTCATAAGAACAATCAGATAATTAGAAAATAACTAGATTTGTCAATAAAAAAAAAAAAATTCGGGGTAGCTTACCACTGCCTACACGGCCCACCAGATGACGCTCCGAGGCCTACTAGAGGGCCACGGCCCACCACTGGCTGAGAATCACTGGTGTAAAGCACGCCGCCACTGGACTCTAGAGCAGTGGAGAAGTGTTCTCTGGATTAACGAAGCACGCTTCTCTATCTGCCAATCCAATGGACAAGTCTGGGTTTGGCGATTCCCAGGAGAATGGTACTTGCTTGTAAAGTTTGGTAGAGGAGGTATTATGGTGTGGGGTTGTTTTTCAGTGGTTGGGCTTGGCCCCTAGTCCCAGTGTAAGGAACTCTTAATGCTTCTGCATACCAAGACATTTTGGACAATTACATGATCCCAACTTTGTGGAAACAGTTTGGGGATGGCCCCTTCCTGTTCCAACATGCTGCGCATCAGGGCACAAAGCAAGGTCCATAAAGACATGGATGAGCGGGTTTGGTGTGGAGGAACTTGACTGGCCTGCACAGAGTCCTGACCTCAACCCGATAGAACACTTCTGGGATGAATTAGAGCATTGACTGCAAGCCAGGCTTTCAACATCAGTGCCTGATCTCACAAATGCACTTCTAGAAGAATGTTAAAAAATTCAAACACACTCCTAAACCCTGTGGAAAGCCTTCCCAGAAGAGTTGAAGCTATTATAGCTGCAAAGGGTGAGCCAACTCCATATTAAACACTACAGATTAAAAATGGGATGTTTTTAAAGCCCACTTTACATGAAATACCATCATCAACACTGAAGAGAACTTCAGCACTCCAGAGAAACCTTCCCAGAACAGCATCATGATCGTCTCTTTGCTTTTGATAGTCACCCTGCTATCTGAGCCTTCCTGTTAAGTCTGATGGAAAATGGAAAACTTCTTTTATATCATGCATTCTACATTTAACATAAATTTAGAACAACACTTTTAATGGGCATTTTATGTATTTTTAGAATTGCTATCACTACACTCAATAACTTGATCTGAAGGAACATTTAGTCAAATCTATTTCTAATATAACCAACCTAAACAAATGCGGTGGCTTCCTTGTGTCTGAACAGTTTGTCATGACGGCTGCACACTGCTTTACAGAGTAAGGTTTTATTGTTCAGTTAGAATTTTGAGTCCCACACTGCTCCAAAAGGGTCTTCACTTGGTGTGACTACTTCCAAAATGATGATAGTACCCAACGTAGTATGTACATGACTTCTAGTGAGTCAGCCCATTATAAACTCAAAAATGTGTTTTTACTTAAATCGAAACCAAAGTTACCCAGGTAAAGTTGAGTAAAATATTTGTGGCTTTGCAATGGAAGCATCATAACCAAGTAAGCTAATACAATATGGTTCTAAATTCATATTGTTAAAGGACAAGTATAAATGCAAAACTCAGTTTTGAACAGTCCTTATTTACCACTAAAACGCATGTTTTCTTCCTCATCTTGACAGAGGTAAGAAACCGTTGTGGTTGGAGCTCATGATCACATTTGTTCTAGCCACATAGAAGTTAAGTTCTACCACATCCACCCTGGGTATGAGTCTAAGAGTCTGCTAAATGACTGAGATAGGTTTTTCTGGGAAAACTGCACTAAAACAAATGTGTTCTTAACCATGTTAAAAAAAATTGAGGAATAGAAAAATCTGATTTATTCGACTGAATGTTAATTTTGCAAGTGATGAAATGTTTTCATTCAGACAATGATGTCTGGATGTCTGATATCTGGTGTATCTACAATTTTGCCTTATGTAATTTGTGTGTTTTTTAGGGGTTCAAATTACAAAAAAACAAACAAAAAAATATGTATATAAGTATAGATGCATTCTGCACTTTAAATGAGTGCACCTCACAAAATTACTGTTATAAACATGAACCTCGTCTGAAAGGCAAAGGGGGAGGTGTTGCTGTAATTTATAGTAATATTTTCAAAATTACTAAGAAGTCTTGTTTCAAATATAATTCTTTTGAAGTGTTGGTGCTTAATGTAACAATATATAGTGCAAATGATAAATCCCCTTTAAGATTTGTGCTGGCTACTGTATACAGGCCACCAGGACACCATACAGACTTTATCAAAGAATTTGATGACTTTCTATCAGAGTTAGTACTGGCTGCAGATAAAGTCCTGATTGCTGGTGATTTTAATATACATGTAGATAATGAAAAAGATGCATTGGGATTGGCATTTAAAGACATTCTCAACTCTATTGGAGTTAGACAACACGTGTCAGGACCTACTCATTGTCGTAATCATACTCTAGATCTAATATTATTACAATGAATCAATGTTGATGTTGTTGAAATTCTGCAGCAGAGAAATTACATCTCAGATCATTATCTAGTCTCGTGTAAACTTCATTTAGCCAAGATTGCAAAGCCGACTCTGTTACAAGTATGTTAGACCTATCACTTCTGGCACAAAAAATTGCTTTATCAATAATCTTCCTGATCAGTTTCATCATCTCAGCATCCCAGATAGCTTAGCAGAACTCGATATTGCGACAGAAACTTTTAACTATCTCTTTTCCAGCACTTTAGACACAGTTGCTCCATTGCGATTAAAGAAGATCAAAGAAAATGGTCCAACGCCATGGTACAACGAGCACACTCAGGCCCTAAGGAGAGCAGCCAGAAAAATGGAGCGAAACTGGAAGAAATCAAAACTAGAGGTATTTCGCATTTCATGGAAGGAGAGCTCTATTGCATACAGAGAGGCCTTAAAAACAGCTAGATCTGCTTAGTTTTCAACCATATTAGAAGAAAATAAACAAAACACTAGGTATTTATTCAAAACAATTGCTAAACTGACGAAAAATAAAGTTTCAAGCCCAGAAGTTTGCAAGCAGCACAACAATAATGACTTTATGACCTTCTTCACTTATAAGATTGATAATATCAGAAAAAAAATTATAACTATGCAACCGTCTACTACAGTATCGCAGCAGACAGTGCATTGTAGTCTCACTGACGAAAAATTCGATTCATTCATTGCTATAGGAGAGGAAGAATTTTCTAAACTCGTTAATTCATCTAAATCAACAACATGTATGTTAGACCCTATACCGTCTAAACTATTGAAAGAGATGCTTCCAGAGGTCATAGATCCTCTTCTCAATATCAATAATTCATCTTTGTCATTAGGATACGTACCGAAAACTTTTAACCTGGCTATGATTATACCACTTGTTAAAAAAACGCAACTTGATCCTACAGAATTAGCCAATTACAGGCCGATCTCAAATCTACCTTTTCTGTCAAAGATACTAGAAAAGGCAGTATCCTCACAACTATGTTCCTTTTTAGAAAGAAATGGTATCTGTGAGAATTTTCAGTCAGGATTTAGACCATACCATAGTACTGAGACAGCTCTCATTAGAGTCACACATGATTTGCTCTTATCATCCGATCGTGGTTGGTGATCGCTATTGGTGTTACTCGATGTTAGTGCTGCATTTGATACTATTGACCACAACATTATTTTAAATAGACTCGAAAATGATGTTGCCATTTGTGGAATTGCATTAGCATGGTTTAAATCATACTTATCTGACCATTATCAGTTTGTAGCAGTAAATGAAGAGATGTCTTATCGATCAAAAGTTCAGTATGGCGTACCACAAGGCTCAGTACTAGGATCGTTGCTGTTCACTCTGTACATGCTACCCTTAGGAGATATTATAAGGAAGCATGGCATTAGTTTTCACTGTTATGCTGATGATACTCAGCTCTATATTTCTTCACACCCTGAAGAAACTTACCAATTCACCAAATTAACGGAATTCATTGCTGATATAAAAAATTGGATGACTAGTAATTTCCTACTACTTAACTCTGAAAAAACTTCCTCACGTAATAACCTAGAATAATGTCTAAAACTTGATGGCTGCTCTGTCAAGTCCTCGTCATCGGTTAGGAACCTGGGTGTGCTCTTTGATAGCAATCTTTCATTTGAAAGTCACATGAATAGTGTGGCGAACAGGACGGCCGAGGGACGTGAGAGAACGGCGCGAGGCCGGTGGTGCGATTGATAATGAGCAACACCTGTGAGCACACCGGTCTCGCATCTCTCACGGAGGAGCGGAAGCATAAAGGAGGAGCGACGACGTTGATGATCGAGAGAGGAACAGGCCTGTGTTTTAGTTGTGTTTTTGTTTTATTTTAGCCAGCAGTCGTCCGCGAGGGGCTGCTGGCCGTTATGTTTATTTTTGGTAAGCCAGCAGTCGTCCGCGAGGGGCTGCTGGCGGTATTTTAGTTTGTTTATTTTATTTTAAATAAAGTATATATTGATTGTTCGCCGGTTCCCGCCTCCTTCTTCCCTGAACATTGCTACAAATAGTATCTGTAAAACCGCATTTTTTCCATCTAAAAAATATATCTAAATTACGTCATATGCTCTCAAGGACAAATGCAGAACAATTAGTCCATGCGTTCATGACATCAAGGCTAGATTATTGTAATGCTCTTATGGGTGGTTGCCCTGCAATTAAATTTTTAATTGAGCTTCCAATACTATAGTATTTTATATTGAGAAAGTTTATAAATGATGAGACCGGGAAATCTCTGCAAACGGTAGGGGTTCCCAGCGGGATATTCCTGACTGTCCCGTCTCAGTACGAGTAGGCCATGCCTTTCCTGTTCTCGTGTCTCACCAGGTGAAACTCATGCTGAGCAAGTTTGAACACCTGCTATTTTATTACTGAGACCGTTTGTCTTGGAGTGCTTGTCTCAGTACGAGAAGTCCTGCACCGTCCTTTTCTCGTGTGTCATGCTGAGCAGGTTCCAAAACCTGTATACCTCATTTACATTTGCTTTGTTTCAGAGAAGTCTCCACCTATATGTAATCCGTTCCCTTAGTTAGACTTGACTTGGGTAAGATTTTGGACGAAGAAGACTACAGCAAATAAAGAATCCTGCTTAAAAGATACCCCCAAGTGTCCTGGTTTTCAGTTCTGAGTTTTTCTACACTTAAGAAGAAGAAGGTTTACAACAACGCTTAATAAACAAACTACAGCTGGTCAAAGATGCAGCCGCTAGAATTCTTACCAGAACCAGGAAGTATGACCATATTAGCCCGGTTCTGTCAACCCTGCATTGGCTCCCTATTAAACATTGTATACATTTTTAAATATTGCTAATTACTTACAAAGTACTAAATGGTTTAGCTCCCCAGTACTTGAGCAAGCTCTTAACGCATTATAGTCGGTCATGTCTATTGCGATCTCAAAATTCTGGCCAGTTGATAATACCTGGCTAGAATATCAAAATCGACTGCTGGCGGTAGATCCTTTTCCTATTTAGCACCAAAACTTTGGAACAATCTTCCTAAAATTGTCAGGGAAGCAGACACAGTCTGTCAGTTCAAATCTAGACTAAAAACACATATCTTTGGCTTAGCATACACATAACACATTATAGACTTCTATAATTCGATGTTAGGCTGCATAGTTTAGATCAGCCGGAACCGGGAACACTTCCCATAAATCCTGATGTACTTTGTACATCATAAGACAGATGGCGTCTACGCTAATATTTGTCTCTCTGTTTATCCCGAGGTTTACCGCAGTTCACCGGATCCAGGCCGTTTCCGGATCTGATGAAGGAACTGCGCCTGGACACGACGACAATGCAGTCCTGAAGTGTCACTAGTCTCTCCCTTGTGAAGGCTTCCTTCCCTTTACCTCTGTACTTATAAAACGTTGTCGGGATAATTCCGATTCACGTGGCTACGCGGAAGCGATAAAAAATTCTCAGAGCCACCAGGGACTGTTTTATGCCAATGAGCGGCCGGATCGCATTAAAGAATTTTCTGTTAATCATGATAAATCATGTAAATCATGATTTCTTAATAAGCTGTGCACCAGGCTGACTGACATTCATATTGAATTTCGAGCTGGTGTTAATATTATTGGATTGAAATTTTATATATTATATAATCTGTTAAACCACTGAGCTGATGTTAAACTTTAAAATCAAAACATTTAGTACCCATTCTTTATGTAATAATACCATTCTGATGCAGTGTTTTTCACATCATGTCTCTGTTCATGGTATTTAACACTCAATTATATATTTTGAAATATTGTCTTGCACTGTCGATATTGATTCTGATTACTTCCGTGTGACTGATCAAGCTATAATATGTAGATAGTATGACTAACAAAATGCTTTCTCTGTGTCCAGATTTGACTGTAATGAAAAACTGATACTAAATCAACATGAACTCAACTTTGACAAAAGTAACTAATTATGTGTGAATAAAAACCCAGCAACCAGGGAATACACAGCATAGATATGTTTAAAAACAGCCATGTAGTGGTTACACGATTGCATTGCAGGTGATAAATGGTACATAATTTAGAGATGCTCTTATGTTAAAGGGAAAAAATATTATTGTAACTCATTTTAGTAAAATAATAATAATAATTCTGGAATCCCCCTGATCAGTAGACAGGTGAAATTATGCATGCAGTAGTGCAGATACTAGGCCTACATTAAGCATCAAGATTACAAACTGATATAGCCTGATGAGGAGGAGGATGATGATGAGCAGGGTACATGCACTGAATACACAGAAATTTCCTTTCTTAACACACCAGCTCGAATTCAGTTTTGGCTCATATAGTCAGCCTAATGGTGCACAGACTATTAAGCAATCATGATGTATTTATTTATTTATTAATTCATTTGTTCATTTATTTATTTATTTAACATGTATGTGTGCATTAAAAGTACCATTTCGGCAATGTGAACATTTCTGAGCCAAATGAAGATAAAGATGTGTTCTGGTGACTGGCGTGTTTATTGAAGCAATCAGATCAGAATAAATCGAGTGTCGTCGAGAAGCTCATCTGATTGGCTACATGATGAAGGTGGACCCGCCCTCCTCTTCGCACTTGCAAAACTCAGTGAGTGAGAGAATCGTGCCAAAACTGGAAGCGCAGGAAAAAGAAAGACGCAACTGTACAAATCGGGTTATTTCGGAAACTTTATGCCTCATGCACACAAGTCATGTACACATTTGCATCAGTTATTTTTTTTTACACAAAGTTTGATTTTACGCAATTAATCTGTTTTGAAGTTCCTGCCTCTGTTGTTTTCGGTTGCAAATTGCTGTTCACAGGCTTGCAGTGCTTTTGGCCGCATTTGTGCGCAAAAAACGTGCCAAAAGTATAAGCGCGGAAAAATGAAAGTCTGAAGAATACAGATCCTATTTATTTTGCATTAGCATGAAGCTGTAGCTTCAAAATACATGAATTACACTTACTAATAACAGTTAAATTCTGCAATATTTTTTTCTTACACTTGAAGGGCGATTTACACCTTACAAATCTCTTCTTGCACATGCAAATTTAATTTAAGCTTTCAATCTTATGTACACTTTGTCTTGTTCTTGTTTACTAATTATTGCACAGGGCGTGCAGTTATCAATAAGGAGACGTACAGCGAGTACCGAACAAAGTTTTAACTTTTATTAGCTAACGTGCAGCCGGCAGCCGCTTTCACATGTTCACTAGGACCAACCCTCCTGGCGCAAAACCAATATTCCCTAGCAACCTTGCTGGGGCGCCGTAAACGAGTGTTGCAAATATTCAGTGCTTACCTGAATATTACATCCCCTTTGATTTGAAAAATAAAAACACATTAAGTCAATGCAGTATGCATACTCTAATCACTGAAACATTACTCTAGCCTAAACACAGAGGTTGCTGCATTTCACAAAACATCTAGACACCTCTGACACTTATGCACAATATGCAACAGTACTTAGGAACAAAACGTCCATTATTCTCTGACAGCCCATACCAGATCTTAGATTCCATTTCTCTCATAGGGGCAGCTATCCACCTACACCCCAGACGAATTACCAATCACAAATCAAGGATTGCTCTAGGTCGCACTGCTCGACCCGATCTGGTATAGTATTGTGTGGGCTGGATCTCACTGTCATTTGAATGCTGTGCTGGTACTTCAGTGTGTATCTGAAGCATTGATGAGCCAGTGCTGTTTTGCTCTTCCTCTAGGTTTGCAGAAACGCAGGTATTTTCGACAGGATCCTCTTTTGTGCTGACAAGATGAGGACGGTTTCTGTGATACTCCCGACCATCTGAAAGTGCGAACATGATAGGATCTTTGTGTATTGGCAGGGTGTAAAACAACAGCTGGTTTCCAAAGTCCGTGCTCTTGAATGCGAACACATTGTCCAGTGTGAAGCTGTGACAGTGGACGAGTCGAGCGATCATAGTACTTTTTCTGATGCTGCTGCTGTTTTACTCTTTTGGAGTGTGCCTCTTTGAAACTGACAATTTCAGATAGGAGCTGCTTAATGGTGGTTGGCAGTATGGATCTCAGTCTGCGACTCATGAGAAGCTGGGCAGGTGACTTGAAGTTGTCAACAGGTGTATTCCTATACTCTAACAAACTGAGATGGGGATCTTTCCTGTCCATCTTGGCTTTTGTCAAGATCGATTTTGCGATCTGCACAGTCTTCTCAGCCAAACCATTGCTCTGGGGGTAATGAGGGCTTGTGGTGGTGTGCATGAAACCCCATGTCTTTGCAAAGTCTTCAAACTTCTTTGCCCCGAAATTGTGGACCATTGTCGGAGACCACTTTCTCTGGAATGCCATGTCTTGCGAAAATGACTTTGAGTTTGCTGATGACAGTGGAAGCATGGTCGTGCTGAGTTTGTCCAATTCAAAGAAGCGGCTATAGTAGTCTACTGTAACCATGTATTCTTCGCTGTTCCAGGTAAAGAGGTCTGAAGCTATCACCTGCCATGGTCTGGTTGGTATTTCGTGAGGAATCATGAGCTCCCTGGTGTTTGAACAGCATCGTTCCAGGCAGGTATCGCATCTTTCGACCATGTGTTCTATTTGTTTACACATTCCTGGCCAGAATAGCACATCTCGTGCTCTTTCCTTCGACTTCTCTATGCCCATGTGAACGACGTGAATGCGTGTGAGCATATCTTCTCTGAGTGAGGAGGGTATGACTATCTTCTCACCTTTGAGAATGATTCCGTTGGTCAATGACAGTTCATCTCAGAAATTCCAAAAGTCGCTAATGTCTGCAGGGCATTTTCTCCTCTCTCCAGGCCATCCATCCAGAATCACCTGTCTGAGCTGGACAAGCTGGCTGTCTTACTCAGTCTCAGCACGGATCTGATGCAGCCTTGTGTCACTGACAGGTAAGCTTTAGTATACCATGTGAACCTGCAAGTCCATTCCCCCACTGAGATTGTCGTGCTCTGTCTCTATGAACTTTCTAGAGAGGGTGTCTGCCACAGGAATCTCCTTTCCTTGCCGGTGTGTGATAGTGATATCATATTTCTGGAGTTGCAGGATCCTTCTTTGAAGTCGCGGCATCACAGCTTCAAGCGGCTTGTGATCAGACTCCACTATGACTTTTCGGCCATATACGTACTGATGAAAGCGTTTGCAGCCGAATAAGACTGCGTAGAGCTCCTTCTCTATTTGGGCATAGCTAACTTCACATTCGGTCAGTGATCTCGAAGCATAGCTGATCGGCTTCCTGTCCTGCAGCAGGACTGCACCGAGGCCGTATTTTGATGCATCCACTTGAAGGTGCAGTTCTTTCTGTGGGTCATAGTACACAAGCACTGGTCCAGGTTCCTTAGTTATGAGATCTTTCATTTTTTGGAATGTGGTGTCGTGCTGGGAATCCCATATGAACTCGCTGGACTGTTTGAGCTGCTGACGAAGTGGTGCATTAATGTCCGATAAGCAGGGTGCAAACTTAGACAGGTAATTTACCATTCCCAGGACTGTTTCGAGCTCCGCTTTGCTCTTTGGTGGCTCCATGTGCTTGATCGCTGAGACCTTTTCAGGGTCTGGCCTGACTCCTTCAGCGGATAAGCAGTGTCCGAAGTAGCGAACCTCAGAGGCACTCACAATGCTTTTCTCTTGGTTGAGCTTCACCCCTTTCTCAAGAGACCTTTGCATGTAAGTTGTCGTTATGTTCCGTTTTGGTTCGCCTGTAAACGAGGATATCATCGACGATTGCAACGACACCATTTAGGCCTTCATATGTCTCGTCGATTTTTCGTTGAAATTCATCCTGAGCTGAAATGATGCCAAATGGAAGACGACGAAATCTGTATCAGCTTGGACAATTCTTCGGTTAGTTTTATTGCCCAGTACCCTGAACGGGCATCTAAAACACTGAAGTATTTTGCACCCGTTTGTTTGGGCATGATGTCTTCTATCGTTGGCAATGGGTAGTGTGGACGCTTGATAGCTTTATTGAGATCGCGGGGATCCAGGCATATTCTGAGTTTGCCGGTTCTCGGTTTTACCACGACCACAAGTGCGTTCACCCAGTCGGTGGGCTCTGTTACCTTGACTATGACTCCTTGTTTTTCCATATTTTGCAGCTCTTCTTTCAGTCTGCCACGTAGAGCCAGAGATATCCTTCTCGGTGGGTAAACAACTGGAGTTGCATTGGGTTTTAAATGGATTGTGCACTCCCCTGGGAATAATCCAATGCCATCGAATACATCAGCATATTCCTCCATGATGGACTTGTCCTCTTTAAGTGTGTTCACTGAGAGCACTAGCTTGATTAAGTCCAGGTCCAGGCTTGCTTTTAGACCTAACACAGGTGGTGCTTGGGTGTTGACTATGTAAAAGTTCATCAGTGTTTCTCTGTCTTTGTAACTGCACAGCAACACACATGTCCCTTTTACTGTGAGCATTTGACCAGTGAGGCTGTGCTTAGTCGGTGTGATTATGCACTGATCTTTTGGCATATTAAATGTGGCAGGCGAATGACATTCACCTGTGCTCCGGTGTCCAACTTGAAACTAACTTCAGTTTTTCCTTCTCCCAGCAGTATGTCAGCAAATGCTTGTTCCGTGTCACATGACTTTTGCAAGACTGCATCCACGAAAAACTCTGCATGTGGGTCGTCTTCATCATGTGAAGCCTCTTTGCTCACTGCATGAAGATTCCTTTTGTAAACAGACTGACACACTTTGGCGAAGTGGTTGGGTTTCCCGCATTTGCCACATTGTTTACCTTTTGCAGGGCATTTTCCAGAAGGACTGTGAGCCTGGTTGCCACAGTAACCGCAATTCCTGCCGCGCTCCGCGATGTCATTGCTGCTCCAATGAAAAGCTTTCATTCCAGCTTTTACTGTTCGTTTCTGTGACTCTTTCTGCGAGATAACTGCGTGCACTACTTGATCGCGGGGGTTGTATGCGCTGTTTGCAAACGTTTTGAGCTGAGCTTGTGCAAATTCGTGTGATCTGGCTATCTTGTCTAACGTTAACTCCGAGCCGCTGGCTCCTTGAATTCGCTCATGAAATTTATATCTGGTGAAATCTGTGTTTGTTTTGGGCTTCACGTATGCTTCGTATTTGTCGTAATATGTTTTCAGTACCTTTGCTTCATCTGTTGTCAGCGCCCAAGTGTTGAAGATATCTCTTCCTTTCTCTCCTATCCACAGGAGCAAATAACTGCACTTTTCGTCTTCACCTCGTGTCTTTAACGGACCTGCGAACATGAGCTCTGCATGCTGTCTGAACTTACGCCATGCATCTGGTAAGTTAGACGATTCCCAATTCATGTGCGGCGATGGTACTGCTGCAAAATCCATTTTAAATACTTTTCTTCGGACACCATGTCTTTTTCTTGTTTACTAATTATTGCACAGGGCATGCAGTTATCAATAAGGAGACGTACAGCGAGTACCGAACAAACTTTTAACTTTTATTAGCTAACGTGCAGCCGGCAGCCGCTTTCACATGTTCACTAGGACCAACCCTCCTGGCGCAAAACCAATATTCCATAGCCACCTTGCTGGGGCGCCGTAAACCAGTGTCGCAAATATTCAGTGCTTACCTGAATATTACACACTTTCACAAATCTTACCCTGCGCATGCGATTCTTTATGTCATCATCCTCAATACCTCATCATACTCAAGGATTTCCCTTCCATCAGGACAAAACGCTTAACGTAGCTTAATGGACTAATACAGTGATATAAAAGACCAAACTCGCACCTTGTTGGGGAAGTATGCCTACAGACATGTTAATATTCCTACATACATGATTAATCTGGGAATGGTCATAGAACTTCCATATTGTGTTCCTATATTGTTAGTTTAACTGTAACTTAAGTCGCTTTGGATAAAAGCGTCTGCTAAATGACTAAATGTAAAATTGGCTTGACATTCGCACATTTAGGGACCGTCTCTAAAGTAACATTGGTAGTCCTATAGCCCTAAACGTTTCTAACTTCAATAGCAAACTTCAATTTATTTGAATAAATTGCGCATTATGCCTGACACCTACATGAACACTTTACAGTTGGTTTTATGACTGCAAGTCGTTCTCTTCAAATGCTATTGAAGTTAGAAACGTGTATACCAATGTCGAATGTAACTTTAGAGATGGTCCCTAAATGTGAGTGTCCAAAGTCAAGCCAACTTATACCAGTATCACTGAGAAACGCTCAGCTTTAAACTTTGCGCGTTAAGTTCATATTCTGAGTCCTTCTGCTTGCCTGCGAGTTTGGTCTTTTATATCACTGTATTAGTCCATTAAGCTACGTTAAGCGTTTTATATGTCCAGCAGGGGAATCCTGACGTATTGAGGGAAACCCTAGTAGCATACAGCATGCAGCACAATCGCCAACTAAACAACCAATATTTCAAACTCAAATGTAACATTGGATCTGTAGGCCTAAACATCCTCATCGGGCGAATAACATTATAATCTCATTCACGGTAGAGATGCATGTAGGCTACACAGGAAAAGTTATCGTGAAGACACTGAATTTCACATAAAACATAATAATCACAGATACACTTACATTGTTGTAAATGAGTTTTTATGAATGAATGGCTTGCTCTAACTGTTGCTCTGGTCTTCGTCAACAACACACGCTTGCACCTCCTGCTGGTGATGTGGACTAACAGCAGATGGAGATTATGCTCGGTAATCTACTGCTTTTCCAGTAGTTCCTGGATGTCAACGTTGAATTTACTGTCGAATTTGAACCACTGAATTTGTGGAAGCGAATTTGCAAAGCGAAATAAAATGGACTGAAAACCGCCAGTTGAATATTATAGGTTGTATAATATTGAAGTGAAATATGAAAGGTGTATGGATTATTGAAATTTTATTAATGAAAATGTGTTTGAAATGTTTTGAATTTAAATATTCACAGCTTAAATATTCAACCATGCTAAATTTCAGGCCATAAAAATGCAAGCCCTAAAAATACAATGCATTAAAATACAAGCAGGGTTAATGCAATGCATATTTTTTTTCAAGTCGTACAATTCAAAAGCCTTTTTGTTTCAAAAACATATGGCATTATTTTACTTCCATAGTTTGTCATCCAGTTTACTGTATAAAGTATATACTTTATACAGTAAACTGGATGACAAACTATGGAAGTAAAATAATGCCATATGTTTTTGAAACAAAAAGGCTGTTGAATGGAGATCCAGTTGACTTTGTTGTTCTTTTTGAGCTGTATATATATACAGCTCAAAAAGAACAACAAAGTCAACTGGATCTCCATACCAAAGAAAGATAAAGACATCAAGGCCAAGGCCCAATGCAGTGTTGCAGGATGGGGGGGGGGGGGGGGGGGGGGGGGGGGGGGGGGGGACTTATGGAGGCTGATGTCACAATCTTTGATAAAAAGCATGTCAGAAGTACTGGGGGAAAACATACTCCACCTCAGGGATGGTGTGTGCAGGAGGTCATGGAGGATTTTTTCAGGTACAAAGTATATTCTGGAGACATCATAAATAGTGTAGCAGTTCAGGATTTTATTCACACCCTGTATCTTTCTCCACTTCTCAGGGTGATTCTGGAGGACCATTGGTGTGCAACAAAGTTGTCGTTTCATTCAATCAGCTAAAGAACTGTGACTCACCTACATAACCCAATGTCTACACCAAGATTTCCAAATTTATGCCTTGGATTATTTTTGGAGGTGTGAAGCAAGAACTTAATTGACAAACATTTTATTTCCTAAAAACACACTGTCGATTGTATGTGTGGATTTTTGGAGATCATGTGACAAACACCAAACACTTTTCAGTTGAAAGATTAGCTCAACACTTCTCAGCAGGCTTGGTTTCCTGTGGGGGGCTTCGTATCGCATGTGGTCAGACACCCTGTGAGAAACACTCTAGTTTGCAAAGACATCTGAAATAGAAAATAGAATTAGTCATGAGACTCATAATAGATTACAAAAGGTCTATTCTTACTGGAAGCACATGAAAATGTAGGCTACATGTTAACTCACACACCTGTCATGACACTTCTACAGTAAAATAAATAAATAAATAAAATAAATATAAAATGTGTTATTTTTAGTATTGTAAGCCCAAGATTTTCTGATAAGACTGAACACAAGAGCTCTCACAAGGAAGACACCATGCAACAAAACAATAAACCTGCTAATCTGAATAAAAGACCGTAAAGAAAGCCATATGCTCAAATACCTCTCAACTCATTCATAAGCTCTACCATCTTGGGGCATATGAAAGTATTTCACTGAAAGTAGACTGGATGTCAGAAGCTTGCTATTTCATGATTTTAATTATTTCATGTCTGGTATCATTTTCAATGTCTCAGTGTGATTGATAAAATGGTCTCAATTTCACAACAGTCACTTATATTATGAGAAAGATTGAAAAAATTAAAATAATTCTGTTCTGCTGTTAAAGGTGTGTGGCTCTCACAAGGTCTCTGTGGAGAATGCTTTCCTATCCCTGACCAAAGTCATTTTATATTAGGCCACATGGTAGCATTTGGACAACTCTATACATTTCAAATCTACTTAAATGGGGAACAGAAATCTTTAAAATTGTTGGTGAAGAATTTTTTAGACTTTTGAAATGTTCATTGTTGAACATCATCGAAATGTTAATGTGAAACAACTGAATGTGCAATAAACACTGCAATCAACTGCTGCAATTCCTACATGACATAAATGACATCATGACTTTCTCTTTCAACAGATTTGAGATTCTGACGGTGGTTGTTGGTGCTCATGACTTAAAATGATCTTGGGCCTCGAGTAGAACTTTCTGACGCGTTCTATCCCAATCTCCCATTGCTAATTTCAAAATGTCATTTCAGAATCATAACTAGCAATGGAGGATAGCAATCATTAGAGAGAGAGAGAGAGAGAGAGAGAGAGAGAGAGAGAGAGAGAGAGAGAGATTGGTTTGTCTGAATTTGTGCGGTTCGTTCTAACAGTGATGTTATCACCTTATTACTGAGAAATACCATGTAGATTTTCAGTACCAAAACTAATCGATAAAATATTGCAGGCAGTGCTGATAAGTTTCTGTGACTACGTGTGCATGTGGGTTGAAGAGAGGGCAGAAGAAAGAGAGTGTGCTGTTTATAGATAAAATGTCATTTCATTTTAAAATGTTAATAGTTAGTCAAATTTCTTTGCTTGATCAGTTCCTTTTGCTGTTTTTGATTCTTTTGTTGTGTGGCTGCAAAACTCTTGAGAATAAATGAAATAATGTGGCGAACTGACATGGAACTTTAAAGCGGTCAAAACTTGTCTGGAACTACATTAGCCATGCTGTTATAGAAGAAGAAATTTTTTAAATTAAGACTTATAGCAGAATGTTTTTTAGCCATTATGACATTATGACTAAGGAGAAATATCTCTCTGAATATATATATATGAATGTTTTTAATCTTTACTATTGTTTCAATGCAAATGAACAAGTGCGCCGTTATTTGTTGCGTAGTGACGGCGGGCATGTTCAAATAATCCAGATATGGCGGATTCTGCACAATACGCTGTATTTAATATATTATGATGACTCACGAGCTGAGTATTTGCGCTAAATCTGCGCAGATTGGCTTACACAAACTTTCCCAGCAAAGTAAAGAAACATAATAAGTAACACACCAAATTGGCTAGTGATTTGACATCGTTACCCGCCCGCCACAGTTGATTTTGACACGCATTTGGCGGGTTGACGGCCAATTTCAAACCCTAACGTAGCCTACTAGTAGTATACTTGTAGCTAAGTGTACTATTTCACTTTTTAGTTTTTGTGAACGTATCATCATACGTAGGCCTATAGTTTACCCTATAAATATTATTTTTCTAATTGAAATATAACTTTAACTGTACTTTATCTATTTCCCCGCTAGTGTTTATTTATTTATTTATTTATTTACGTTTCCAGTCAGCGCAAGCATTTTTGGTAATTTTCATTGCCCCAAGAAAATTTTGTGGTATGAATCTCTGAACATGCAATATATCAAAAGAAAGAACAAACCCTCTACTTGAGAAAATGCAACTACTGGTGGTGGTGTTATGCTCTCCCATTTCTCATTATTCTGTCAATAGTCTCTAGCTTGGATTCTACAAATGGCCAATGGGTCATCGTCTACGTGTGGCCTAGTGGCCTTGTCTCAGTGTGGCCTTGTCTCTATGTGGCAGTAGTAGCTGTTGTGATTTCATCCAGTGTGGCCTTATGGTCATAAATTTTTTTTTATGATAGTGCAAGAGTATGATATATGTTCAATGTGGTCTACTGTGACCATGTAGCCTAATGTGGCCTTGTCCCGTGGTCTTGTGGCCAGTCGTGGCATTGGTTCTGTGTGGCCTAGTGGCCGTTGTCTCTGTGCAACTTTGTCTCAGTGTGGGCTCACGATATCGCGGCCCTCTTGGCCTCATTCTATTTTCAGCGTGGTCTCCTGTGACCGTGTAGCCTAATGTGGCCTTGTCCCATGGTCTTGTGGCCAGTTATGGCATTGGTTCTATGTGGCCTAGGGCCTTGTCTATGAGTGGTTCTGTCTCTGTGTGGCTTTAGAAGCCTTGTGGCCCAGCGGGCCTCGTCTCTGTGTGGGTCTCTAGACCTGTGGTCTATCATGGCCCTGTGGCTCATCGAGGCCTTGTCTCTGTGGTCAATCGTGGCCGTTTGGTCCAATGTGGCCAGTGTTTGCGGTCCAATGAGGCCTGCTCTGTGTTGTCCAATGTGGCCTGTCTATGTATGGCCCTAGGTGGCCTGCTCTATGTGGTCCAATAAGGCCCGGTCCAATGTGGCATTGTCTGTGTAGTCCAATGAGGCCTGTCTATGTATGGCCCAATGTGCCACTGTTCTGTGTGGTCCAATGAGGCCTGTCTATTTATGGCTCAATGTGGCACTGTTCTGTGTGGTCCAATGTGGCCTTGTTTTTGTGTGTCCTTAGGAGTGGAACTGGTAATCACGTAAAATTTACATCGAATTCTACATAAGTCATTTGGATAAAAGCCCTGCTAAATGCCTGGAAAAAAAAAACATAATAATAATCCCATGGCTCCACGTTGTACCTTATAGGTTAACGTTTTACATAAACTAAAGTGGCATCTTGTCTAATTAAGCTATAGGCCTACAAGGTATCCACATCCAACTTCCATCATGCTAGTTTATGGTAAATCCCTTTCCTATTTTTCAGGAACCACAGGATTCACGACTGGTGGGTATACCTTCCGTTACCATTTTTTTTGGAGTGGGCTGGCTCCGTTCCGGTGGATCCATTATCCACCTACATTTGGGGGTCGGCTACGCCGAGATCCGCTACCTTTGGATTATGAACTAGGGTGTTTATAAATAATTGCTTGCTGGGCTGTCAATAAATGAATGCCTTGTTGCATCAATATATCTCCCGAGACTTTCTGGTAGAACGACAAAAATCAGACAGACTGTCAGCGCAGATGGGTATCTGAGTACTTTCCCTCACAGATGATCTGTGCATATGGCAGTGGTGTATCCTGCAGCATATGTGTAAAACAAATAATATACAGAATAAGAACATAATATTGACAGATTTTATGGTAATGTACAAACTGGTTTCTAGTGACGTGTTGATCTGTGTTTCTCAACAGGGGGATTCAGGAGGTCCTTTGGTTTGTGGAAACACTGCAGTTGGTGTCACATCTTTTAGTGACCCTCTTCACTAATTATCCTGAGCGTCCTAAAGTGTATACTAACATCTCACCATTTATTCAATGGATCGATGAACAATTGACATGTTAAGTGTCTACATGTAAAATAAAAAAGGAAGATTTTCTTTTATTATTATTATTCCATAAACCTTCTTTCAATAAATGTATCACAAGGCAAGCATCAATTCCAGTCAGTGTTCTCATTGTCACAACCATATATTATTTAGGCAACGCCCTCACTTTCCAGTCATTCCTGTTGTCAGACTCATATTTCAGTGAATAAGGAACAACAAAAATACCACAAACTGTTGCTAAAAAAACATTTCAATACAGGAATGATGTCATAAACTGTGCTGCTTTACCAGAGAAAAATCATAAAATAATATATTTTTTTATAAATAAAACTAATTTTAATGTGCATTTTATACATGTTTAGCATTGCTATCACTACACTCAATAACTTGATCTGAATAAATATTTAGTCAAATCTATTTCTAATCTAATCTAACCAACCTAAACTAATTTCTCTCTAAGCATCTGTGGATGTAGTTATAGTGAACAGTAAATAAATAACAAGCTAAAGTTGAGTAAAATATGTGAGGCTTTGCAATGGAAGTATCATAACCAAGTAGTTAATAGACTACAACATGGTTCCAAATGCATATTGTTTACAATGGTAGGCTATGACAGCCGTAATTTACTGTCATAGGCCTACCCAGTTGGTGAATATATATCTACATAAGAAGAAAGCCCTGGTACAGGTCTTCCCTGGTACAGGTTGTGTCGAGCCATTGGTTAGTCTGGCTGTTTGATGAGAAAACGTTGAAGTGTATAGATTTTTACTAAGTAGTTGCAATAAACGCGTTAAGAATCCGTACAACTGCAGCATCGGATGACTATTATTAGAATATTAGAAATCATATAGGCTATTCAAGCTTTTCTAGTTTTTTTACTCTTAATATTAAATCAAAAAATGACTGAACGAATGATACACTGATTCTCTTGGACACCACGTTTGCGGCAGAATACTACTGCAGTGCAGCTCTGTAATTTGCCAAAATGCTTGATTCGACTTTTCTGAGATCCTCTACTCTTCCCTGTGGATGACTTTAAGTTGTGACCTACTTTCTGTACGATCTGAATTTTCCTCATTTTGAATTTTAGAAGTTCCGAATTTCTTCTTCATCTTGAAAACTTGGATCTGTACTTTTTAAAACTGGATATTTGCTGTCTAAGAATTCAGAACCAAAAACAGCTGTTTGAAAATACATGTCTATACAATTCAGAAATTAAAAACATTTCAATTCATAAATTTAAAATGTTCAATATTCTTTTAAAGAAATCAAATTCAGAACTATTTAAAAATACATATAATATTCAATTTTGTTAGATTACACGAGTCAATATTTCAAATTTTCAAATATTCATATAAGCTCCATATAAAACTTTTTTTCTTCCTCATCTTGACAGAGGTGAGAAGTGGACAGTTGTGGTTGAAGCTCATGATCACAATCATGGTTTTAGCCATGAATGTCAAGTTCTACCACATCCACCCTGGGTATGAGTCTGCTATGACATCATGCTACTTCAGGTAAATGACTGAGCTAGATTTTTCAGGGAAAACTGCAAGAAAACTATTGTGTACTTAACCATGTACTACAAATTTTGAGGAAGAGAAAAATATCCTGAATGTCCTTATCCCTATTGTTCACAAATCCAATTCGGTTTCAAATCTGATTTATAGGACTGAATGTTCATTTTGCAAGTAATAGAATGTATTCATTCAAACACTGATGTCTGATATCTGGTGTATCTACAATTTTGCCAAGAAATATTATTTGCTGTTTTTTGAGGGTTTCAAATTACAAAAAAGGAAAAGAAATAAGATCAGATTTGCCAAAAATAAGAGTTTTGATATACCATTATTCTAGATGGTATGTGGTTTATTTTGATAGGTGAACTGTCTTTGTAGTGTTAAGATAAGGAGAGCTGGGTGATTTTTTTCACCCAAAAATGTTGTTCCAACCCCGTAAGACCTTCGTTCATCTTTGGAACACAAATTAAAATATTTTTTGATTAAATCTGAGAGCTGGATCACTCCTCCATAGGCTTCTTCAGGGATTTAAACTTGCCAGCCCTGACAAGTTATTAAAGACATTGTTAAAATAGTGAAAGTGACTAGTGGCTTAATCTTAAGTTTACCAAGCAACGAGAATACTTTTTGTGCACAAAAATAACAACTATTAATTTCCTTCTCTGTGGGCCTCGAGTCAGTTCACGTAGTGTAATAGAGCAGTGCCTCTGTGTTGTACGTCAAGGATGGTGTGTGCAGGAGGATTTTTTCAGGTACAAAGTATATTCTGGAGACATCATAAATAGTGTAGCAGTTCAATTTTATTCACGGCTTCTCCACTTTTCAGGGTGATTCTGGAGGTCCTTTGATGTGCAACAAAGTTACAGACTTGATGATGATGGATGATAAAAATGTATTTATCCCCAGGGGGAAATTTAGGCGTTACAGCAGCATAAACAGGACACATATTATATATAAATATTACACTTAAGAAGACATATTGGAAAAAAACATATTGCAACTACAGTATATTCCAAAGATAAATTATGTAGGAAGACCAAAAAGAATTATATAAGGATTAACCATTAAATTTAAATGAAAAATATTTTAATAAAATACATATTGTAAATATAAGTATATGGGTAAATATACTCTCCTAAAAAAAAAAAAAACTGATGCCATGGCCTGATGATGATGGCCTTTCTAATAATTAACCTAACTTTCTGGGGTAATATTTCAAAACGTATGTCCAAACATATATTTTTTACATAGTATTATCATTAAAATCTTTTTTTAAGTATTATGCCTTTTAGCTCCTTATTTCTGCTGGGTTTGATATTTTGTAATATAATGTAAAGACATCAATGCATTTTTAAGTGTTGGGTAAGTGTCCACTTTTGGGTCACTGTATGTGAAAATGGTTACAGTTTATAGGACACATCAGATAATTTTTTCAGACAAAAAGGTCCATTGTCTATTGTCAGTATATTGTCAGATAAGTATCGATGTATGTACTGTAGAACAGAGCTCACACAAGTCACTTTCAAACCAAACAGCTTTATGTTTTCGTTCAACTTGGTGAATTTGTGCAGAATTCTGGATTGTGGAATTCTGGATTGATTGAAAGGTTCGGATTTCGCCAGCAAGAATTAACCGAACAATGGTAAATGTGTCTGCACCTTAACACTTAAAAACAAAATTGAGACATTACATTTAAGAGGAATTAGGAACAGGTTTTGGGTGTCTTTCTCACCTCTGAGTTTTTCGTTCTCTTTACAAAGTTTCAGATCTTACAAAGCTGAAGTGTTTAAATTGTTTATTCAATTTCAACTGAATATTACTTGGAACAAGTCACCCAATGCCATCCATCCTACTTCATCTACCTCTGCAATTCCCTCAACTCAACACCAGAGGTCAACATCCCCAGCTTTCAAAATCTGACTTCTAAATGGAGCCTTTTTACATGTCCATTGTTCTCAGAAACAGAAGTCATCATAGTTGGATAAACTTCTAATATAGCTCCATTAGCTTAATAATTTTTTTTTTTAAAACATGATAGCGTTTCTGCAACTTTTCAAAAGAGTGGAAAAATATCGAGAGAATAATGTGGAATTTGCTGTATTCACTCCATCAGCAATAGAAACACTGCTGAGGTAATGTAACATACAGTACAGTGTAATTCAATATAAAAAAACTTTACTATTTGCAATAGTAAATTTGATAACTGTGGAAACACGTAATCTGTGAAAAAGGTCTCTATCTCCCTCTCTTTGCACCACCCGGGTTATTGTGGTGGTTTTCCATCAATTTATACTGATATAAGGTAATAAATTGTAAAATATTCAAGTAACAAGATGTATGCTGACCTGCTTAGTACGTCTAGATCTCGGCCAAACCCTCTGTGACCTGAAAATGAGACCACAAGGATTAACAAGAACAATATTTACTCATCAAACTGAAGAAAAAAAAAAAGACTTGTGGGCAGATCAATATCTCCACCCCCCCACCCCCTTGTAGTTATACAATGTTTTATCATGAGAGCTCACAGATCGTCTACTTCATCATGACCATCATCATCATCCTCTCTCTGCTCCTGCTGGCCTCTCTGCTGCCACACCTGACCTTCACTGGTGAGATTGACTGTCTGAACTGAATACTGATTTATCACTAATTTATTGTCAGTATGGTCTCTTTTGCTGATGTCTCTCCTTGTCTGGTGAATATGTCAACTAACAGCTCTCTCTCTCTCTCTCTCTCTCTCTCTCTCTCTCTCTCTCTCTCTCTCTCTCTCTCTCTCTCTCTCTCTCACTCTCTCACTCTCTCACTCTCTCACTCTCTCTCTCTCTCTCTCAGCTCATGTGAATGTAGGTATAGTGAACGGCACAAAAGCCAAACCCCACTCCAGACCTTACATGGTTTCTCTTCAGGTGGATAAGGAACATATCTGCGGTGGATTCCTCATTTCTGATGAGTTTGTCTTGACTGCTGCACATTGCCGAAACAAGTAAGTCTTTTGTTTTGTCTGAATGTAATAATGATTGATTATTTATTGTAGCGAATTAGCTCAAAAAGGGAATATATAATTAATAATTAATCATACTGGTTATGATCAATTATTACCTACATATTTTAAATTGCCCAAAAGGGGCTGGGTTGTTTTAACTACTGTATATATATACCCTCTACCCGTACCTCTAGCGCTCTCTCTCACTCATGGAACACCGCTACACAAATCTGTCCAACACAGCGCTGTCAATGTTGGAGACCCAAAACAGTTATTTGCCAGCATGCAAGGAGCCTAGCTAATAAGGAGAGCTATTGTTAGAATACAGCTGGATTAGGCGCAGTGCGTGCATCCCCTCCCCATACACTCCCCCCGGTGGAAAACACTGTATATGAATAATTAATTACAAGGAATTATAATCAATTAAGAACATACAAATAGGCTAGAATAGATACATTTTCAGAATAACCTTTAACAGAATTAATTTTACGTCGAAAAATCTGTTCGTCCACCGAACCGACAGTACAATCTTCTTATTAACTCTCAAGAAAGATTCTTCTTCTTATCAACTCTCAAGAAAGGTTGTTCTTCTGGCCACGAAGACTAACTTTCCTGTTCTATTAGATAATTATAAAGTACTCAACAATATAAAAGCTTGTAGCTTAAGGTCTCACATTTAGAGAATTTGTGAGGTGAGCAGGAGACAGGGGCAAACAAGCGTATAATGGGTTTTAATAAGTGAAATACATACGACTATACTTAAACAAAGAATACATATACACAGAATAACGAAAAGTAAAGAAAGAAAGAAAGAAAGAAAGAGAGAGCAGATCACAGAATGGCAAATATCACAAACCGGTAACCTTTTAGAGCCAGCAAAGAATCAAATCACCCTAAAGCAGGGGCAAACAATCTTAAACGCATCTAAATCTCTAAATGTATGGAAGAAAGACTAAAACGTAAGACAAGACAAGACTAGGACAAGACCAAGAAGCTAAGACTTAAGAATAGCGATGAGCATCATCCTTGCCCTTAAAGGAAGACTTAGTCCATACCTATTTTGGGGGAAGTGACCAATAACGCTAAGAAACTTTTAGCGGGAGAGAGTTACTTTGTCTCCTTCTGACAGCCTAATTTGCATGTTTTATGATGGTGTCCTGAATTGGTTTTTATCGTACATTTTATCGTAACCTACTATAGCTAAGGCAAACCGAGAGGTTGAATTCGGTACCAAGATATGCCTGGAAGATACAAAAGTAGAGATACAATCTTACACTTAAATATAAGCGTTTAGAGTTCCCTTTCGTTGTCACTCCGAGTTACGTCGGATGAAGACGAATGGGGTTTCGCTTAGAACACCTATCGACTTTGAGTATTACAAAACGAGCCAATGGCAAAGAAATGCCATGGGTCTTTGGAATTTGCATAGCGTAACTCCGCCCCACCTCGTGGGTATAAAAGGAGGAAGCCGGCAACATGCAGATATGTTTTCGCTTCGGAGCCAGGGTGGCTGGCTGGTGGCCAGGGTGACCTGAGGGTTACGGTCTGGAACAAGGCGCCGACTATGTGTCCGCGACCCCAGCCCCCCTCTTCAATGACGGTGCCCACTAGTGAACTGCTGATTCAGTTGAAGCTACAGAGGAAGATGCCATGTCTGTTGCAGCATCACTAGGTGGGTTTGAGTCTTCTGGAAGTGAGGGCTCGTCACAGCTGCCACCTTCCGGTGTGCATACGGCTGTGCCTGAGTCTGATCCGGAGATGACGGCCATGCTTTCCCGGGACGATTGGTTTTTGGGTAAGGTCGCCGACCCTCGTCCACGGCAAACCCCAATACCTTTCTTCCCGGACGTGCATGATGAGATCTCGAAGTCCTAGAAAACCCCCTTGTCTTCTCGGGACCGCTCACTGATCTCATCCGCCTTTCCTCCCCTCGATGGGGCCGCTGCCTATGGGTACACTGGGGTCCCCCCGGCTGAACGCTCTGTTGCGATGCTATGTGTCCTCAGAGTGCTTCTTCTCGGCGCAATCCTAAGCACCCGCCCGTGGCCTGTAGTTTTTCGTCTACGCTTGTGGCGAGATCCTATAGCGCCACGGGACTGGCAGCCGCCTCACTGCATGCCATGGTCATTCTGCTGGTCCACCTGACCAAGATTCTCATGGACCTGCACGAGGGCGGGACTGACCCAGGGCTTCTTTACTGAGCTGCACGCCGCAACTGACCTTGCTCTCCGAGCGACGAAAGTGGCCGTACGCTCCCTGGGTCAGGTGATGCTCACCATTCTGTGGCTGAACCTGTCTGATGTGCTGGATGTCGCGCGGACCCTCCTGGTCCCCCCCTGGCCCCCTCTGCCAGGGCGCGGTTGCTAACTGTGCCCCCACATCGGGCCGCTATGCCGTCCACGTCTGGGCCAGTTACTTAGCTTCGCTGCACCTCCGGGAGGACGCCTGTGGTTCGCATGATATCACTGGTTCAGTTCCTAGGAGCCTGGTTAGAGCTTCCCCGTCTGTCCCGCTGGGTCGCGCGGACCATCAGGCTCGGCTATGCGATTCAGTTCACACGGTCTCCTCCCCGCTTGTGGAGTCAGCTCCACTTTGGTCGGTGGCTATGCCCCCATCATGAGAGCAGAGATTGCCACCCTGCTGGCGAAGGGTGCAATCGAGACTGTCCCTCCAGCCGAGATGAGGTCCGGCTTCTACAGCCCCTACTTCATTGTCCCCAAGAAAACCGGTGGGTTACGGCCAATCCTGGACTTGCGCGTGTTGAACCACTCCCTTCACAGGATGCCGTTCAAGATGCTAACCGCCAAACGCGTTTTCGAATGCATACGGCCCAGGATTGGTTTGCAGCGATCGATCTGAAGGACGCCTACTTTCATGTCTCCATTCTTCCTCGACACAGACCGTTCCTTCGGTTTGCTTTCGAGGGGCAGGCATACCAGTACGCGGTTCTCCCTTTCGGGCTAGCCCTGTCTCCTCGCATCTTCACTAAGGTCGTCAAGGCTGCCCTTGTTCTCCTTCGGGAACACGGGGTTCGCATCCTGAGTTATATCGACGACTGGCTGATCCTAGCTCACTCTCGAGTTCAGGTTTGCGAACACAGGCACCTAGTGCTTCGGTACCTAGCTCGTCTGGGCCTTCGGGTCAACTGGGAGAAGAGCAAATTTTGTCCCGTGCAGAGGATCTATTTTCTCGGTATGGACATCGACTCGGTCGCCATGTCCGTGCAGCTTACGAGCGAGCGCGCGCAGTCACTGCTGACTTGCCTGAGACAATTCGAGGGCAGGAGTGCGGTTCCACTGAAACTCTTTCAGACGCTCCTGGGGCATATGGCATCTGCAGCCGCGGTCACGCCGCTCGGATTGCTTCATATGAGACCGCTTCAGCTTGGCTTCGCGACCGAGTCCCGAGGTGGGCATGGCAACACGGCACGCTCCGAGTACCAGTTACTCCGACCTGCCGTCAGTTCTTCACCCCGTGGTCGAACCTCAGTTTTCTCAGGGCGGGTGTCCCCCTGGAACGATCTTCCCGGCATGTTGTTGTCTCAACAGATGCCTCCACCTCGGGCTGGGGCGCCATGTGCAATGGACATGCTGCCGCGGGCTCCTGGCAGGACCCCAGCGGCTATGGCATGTCAATTGCCTCGAGTTGTTGGCAGAAAGCCTTGCCCTGCACCGCTTCCGGGCGTTGCTCAGGGGTCAACACGTACTAGTCCGTTCAGACAATACCGCCACTGTAGCGTACATCAACCATCAAGGTGGTCTACGCTCCCGCCGTATGTCACAACTCGCTCGCCACCTCCTCCTATGGAGTCAGAAGCATCTGAGGTCGCTTCGAGCCATTTTCATTCCCGGAGTCCTGAACTGTGCAGCCGACGAGCTCTCACGGCTTCAGCCACTCCCTGGAGAATGGCGACTCCATCCCGAGTCGGTTCAGCTGATTTGGGACCAGTTCGGAGACGCACTGATAGATCTGTTTGCCTCTCACGACTCGACCCATTGCGCCCAGTTTTATTCCCTGACCGAGGGCACGCTCGACACGGATGCTCTGGCGCACAGCTGGCCGGAGGGCCGCAATGCGTTTCCCCCAGTGAGCCTTCTTGCGCAGACCTTGCGCAAGGTCAGGTAGGACGAGGAGCAGGTCATTCTGGTTGCCCCTTACTGGCCCAACTGGACCTGGTTCCCCGAACTAGTACTCCTCGCGACAGCACCTCCCTGGCCAATCCCTCTGAGGAAGAACCTTCTTTCTCAGGGACGGGGCACCCTATGGCACCCTCGTCCCGATCTCTGGAACCTCCACGTGTGGCTCCTGGATGGGACGAGGCAGGTTTGAGTACCCTACCACCAGCGGTGTTGGCTACCGTCACTTCCGCTAGGGCGTCGTCCACGAGACAAGTCTATGCGTTGAAGTGGAACCTATTCGTCAGCTGGTGCTCTTCTCACTGAGAAGACCCCCGGAGATGCTCGATCAGCGTTGTGCTTTCCTTCCTTCAACAGGGGTTGGAGCGAAGGCTGTCTCCCTCCACCCTGAAGGTCTATGTTGCCGCCATTGGCGCACACCATGACCTCATCGAAGGTAAGTCGGTGGGGAAGCACGACCTGGTCATCGGGTTCCTGAGAGGAGCGAGGAGACTAAATCCGCCTCGCCCTCCTCTCTTTCCATCTTGGGACCTCTCAGTGGTTCTAACTGCCCTGAAGAGTGCTCCATTTGAGCCCCTGCAATCAGTCGAGCTTAAATTCCTGTCTATGAAGACAGCGCTCCTGGTTGCACTGGCCTCCATCAAGAGGGTAGGGTACCTGCATGCATTCCCTGTTGACGAAGCGTTCCTGGAATTCGGGCTGGCTTACTCTCACGTGATCCTGAGACCCCGGCCTGGATATGTGCCCAAGGTTCCTACCACTCCCTTCCGGGACCAGGTGGTGAACCTGCAAGCGCTGCTCCTGGAGGAGGCAGACCCAGCCTTGGCACTGCTCTGTCCAGTACACGCTCTCCGCGCCTATGTAGACAGGACGCAGTGGTTCAGGACCTCAGACCAGCTCTTTGACTGTTATGGTGGGAAGCTGAAGGGAAAGGCTCTCTCCAAGCAAGGGTTGTCTCACTGGATAGTGGACGCCATTGATTTGGCATACCAGCAGCAAGGTTGACGTGCCCCCTTGGTGTGACTACCCACTCCACCCGGAGTGTGGCATCCTCTTGGGCTCTAACACATAGCGCCTCGCTAACAGACATCTGCAGAGCTGCAGGCTGGGCGACACCTAACACATTCGCCAGATTCTATAATCTCCGAGTGGAGCCTGTGTCCTCTCATGTACTCGCTTCAACCAGCTAGTACCGCACCCGCTCAGGTGTCTTCACTTGCTCGCCAATCCACTCCACGGACTGGATACGTGCGATATTCTCCTCAGGTGAGCTTCCCCGAAAGCCCAGAGCTCCTCCAGCACTCCTGACGTCGGCGCCAGTATCTATTGCCTGCGCGTCGGCTAGGTGCCTCCCGTGTGCATGGTCCCTCCTCTGAGCGACCCCCACAAGTGTATTTCCACTGTAAGCCTCTCTGAGCATGTGTCTTTCCCTTGGCAAGCCACCTTGCCTCCCCTGGGGTTGAAATATTCCACCTGCAGCTGGACACCCCAGTGTTCTCCATATGCATCCCTCTGGGTCATATGTGTATTTTCTAAGTCCCCCCCTCTGGGTTGGCAATAATTGCATATTTCCTCTAAGCTATGGGATATGCCCCCCAGTGTACCTTGGTATTCCTGTGCTAAATAGGAGTCCTTCGTCCGTGCCAGACTCACGACAAGGATCTCAGATTTACGCAGGGCACTGGAAGACAGCACTCGGAGTGACAACGAAAGGGAACGTCTCGGTTACGTATGTAACCCTCGTTCCCTGAGTAGGGAACGGAGACGTTACGTCTGCCTGACACTTTCCGCTGTACCGCGGGGATCGACTGAGCTCAGTCTTGGCTCCTCAGCGAAGAAACATATCTTCATGTTGCCGGCTTCCTCCTTTTATACCCACGAGGTGGGGCGGAGTTACGCTATGCAAATTCCGCAGACCCATGGCATTTCTTTGCCATTGGCTCGTTTTGTAATACTCGAAGTCGATAGGTGTTCTAAGCGAAATCCCATTCGTCGTCATCCGACGTAACGTCTCCGTTCCCTACTCAGGGAACGAGGGTTACATACGTAACAGAGACGTTCAACTAACACAACTAGAAAGTCATAACTAGGCTAATATAAGGTGGGAAACATACATACACACAGGAAAATATCATATACATTTTGGAATTACTTATATTATGAGTTAAATGGAAAGAATGTTTGTGTATGCATATTGGTGCATCTCTTCAGATGTCTATCCATGCCACCTGGCTCACGACGGAGTTTGGAGGTGTTTCTGTTTAACCTCTGCCATGCCACTAAAGTGATAATAGGGGAATTTGATGTAGACTCATTGGCGCTAGGCCTGTGATTTACATGAATGAGTCCAATAGGTTAAAAGCTGTCTGAAGTTTAGAATGAATAAGTCATCGTGATTTCGTCCAGATGCTACAGTGAAGTTTTTTTTTTCTTTTTTAATGAAATGACAGTAGTATATAGTTTACAGACTTTTGTTATCAAATCAGTATGCTCAATATGCTGGTATGCTCGATATGCTTTTATAAAAGAATGCATAAAACTGTGAGAAATAATACTACTTTCTTTCAAAAGTGATCAAAAACTGACAGCTGTGGTTGGTGCACATAACCTAAAAAATGAGAATGAGGGTTCAGTCGGCATCAGAGTAAAGTCCTACTTCAAGCATCCGGACTTCCGGACCGCGAAAGGGGTTAGGAATGATATAATGCTTTTGCAGGTAAATAAACTTGTTCCAGTTGCAGAAAAACATAATCAAACAATAAAATAAATAAATAAAAATTCACCTTAAAGACTTCTGTACATTAACTGAGAAAACAATATACTAAACTGTGGTTTAATCTTATGGAATATTATTAAATCTGTTCGTTAATAATGAGTGCTTTCAATTACAGCTAAAGAGAAAGATCAAACCAAGCAAACATGTAAATTTGATATCATTACCAAATAAAAAATCCATCAACAAAAAAGATCCTGATTGTAGTGTTGCGGGCTGGGGACTTCTGGCAATGAACGGTCCAAAGAGTGATCTTCTAATGGAGGCCAATGTGAAGATAATGGATACCGCAACATGCAAAAAAGAATGGAAAAATAAATTCTCAAACTCACAGATGATGTGTGCATATGGCTACGGTGGATCCTGCAAAGTATGTAATAATTTTCAAGTGAGTTTTAATTGTGATATGGCATTTTAGTGATGTGTTGATCTGTGTTTCTTAACAGGGGGATTCAGGAGGTCCTTTGGTTTGTGGAAACACTGCAGTTGGTGTCACATCTTTCGGTGACACTGAACACTGCAATTCACCTGATTATCCTAATGTGTATACTAAGATTTCACCATATCTCCCATGGATACATAAAAAAATGAGAAATGTTAAGTTAATTTATTGGAAAAAAAAAGGAAATGTTTTTTCCTGAATTCTTCCATAAACACAACTTTTATCATTAAAGGTATCACATGGTAAGCATCAATCAGTCAAACTGTCTTCATTTTCACAACCATGTGGGGCACAAGTCATTTCACATTAGCAAGTACAACCAGAGACAGTAACAAAATACATTTACTTGAGTACTGTACTGTAAGGCTGGAAGCTTACACTGCTTTTTTGAACCAAGGCAGTTGAAGGATGACGTGTATAGTTCAAATATTTATCTGACTCAAATATAATTAATCTGACTCCATTAAAGTTGTTGTTATTCTTTAACCTCTTATTTTTTATAGGTAAAGGTCTTTCTTAAACTGATAGGGAAACGTAGGATTTAACCTGAACGTTTAGATAATGAAAGTTATAATCACTTTAGCTTTCAACATCATCAGTGGTAAAAGGAAGGATTTTCAAAGCCTTTAAAGCAGGCAAAATTATTTATTAATTTACATATTTAAATGTATAGACAGTAGAATAGCAAAGGATTGTTAATTGAGTGGAATACCAACACCAAACCCCCCCCGACAGGAAACCCAAAGATGAGGCAAATGGGTGGTGATCAAGAGGGGGAGTAGAACATTAACATATTCTCCTCAATGCATGTTTAAGAAATAGTACCTAGGTTGTACATTAGGATACTTTAATATCTCTATAATTATTATTCAGTTCAGTTTATAAGCTGTCAGATGAGACCAAACATGCATAGCTACATATTAGGACACACTAGTAAATAAACAGTATGTAGTTGAAAGCATATGTCCTGTGAAGCAAATGGTACAGATCTGGCATTGAGGTGCAAAAGAGACTGTCCAGACAGAACCATCCTTTGCCTGGAGTGTCCCAACAGTCCTCAAACAGCATATTGATGAAATCCCCTGCACTAGATAGGCATTAGCATACTGTGATGATGAAAGCCATTGTGCCACATTTAATTCACATGTGTGAGTTAACGTAGGACGCTACTGACAATGAAATTTTCACTTGCTGGAAACCCATGAATTGTAAGCAGAAGAAATCAAAACATGGTGAAATGGTTGAGGCTTTAAACTTTAAAATTTTTACACGGCTACATGAGTTAACAACGTGTCTATCTTCAAATGTAAAGAAGTGCAATCTAAAAATGCAGAGGCACAAAAGTATGAGGCAAAGATTCAAGATCTTCAAACACAGCAAGATAAATTACTAGCTGAGCAGTTAGCCCTGACTGAAAAGTGTAAAAATCACAAAGACACCATTGCAGATCTTAAGGCTAAGCTAAATGCTAAAACGTCCAAGTCTTCCAAAATGCTTTTGCAGTGATGGGACTAAAAAACATGTGCACTTCTTAAGGCAGCCTGCTCTAATAATCCCGTATCTTTTCAGACAGTTGAAGAATGTGTTAAAGTTTTGAAAAGAGTGCCTCTTTCAGCCCTTAAGGTGATACGGCACCCAAACGGCACAGTCAACCATTCGGAGTCCTTTAACGGTACCTGAATATAACTTGTTGTAAGCAGAGATCAAACCATTCCCTTTGAAAGGGCCCTTTAAACCACAGTGGAGATGCATTGTTAGTCAACTTGCAATTTGTTTGTGAGAAGCAAATTGTTATCAGCTCAATTCCAGATGTTCTGATCTACTGTATAAGATACCACATGTTTTGATGACATGCATCATTGTGCACTCAATGTATTAAAATGAGCCTGAGAGTGAAATCTTTAATAGACTAAAACAATGCCTTTGTGATCTGCGTGGTTGTAGTCCTGTTGGATGGGAATTGATTTTCAATCGGAAACAGAGTACTGAAGAATCGTTTGAGACATATGCAGAAAATATGTTTGAACTTTTTGAGGAGTATTCTGGAATTGAAGGTGTCATCCGCAACAATGTAATTCTTCTTAAATTACAGCTTACAAATGCAGGGCCGCGAGTACAGCAGTCGCTCATGTATGGTGCTTCTCCAGCACAAAATACATCCGAAGGTATTGTTAGCTGGGCAACCAAAATTGAGTCATGAAGACAAATGCATTGTGAGGTAGCTGTGTTAGAATGTCATGAAAATCCTCCATCTGCAGGAGAATTCAGAAAGCCACACTGTGGCAAACTGAACAGATTCTGTAATTCCTGTCACAAAACAGGCCATACAGAGAAAAGTGCTGGTTACTGGGCAGAGGCAGACCTACACCCTATTTCATAAAACCCAGACAATCACACTCCAATGACACAAACCAGCAAATAACCAAAGCTCAAATGCATCAAAAACTCTTACTGAGCTAACAACTTTGGTCACTCAAGGCCTTCAGCTATTAGCGTCTTTTGCTAGTGGGCTAGCAGTCCAATAGAAAATAGCTTAATAGTTTAACATCTAAATTCATTGAACCTGTCTGCATTTTCAAATTTGTAATTGTGCATAACATTGTCAGTTTCAAAAAACACACAATTTTGTGTTATTTTGTGTAGACATAGACTAATTGAGTTTATTCCATAAAAACACTTGGTTTGGGGTTGTCGATGCTACTGTAACGCTGATATCCACAGAAGATGAAGATAAATCCAAGGTCTATTAAACAAGTACTAACAAAAGAGCCGACAATGTGAAACAATACTGGACAAAGAAGTGAACACAAGGAGGAACATAAAATAAACAGTGTTGATGACGTGCAGGTGATCAGGTGATGGCTGATTGAGTGCAGGTGGGAATCATTAGGAATGCAGGTAAATATAGTGCCGTTGAGGTGTGTGACAGCTACATGCATATTAGACCACATGTCTTGTGTTAAAAAAGAATAATTGTAATACTGGAATTGTTAATCAGTTTCAAGTTGAATGTGTTCATCTCCTAAGTGGCACACTCTGCTATTTTCCATATAGCTGGAGTTAAACTATACATAGGAGCACAAAACCGCCACATGGCTACAATGTGTTTCACAGTTGCATTAATCATGTAAATGCTTTTCTCACAACAGGATTAAGTGACCATACACTTTGTCTTTTACCATGCTCTAGTAACAAACCTTGGTGAAAAGTAATTTGAGCCCAATTACAACCTCAATAAGTACAACATGCAGCAAATTTACATAAAAATGATAAATTTTGAGTTGCTTCTCACTTGAACTATGGACCTTCTGCATCTAGGCAAAAACACAACTTCCCAGTGGCGCAATGAGATGAGTGACAGGCATCTGACCCAGAGTTAGTGGGTTTGAGCCCGTGTGGGACGACTTTATAAAATGTTGTGTCATGTCGATTCCTTTATTATTCAATGTTGTATTAATCTTTCTTCCTCTTGAATTATACATAAGTATGTCTTGTTCATTCTGTGTTCATTCTCATCTGAACTTCTGACCATTTTGAGTTAATGTTCACCTGTACTTCTGAACCAGCTGAACATATTTGACTATTGTACGTACAGTAAGGGAGGCATAGACAAAATTTCACCTGGAGTAAGTCAATCTGGTCACTAGGAAAGTACTACGCCCTTTGGAACAAGAAAAAATACTTTAGGTGAATTACAGTATTTTTTTCATAAACATATTTGATTTTTCACAGTTTTACATTATTCATTTGGCAGAAGTAAACCTTGGAAACAATCCCTGTGTCTTCTGTCTTTGGTAGGCGTTATCTGAATGCATACTCAACCAAGGCGTTTGAGATAAAGGGCAGAACACAATGTCCTACCTGCCTATTAGGGATGTGTTATGACAATTTCAGATCATGATTATAGTGAAATAAATGGAAAAAAAATTAAATGAAAAGACAGTTTTTTCATGAGGCAACAACATTTGATCGATAGGACAGAACAAGAAAGAACATTAATAATCTTAATCTTTCATTGGGCAAAAGTATTATAGGCATAATATAAAAAGGCTTCAATACAGAGTGGCTTATGCGCATCCCATGCGCAGAAGGATGCGCTTGAAGCAACGGAGTAATTGCACGCAGCCCTTCGCAATTCACATTAAAAAGTTCAGAAAACAAGGGGAAGAGATATTGATGCGTAGTGTATCATGTCTATGCAACAGTTTATTGAGCCTTTTCTTCTAACAGTTTTAAATTTCGGCTACTGTGCGCGTGAAAAACAATTCATAGTGCTCTCTACTCCATTGTTGAAACCCGGGAGAAAGATGACATTATCTTGCTGGAGTTTATTTCTGTTTCTAGATCAGGTACTTTTATGAAAAACCATAGAACCTTTTCTACAAATAAAGTATAATAATGGGAACATTGATCTTGAAGTGAGTTTCCTCTTGTTACTGTCATAACCCAAGGCGACACGCTGGTTGAATGCTGAATGGAGAATGACTGTGGAGATATCATAGTCACCAGCTCAGTCACCAACTCTTTAACCTGTCTGCGCACTACACTTCCCAGCATCTCTTCCGGTCCCCACCTCCACTCAATCAGCCATCACCACACCTGCTGCTGATCATCACCAGATGCTGATTCCCTGCACCTGCACTCCCTCATCAACCCAGTCTGTATGAACCTGCATCCACCTCACATCAGTGTCTGGTCTCGTCAATATTACTACGAACGTTTTGGTGCTACGTAAACAGTCAGACTTCTTACCTGAACACTCACCTGAGATCATCAAGTCTGTCTCCTGTCCGTCATCCCGGTCCAGATCTCCAGTCATCGTGTTCATCCTTCACCTGCACAGAGAATCCACTTCAGTCATCACCAGCTAAATCTCCATCAATATTCAGCAAGTTACCATCCTCTCACTATCGTGTAGTTGGTACAACATATGTATTTCCATACCTCAGCACACCCTGCTCGCACAGACATCACACGTCATCAGCCCGTTGTAGTCACCGAGCTAGTCACAGAGCGTCAAACAAACAGCAGCCGCCTTTTACAGTTCCTCCTGAACCAAAACAACGAGCTTATGCTGTTTTTCCACCATGTCGTAACCATAATTACGAGATGGCAACCAGTGACGTTCTACCCGGAGCTGTTCACATCCTCAGACTTGGATTTATGCGTTTCTATGTCAACACGATCAACGCCGAAATCAACCTGCAGCAGTTTAGGTGGTACAAGTAAGAGCTCTAAATTGTTTAATTATTATAGTAATGTTATGTACTTTGAGTACTCTCGTCTCGTGATGCTTTGCAAACATTCATGTTTTTGAAAGAGGTTTGGCTTTGGAGAGCGCTCTGAAGGAAGGGTGGGATTTCATGTTTTCAAAGCTAGCTTGCTATTGCTAGCTGCTCGAAATTGCCTACCCTAACTTAAATAGTGTAGGAAATAGGCTTTTTTTATGTGCCAAGAGTCTGAAATGGTTTGTTTTAAGATTCAGTCTTAAAAAGTTCTTCAGTTCTAAGAGCCTACTCTGCTCTAATTGGTCAGTTGGCCCAGTCTGTTGTGATTGGTTCACTGCTTACAGCACATGTCGGTAACAAAGCACCTATAACCATATTTAAATTTCAAATCCTGAGGATTCCTCACCACTTATGCACCGTGGTACGAACATTAATGTGTCTGTTTTATCTAATCAATTCAAGCCCTCATCCTTTTGAAGTGCATGGAAAGTAGATTCGGTACGCTGAAAACAGCACTTTCTCCTCATGTCGACAAGCACTGGGGACAGGTGGACGGCGACGAGATCCCGGCGGCAAAGATGTAAAATGTTTTGAAAACGTGGCTGATGGGTCTGATTATAATTTCACCAATAGTGATTCTGGATTGCCTCCAACAAACAAGTAAATAGGAAATAAGCAAATCAGAACACTGTGCGCCACAACAGCAGTATGCGCGCAGGCGTGAACCACTAGTGTTTCTTCTTGCTGCTTATCTTTTAGGCTATGTTTACACGGAAACGATCTGAAGAGAAAACGCAAAAGTGGCGTTGTGTTTTCACTTTTTATTCTGCGTTTAGGACGAGCGTTATGGGTGGGGGGGATCTGCGTGCATATGGTGACGCAAAAGTGTGTGAAATTCAATGTAGTATGCACTCCAGGTGGCTGGGTGGCAATGTGAAGCACTGCCACACAACAACACCAAGTCTGCGCGCCTGTGTACAACTTTCCTTCTACTTCTCCGACGTAGGAGGTCCGACGTATGGAAATAATCCGATATGTTGGTTGTTATTTTCCTGTACTGGCGCTGTCACAGTCTTCGTCTGCACCTGTCTGTCTTAGTCATCTTCACTACACTTCCCAGAATCCTTCTTGTCTCCACACCTGAACTCACTCCCTCACTTACCAGCCTGTCCCTCGTTATCATCATCAGTGTCACCTGTTTTCACCTTGTTATGTTTGATTCATGCTTGTATTTAGTTTGCTTCTGTTCAGTGTGTCCTGGTCGGTTGTTAAAGTTATATTGATGTGTTTAGTGTGTGTTTCTGCCCGTCATTCTGCCTGCCTGTCTGTACCTGTGAGTTTGATCAGTAAAACTGTTTGATTTGGAGCTTTTGACTCAGCCATCTTCTTCTACCCGCACAACACCGTGAAAGAACAACCGACCATGAGGAAAAGGAGGGGTGGCAAGAAGGCAGATCACTGGATTTCCCAGGATGGGCGATCACTGGAGGAGTATGTGGAGGTCTATATCAACCTGTATCAGGACGTGAGTAGAGATGAGGAATCTCTCAAGCAGCAATTCTGGAGTGGGATAGACGATCTACTCGCCCAGATGCTGCTGTTGGGAGATCTTCATCTCCCTTTTGTCGAGTTCATCGACCACACCTTGTGGGTTTGTGGATCCTCCCTCACTGTGGGCCCTGAGTCATGTTCTGCCGAGCCTGAGTCTGAGCTTTTTGACGACCTTCCTGAGCTTCTTCCGCCAGAGACCGTCCAGCCAGAGACCGTCCAGCCAGAGACCGTCCAGCCAGAGACCGTCCAGCCAGAGACCGTCCAGCCAGAGACCGTCCAGCCAGAGACCGTCCAGCCAGAGACCGTCCAGCCAGAGACCGTCCAGCCAGAGACCGTCCAGCCAGCTCTGGAGGAGGCAGTGCTCCTTGTGAGATCCATGGCTGTTTTGTGTGTGTGGGCAGCACACACATTCATTTCAGCCCATGAACCCAGCCCTGAGCTTTCTTCGCCGCTGGTCCCGTCCAGCCCTGAGCTTCCTTCGCCGCTGGTCCCGTCCAGCCCTGAGCTTCCTTCGCCGCTGGTCCCGTCCAGCCCTGAGCTTCCTTCGCCGCTGGTCCCGTCCAGCCCTGAGCTTCCTTCGCCGCTGATCCAGTCCAGCCCTGAGCTTCCTTTGCCGCTGGTCCAGTCCAGCCCTGAGCTTCCTTCGCCGCTGGTCCCGTCCAGTCCAGAGACCTCTTCGCCGCTGGTCCCGTCCAGCCCAGAGACCCCTTTGCCGCTGGTCCCGTCCAGCCCACGGACCCCTTCACCGCTGGTTCCGTCCAGCCCAGAGACCCCTTCACCGCTGGTTCCGTCCAGCCCAGAGACCCCTTCACCGCTGGTTCCGTCCAGCCCAGAGACTAGTAGTGACTCTGTCACTCTCCCCATTAATTTTTTGGGGGGGGGCCATAGGGCTCCGCCATGGCCGCCCGAAGGGTCCTCACCGCCATGGCCGCCCGAAGGGTCCTCACCGCCATGGCCGCCCGAAGGGTCCTCACCGCCATGGCCGCCCGAAGGGTCCTCACCGCCATGGCCGCCCGAAGGGTCCTCACCGCCATGGCCGCCCGAAGGGTCCGCACCGCCATGGCCGCCCGAGGGGTCCGCACCGCCATGGTCGCCCGAGGGGTCCGCACCGCCATGGCCGCCCGAAGGGTCCTCACCGCCATGGCCGCCCGAAGGGTCCTCACCGCCATGGCCGCCCGAAGGGTCCTCACCGCCATGGCCGCCCGAAGGGTCCTCACCGCCATGGCCGCCCGAAGGGTCCTCACCGCCATGGCCGCCCGAGGGGTCCTCACCGCCATGGCCGCCCGAGGGGTCCGCACCGCCATGGCCGCCCGAGGGGTCCGCACCGCCATGGTCGCCCGAGGGGTCCGCACCGCCATGGCCGCCCGAAGGGTCCCCACGGTCCTGGCCACGCCCATGTCCTGCTCCGCCCTGGCCACGTCCTGCTCCGCCCTGGCCGCCTTCACGTCCTGCTCCGCCCTGGCCGCCTGCACTTCCTAATCCGCCTAATCCCGTCTCAGTTTGGCCACGCCCTAGCCAGCCTTCAGGGCGCCCGCCCCCCCCCACCCCATTGATGTTCTACGGCGCGAGGTCGCGCCTTGTTGAAGGGGGGCGTTCTGTCACAGTCTTCGTCTGCACCTGTCTGTCTTAGTCATCTTCACTACACTTCCCAGAATCCTTCTTGTCTCCACACCTGAACTCACTCCCTCACTTACCAGCCTGTCCCTCGTTATCATCATCAGTGTCACCTGTTTTCACCTTGTTATGTTTGATTCATGCTTGTATTTAGTTTGCTTCTGTTCAGTGTGTCCTGGTCGGTTGTTAAAGTTATATTGATGTGTTTAGTGTGTGTTTCTGCCCGTCATTCTGCCTGCCTGTCTGTACCTGTGAGTTTGATCAGTAAAACTGTTTGATTTGGAGCTTTTGACTCAGCCATCTTCTTCTACCCGCACAACACCGTGACAGGCGCATGCCTGTGACGTAAACATGTACGTGACGAGAGCCACCGTGAGCAGATTTGCGTTTTTACCCTTTAGACGGGAACGCGACGGTGGAGCGTTTTTAAGATTTCCACTATGGAGAGTGGTTTCACTTTTTTGCGTTTTTAAGCCCCAAAAACGCCGTCACCGTGTAAACGAAAGGCACATCCGATAAAATATTTTTACATTTTCACCCGTAATCGTTCTCGTGTAAACAGGGCCTTACTGATTATGGTATCTGCCAGTGCAACACATTTCTCCCTAAGACCAGAGTTCTGCACTGGAGGTAAGGATATTTTTGGTTTATAATGTTATATAATCTACTAATCATGTAAATTATTAAATATTTCAAGGCCTATTTCAATTGGGTAGGTATGTTGTGCATGGTTTGTCCTGCATAGAGAATTACGAGGTGGCTGCCTCCGTCAAATTTAGTGCTGCCTCCGGGTCTCGACAAAACTCGGACAGTCACATGCTCAGATACACTTTTTCTACTGACGTTCTGTTAGTCGAAATTCGGCACAACACCGACCTATGTCTATTCTCAAACCAATAGTTTGCCGATAGTGCTGCGCGGATCATATTAATACACGGATCTCTCATCATGGTAAAAAGCAATAAATGTGTGTACCTCTTACTTTCGTTTTGCAGCTGTGCTAATGGCGAAGAAACAACCTAAACTGACAATTTCTCGAGTGGCACCTGCTCATAAAACAAAGAGGTAAAAGGAAAATGACAGATGACGATAAACAAGCGAAAAAGAAAGAATTAGATAGAGCCCATTGACTCGGTGTCAAAAGTCTAGCCGCATAACATGTAGATAAAATGTCACCCACTGTGCTAAGCAACAATTTAAACCTGCTAATTCACTGACTTGTCATGTTGCTGAAATAATGTACTAGCAAACCTTATCTAGTATTACATATCGCTAGAATAATTACTTGCATACTGTAACGTTAGTTACCGTTATATTAACGTTATCTTACTAGCTATTTATAACTTATAGAAAGAGGGCAACGTTATAAAGTTACATGTATTGCAAAATACATAATGATTTGAGGACCAAGTTTGTGGTCAAAGTATGGGCAGGCCATAGTCAATGTAAAGCATATTGTTGTTGTTTAGTCCCTATTAGTTAATGTATATAATCCGCAGTCATCGGTGGTCCTACTTACTAGCCTGCGCGTTCACGGCAGGCTCCGCTGTGGGGGAGGAGCTGTGGAGGGAGGGCTGTAGCGCAGCAGAGAGAAAGGGGGTGGGACCTGTAAGTTGTGCTTGTTCAAATTTTCAGGCTAAGTCAACATTCTCAAAACTCCCTACTGCAGCTTTAATGTAAGTGGCGATTGATAGCCTATAGTTGATAATATAGGCCTCTACTGACGGTAACACAGTTGCGCTGTTAAGGCTTGCTCAGTGATTAAAAAGTGATTATACAGTAGTAGTTATAACCATTCAGCTTATGTCAAAATGATTTATGACCCTATGATTGACAGGTGGGCGGGGCTAACCTTTGACCTTCCGGAGGGTGTTCCGGAGGTCCTTTGATGTAGGGATTAACCTTTGACCTTCCGGAGGGTCTGTTCCGGAGGTCGCTTAATTTAGGGATTAACCTTTGACATATCGATCGATCAAGTTGACAGTTGTCTTTACCCTATTGACCTTTGTATGATATATGAAGTTGCCAGTTGTCTTTGCCAGTTGTCTTTGCCCCCATTGATTTTGACCTATTGACCCCGGGGGGAAATAACTTCTTGGTGTGGGAAATCCCCTCCATGCCAGGCGTGTCGGGGTGAGAAAATAATTGTTCTAATGTCGCATATAGATTAGAATAAAACATGGGGGTGTCCATAAAGTAAAATCATCTTACCGTTTCAGAGAATTGGGTTTAAGTTGAAAAGAGTTGAGGATCTTTTGAAAAAAGTTCCTCCGAGTGATTCTCTCCTTTTGCATCTGACAGTCTCCGCACTGTGTGTGTGTGTGTGTGCATCTGTCTGTGAGTGACATCCGATATCCTGGCATTCCTGAGCACGCTATATAAATGGGGATATTGAGAAAAAGTTTTTCTAATACTCTCACACTAAAGTTGAAAAGCATGCTGCTCCTTTAAAATGGTAATAAATTTCAGTCATTTACAAATATCTTACACTAAAGTTGAACACATTCACAAAAAATACGTGCGTGCGTGCGTGCGTGCACGATATGTTAGTGTTTTACCATAAAGTGTAGACCATGATAATATTAAAGCGCTTTTAATCATTATAAAAACAACTACTTTGGGGATGCATTGGATGCGACAAAACCAATAAGAGTCTTTACCGAGTAAAGATTTTGTAAAAGCTTATCTTATTAGATATATTTGTAAAGGTTGTTGAACACAACCCCTAAATAAACGAAACAATTGGATTATTTGAACTTAATAGTTTTGGACTAAATTAAGAATGTTAACCTGATTCAACTAAATGGCATTGAATGAATCTTATGTAATAAACTTAAGTTTACTGAAATAAACAATGTTAATTAAATGCGACATTACCCCGCTATGCAGAACCTGTTGACATAAAAAGTTGAGTAAATCCAGCATATATTTTCCAACAAAATGTTGATTAAACATTAAAAGTTCAAAACATATGGATGGGTGAATGGATCGCGATAAGCTCCGTAACAAGCGTTTAGAAAGTAGCTAGGATGTATTTTATTTATTGAGTATTTTATTGAGTAACCGAATTCAGGGTTGTTCAATAGTTATCAAGCACCCGCACTTGGCGAGATTATTCAGAAAAAAGTAATTTTCTGATAAATCATTGTACACGGATGCACTGTGTTTTGAGGGACCCTTATAGAAAGATGTCTTCATTCTTTGTTTTGGTGTATTTTTAAAAACATAGATCTACCTAGATGTTATACACGACCTACATAGATGTTTAAGAATATAAAGATTGAATCTAACCTTGTATTGACCCGTTTCTCTTCTTTCCCAGTCGCCCCTTTTGGACAGTATTTGGCTTTGATCAAATCTGTAGTAAAATAAATAAGTGTCGTAAAATAAAAGGCTATAGTTACAATTCTGAATAATCCAGGAGCATGACACCAGATGAGATAAATTCATCATGGCTTATTCTACAAAACCTGATTCAATAGTACCAAAAATATTTCAAATTTGTACATGACGCTGTTAGATCAGAATGTAACTTTCCTTAAAATTGGTCCCAAATAGTTAACTCCGACTGCTTAATTAAGATTAATTTTATACATTGTTTATACATTTATACATTAAATTTATACAAAAAACTGTTTTAATAGTTTCTCATGCATCACACTTACAATTTGCCGGTACATTTGATTTGGCAGAAGTCATGTTTATCTCAAAGGGGGAGCCATGAGTTAAACCAGTTATGATAGGCGAAAACACATGGTCACCATCAGATGCAGAGATTTTGCCTGTTTACATAAAATATCTGTCAGTTCATCTGTCAATTGTTCATTTATTTTATTATTGGAACCATGAATTGAGTTAATTCGTGGCTTTGATAAAATCAGCAGTAAATAAAAGGCTATAGTAATGTAGTATAGTAAAATAATCCAGGAGCATGACAAATTTGTACATGACGCTGTTAGGTCAGAATGTAAATTTCCAATTGGTCCCAAATAGTTAACTCGGACTGCTTAATTAAGATTAATTTAATACATCACATAGGCAAAACTGATTTATTACACTTACAATTTGCCGGTACATTTGATTCGGCAGAAGTCATGTTGATGTCAATGGAGGAGCCATGAGTTAAACCAGTTATGATAGGCGAAAACACATGGCCACCATCAGATGAAGAGATTTTGCCTGTTTACATAAAATATCTGTCAGTTCATCTGTTCATTATACAGCCAATAGAGTACCTGCCCCCTTTTTCACAGTCGCTGGTTACCGGAAGTGTTTTTACTTCCAGAAAACGCCTGTTGCACTCTATGATGTTTCTCATTAAAAATAAATATAAACCACACTAACATGTTACTTGGATGTCCGGTCGTCCTACAGTGTTTGCTGTCTCTAGAGAGAGAGAGAAAAGGAAAGACCATGTTATTTTAAATGGAAAAAAATCATGCAATCATCCTATAGGCAGTAACGCAGTTCATTACAGTACAATGATGAAGTTTACAGTTCTTTTCCATTCAGGGGCGCATAATATCATAAATATTGAACCATTTGAAATAAGACGCTGGACGGTGCCCAGCGTCAGAATGTATAACTAAATTATGAGAATGTGTATTGTGAAAAACGCTAGGCTATATAAATAGCTTTGACTTAACTTTTATATATTTTGGTTATCACATTGTGCCATTCATATTTATAGCTTACATTTTAAACAATTTTATCATGCAACGTGCTAAAAGTTAAAATCAAAGACAAAGTAAAAGAAGAATTAAAAAGTAGCCTACCGAAATTTAAAAAGTAAGTAACTGAAAAGGAATAAAATACAGAATTAATAATTAAATAGGCCTATGCAGATATAACCATGTCTGACAAATATAATCTAAATAATATTTAAAACATTTATTTTAATGTCCTTTATGGAAACCCCCCAGCGGGCAACTACAGTAAAATGTGATTGGCTGGGATATATATATATATATATATATATATATATATATATATATATATATATATATATATATATATATATATATATATATATATATATATATATATATATATTCTGAAACGTATATGACGTCAAAAACATTTGATATAGAACATATAACAATGTGTAAGAGCAACAAAGCATGCTATAACAGCAATAGCATGTTTAAAACACTAATGAATTATACCGTCTTTTCCTTATGTGTAAACAATCTTTCACTGTAGCATAAATGAATTATAAAGACAATACTCACTTTTAGACATGTCTTTTGATGAGGTGGTAAGAGGAGTGAGGGTGCAAAAGTTTTTGGTCCAGAAATGATTTGTCTTGGCTGTTTATAAAGAAGAGGCTGGGCAAAATACTCTTGGAAAACGTCAGAGCTGTGTGTCCACAATGTTCTTTCAGTAGGGAATGGAGTCCTCTCACAGCCGTAGCCATGAGGTCATCGTTAACATTTTTTATCACCTCTTGTTTTTTCAGGTTACACATGGCAATAAATTACTGTAGCCGCTTTAGGACTAAATTGTTGGGTCTTTAACTAAAAAGCCTCCAAAATGGAGGAGGTCAAGGGGCATGCCTCCTACTATATAGTATCATCAGCTCTCCCCAAAGTCTGTTCATGCAGCCTACAGACAAACTGTCGCATCAACAAATGCTAACATTTTAAAGTTCTACATATATATTTTGAGTAGATAACCGATAGTATATTCTCAGTAAAGGGGTTCAGCCTGTATGTTTCCACACTGATTAAGGATAGTTCGGGAGATTCATTTAGCTAAAACTATGTTAGTTTGAATTCATTTTAGTAACATACTTGTTAATATTCATTGAGTTATATACTTTATTTATAATCATTTAATTTAAAAATAGAGATTGGTTAATTTTATGGAGCCGGGTTAGTGTGTGTGTGTGTGTGTGTGTGTGTGAGTAAAACAGTATGTAAAAAACAATGTAAAGATACAATTTTCTTTGATGGTCGTGTTTAGGTGTACGGGATAGAATATGCTGTTACAGTACAAAAATCATTATGGCTATGACTATATTAATAAACATTATACTTTAGAGCACCATTAAACAAAATCATAACAGTAATCTTCTAAAAGATAAATAGAAGATACGACTGTATTACAACGTTTTATTAAGACTTTAAATAATTAATTGAATTGAATTTAAATTATCTTTTATTTTCAAACTTTTAAGATTAACTTTTAAGATTAACACTAACAAAACATCCTCAACGTCTCATACTGCTGCTGGCCTGACACACACACACGCGCACGCACACACGCACACAAACACGCGCACGCACACACACACGCGCACGCGCACGCACACACACACACACACACACACACACACACACACATTCCTCCACCACTCTGAATCACAGTGTGTCAAAACGCTGGTGTGTGAGAAAAACACTCAGGGGATATTTTGTATCAAAACTTTAAACTTATTGCATCTTTGTAAATACATTCATACGTTATATTACAATGATGTGTTGAGATTTACTTCTTCAACTCTCTAAAATGTAAGATGATTTTATTTTTGTTTTTAAAATATTTTTTATAATCATTTAAATACTTTTTAAAGAACAGAATGTGTTCAACTTTAGTGTAAGATATTTGTAAATGACTAAAATTTATTACCATTTTAAAGGAGCAGCATGCTTTTCAACTTTAGTGTGAGAGTATTAGAAAAACTTTTTCTCAATATCCCCATTTATATAGCGTGCTCAGGAATGCCAGGATATCGGATGTCACTCACAGACAGATGCACACACACACACACAGTACGGAGACTGTCAGATGCAAAAGGAGAGAATCACTCGGAGGAACTTTTTTCAAAAGATCCTCAACTCTTTTCAACTTAAACCCAATTCTCTGAAACGGTAAGATGATTTTACTTTATGGACACCCCCATGTTTTATTCTAATCTATATGCGACATTAGAACAATTATTTTCTCACCCCGACACGGCTGGCATGGAGGGGATTTCCCACACCAAGAAGTTATTTCCCCCCGGGGTCAATAGGTCAAAATCAATGGGGGCAAAGACAACTGGCAAAGACAACTGGCAACTTCATATATCATACAAAGGTCAATAGGGTAAAGACAACTGTCAACTTGATCGATCGATAGGTCAAAGGTTAATCCCTAAATTAAGCGACCTCCGGAACAGACCCTCCGGAAGGTCAAAGGTTAATCCCTACATCAAAGGACCTCCGGAGCACCCTCCGGAAGGTCAAAGGTTAGCCCCGCCCACCTGTCAATCATAGGGTCATAAATCATTTTGACATAAGCCGAATGGTTATAACTACTTACAGTTAAGAACTATCACATGACAAGAGTCCTTTTTTCCTGAATAGCTACCATCACGATTGAAACCGGGGCACTGATTTCATAATAGTCCAATAAACAAATAGTTAAAATTAAGTGACTTACATTTTAGATGCAATGGCTGTTTTTGTTCTGTTTCAGCAGCGAAAATAGTTCCAAACAAAGATCACAGCAGAACCATAACGCAACTCACATGAACACTCAGCCATGTTTCATTAAACTGATTTGTTCAAAATGCTGAATCATTCAGTAGTCAAAGATTCAATTACCCATTCATAAACTGCCTCATTCTGAATAAATCAGCCGTTTGAACGAATCGTTTGAATGAATGACTCAATGACTCATTCATTCAAATGAAGACGGTCGCCTGCCGGGGATGGCAGGGGTTGGTGGCAATGTAAGTATCCAGATATTTGCCGCGGGATGAGGGCTTCGATTACCTCTTTTTTTTTTTACCATACATGTGTTTGCATCCCTGGTCCTACATCCCGCATCTTAAATGTATATCCAGGTCAATGCAGAATGACATCATGCTTTTGAAGGTAACATCCTGTAATACCACAAACAAACAAAAAAACAACAACTTAACATTCAGGGCTTCTGTACAAAAACGGTATAATCCAACAAATTTAAGTCTTATAAAAGATTGTTTATTTAAAAAAAAATTTAAAAAATGTTTGTTTGTTTTTTACAGCTAGAGAAAAAAGTCAAACTAAACAACAAAGTTAGACCGATATCATTTCCAAAGAAAGGAGAAGACGGGGGAACAGATACTGTCTGTAGTGTTGCCGGCTGGGGAAGACTGAAGACTAAAAAAACACCCCAGACTACGGGGTGTCATTGGTTGTTGCGTTAAATGTTACCCAGATACAATAGTGCTATTTTCTGATTGGCTAACAACACCAGACGAACAACACCAGAGGAGACGCGCTTGAATTCATGCCTGTTCCACAGTGAGAGCGGCGCGGCCAGAGTTTTGGGCGCTGCGGCATATTAAATATATTACAAATAGTTTTTCAGCATGAGAAATACAATGTGTGGCGGGAGAGCGTGACAAAAGACCGAAATGAGTGACTGTCAACCTCAATGCGTGACACTTGACAGCCCTGCGATTTTAAGGAAGTGGGGGTGGTGGTGGAAGTGACGTATATGCCGTAAAGCAGTCGAGTTTTGTAGTTCTCTTTGTTCGCCGGTTACTACCCGAAATCCGAAGTTTAAAAGTACGATTAAAAACGCTACAGACCCCGTCAGGCTATGGCAGAAGTGTCATTCAACCTATTGTAAGTCGATGTACCATCACAAGAGACTTGGAAATATATTATGAAGGTTGAAAAGTTACCTGGTGTTACTTTAACAGGGATCAGGAGATCCTTTGGTTTGTGGAAACACTGCAGTCGGTGTCACATCTTTTGATGACCCTCATCGCTGTAATTCACCTAATTATCCTGAAGTTTATACCAACATTTCACCATATCTTCCATGGATCCGCAGATAGCCTAAATTAAAAATGTGAAAATTAAGTATTTTTAAATTAAGTACATTTTTCTATAAACCCATTAAAATAGGCTATCACATGGCTAGCATCAGTTATAGTCAAAGTGTTCTCATTGTCACCTCACCAACACCCTCACTTTCCAGTCATGCCTACACTCATATCTCAATAAATGGGGGAAAACTGAAACAGCCAAAACTGTTGCTAAAATTTACAGAAAAATACATTTGAAAAAATGTTTTTTCAAAACAGGAATGATATGATGAACTGTGCTGTTTCAACAACAAAAAAATCATACAAATGATATTTTATTTTATGAATAAAACAATTTTTCAGACAGGTCAAAATAAAACCGGTGAAAAGCCTCCAGGATTTGAGTTGTAATATCTTCCTGCAAAAGTTTAAGTCTTATCTAACCACATGGTGAGTTAGTTTCAAGCTCACACCTAATTTCTCACATCTAACAGAATTTCACAAGAAATATTAAGCATGGATTAAATCACACATGTGGCCGATTAGTCAACTCCCATCGAGAACGCAAACATAACACCTATCTTTTCCACTTCATTGCAAAGTGAGACCCACATGAAGCTGTGAAAGAGGAAGTATGAACACTATAAGGGGCAAAACCATTCAGCCCACTTTACATGAAATGCCATCATCAACACTGAAGAGAACTTCAGCACTCCAGAGAAACCTTCCCAGAACATCATAATGATCGTCTTCGCACTTTTGCTAGTCACACTGTTACCATATCTGACCCTTCAAGGTGAGTCTGATAAAAAAAGACAGATGTCTATTGCATTATGTAATTTTTAATGCACAAGTCATGCACTTTTAGCATTGCTATTTCTACTCTCAATATATTGATCTGAAGGAACATTTAGTCAAATCTATTTCTTATTTAACCAACCTAAACTAATTTCTCTCTCAGCATCTGTGGATGTAGGTATAGTGAACGGGACAGAAGCCAGACCTCATTCAAGACCCTACATGGTCTCCATTCAAAGAAATAACAAACACATATGCGGTGGCTTCCTTGTGTCGGAACAGTTTGTCATGACGGCTGCACACTGCTTTACAGAGTAAGTTTTTTTTTTTTTTTTCAGTTAGAATTTCGTTGTGAGTCAAAGAGTCCCAGACTGCTGCAAAAGGGTCTTCACTTGGTGTGATTACTTTCAAAATGACATGCTATGATAGTACCCAACCTAGTGGGTACACGACTTAAAGGGAGTCTGACAATTATAGTTTGAACCCAAAATGTGTTTATACTTGAACCTAAACCAAAGTTACCAAACTAAACTTGAGCTAAATATTTGTGGCTTTGCAATGGAAGCATCATAAAAAAGTATGCTATTACAATATGGTTCTAAATTCATATTGTTATACAGCAGGTCAAGCCTAAAATGCAAAACTCAATTTTGAGTAGTAAAACGCATGTTTTCTTCCTTGTCTTGACAGCGGTAAGAACCTGACAGTTGTGGTAGGAGCTCATGATCACCATCATGGTAAGCACATGGAAGTGAAGTTCTACCACATCCACCCTGGGTATGAGTCTAAGAGTCTGCTAAATGACATCATGCTGCTTCAGGTAAAGGACTCAGCTTGATTTTTCTGGGCAAACTGCAAGAAAACTATTTTAGTCTTAACTATATGCTATACAATAATTCTGAGGAAGAGAAAAGTATACTGAATGTCCTTAAACCTCAAGGCTTTGTTCACATTGAACACAAATCTGGATCTGGATGTGTTTGTATTTGGATTTCAAACAACATTGATTTTATGTCTGTTTGTTTTTTCAAATTACAAAATAAAAACATTTGGTTACACTTTATTTTGATAGTCCACTTTAGACATTCTACTAACTATAAGTAACTTTCCAATTACATGTCAACTAAATCTCAATATAGTATTAGTAGATTTTAGTAGACTGTTAGGTTATGGTTAGGTGTTAGGGTTTGGGTTAGGAGAATAAGTTGACTTGTAGTTACCAAGTTACTTATAGCCTGTAGAATATCTGTTGGGGGACCATCAAAATAAAGTGTTAACAGATATCAAGCATGCAGTCGACTAACTATACAGTACATGTAGTTGCAAAGTTACTTACAGTTAGTAGAATGTCTAAAGTGGACTATCGAAATAAAGTGTTAGAGATATAATCAGAGAACTGGTGTAAAACTGCAGCCACATGCAGTTATACATTGGCTGCAAAATGAATTATAATTCATTACTATGAATAATTTAGTACTTGTGTTTTTTTTAATACAATTTAAAAAAAAAACATATACACTGATGAGCCAAAACATTATCACCACTAACAGGTGGAGCAAAAAATGTTGATCATCTCCCAGCAAGGTCACATGTCAAGGTCTCGGTTGATTAAGCAAACAATCATATCTCGTAATCAACGTGTTGGATGCAGGAGAAATAGGCAGGAATAAAGATGGGAGCGATTTTGACAAGGGCCAAATTAGAATGCAAGGCAACTTACTAGGTCAGAGTATCTCTGAAATGACAAGGCTTGTGTGTCGCTGTTGGTCAACAGTGGTGAGAATTGACCAACAGTGGTCCAAGAATGGGCCTCCAAGGCTCATCAATGCACAAGGACGTCAAAGTAAATTCCAGGATTGTTCTTCAACGGTTTGAAGGTCCAAATTGCAGTTTCAGTGCAGCTTCAATTCAGAGCCACTGGATTAGATGGACCCAAGGAAACCCAAATCATCCTCATTGCTTGAAGACTCATTTTGTATTGTTTTTGCACATTTTTTTCCAACGGATTCATTAATACGCATCGGTTTCAGCGCGTGACGAATTTTTAGGATGACAAATACGAAAACGCATACGAATATTTCAGACTCACTGTGCAAGGACCTTTAGTCTTTGCACGTTCACTTTGTAAACACTAAGTCGGTAATTCTACCTAGGTCACGGGTGACCTTTCAACGTGAATACATAATGCGTTGCATTTGTGGTTAAAACATTTTTATGTATTTATTTTTTAAATGAACGATTGTTTCACTAGATAAGACACTTAATCCTCGGCTGGGATCGTGTAGAGCCATTTGAAGCTGCACTGAAACAGCAATTTTGACCTTCAAACCATGCCTAAATTTGACACGTGCCACCTACCTAAATATTGTTGCAGACCAGATACACCCTGGCCTCTTCAGCAGGATAATGCACCCTGCCACACTGCACACAATGTTCATGAATGGTTTGAGGAACATGCTGAAGAGTTCAAAGTGTTGCCCTGGCCATCAAATTCCCCAGATCTCAGTCCAATTAAGCATCTGTATGATGTGCTGAACCAACAAGTCTAGTACACTGCAGCTCCTCCTTGCAACCTACAGTACTTGAGGGATCTGCTGCTAACATCTTAGTGCTCTTTTAGAGTCCATGCCTTGGCGTTTCGGTGCTGGATTGGCAGCACACATAGACTAACATCATATTAGGCAGGTGGTCATAATATTTTGGCTTATTGGTGTATGTAGCAATTACAAAGTTCTAGCATACCTAATATTCCCATTATCCTTATAAAATAATTTGGTTAAGTTTGTCACCTAATTTATATTCATTTCGAAAATTATCAGCATTAATGATTGATTTACTTGATGTACGTAGCTGCGTATAAAGGTCAACAAGAGTGACAAAGTCAATTGGATCTCCATTCCAAAGAAGGATAAGGACATCAAGGCCAAGGCCAAATGCAGTGTTGCAGGATGGGGGAAAAGAACCACCAATGGTGCAGCGAGTGCAAAACTTATGGAGGCTGATGTCACAATCTTTGATAAAAAAGCATGTCAGAAGTACTGGAGGAAAACCTACTCCACCTCAAGGATGGTGTGTGCAGGAGGTCATGGAGGATTTTGTCAGGTACAAAGTATATTCTGGAGACATCATAAATAGTGTAGCAGTTTTTGTTTTTCACATCCTGTAACTTTCTTCACTTCTCAGGGTGATTCTGGAGGACCATTGGTGTGCGACAAAGTTGCAGTTGGTGTCGTTTCATTCAATCAACTTAATAACTGTGATTCACCTACATTACCCAATGTCTACACCAGGATTTCCAAATTTGTGCCTTGGATACAATGTATTTTTGGAGGTGTGAAGCAAAAGCTTGATAAATAAACATTTTATTTTCTAACAACACACTCTGTTGACTGTATGTGTATTTTTGGAGATAATTTTATACAATGTCATGTTGATCAGATGTGACACACTTTTCAGTTGAAAGATTGTTTCAACCCTTCTCAGCAGGCTTGGTTTCCTGCGTGGGGGGCGACCTCATCGCATGTGGTCAGACCCCCTGTGAGAAACACTCTAGTTTGCAAAGACATCTGAAATAGAAAATCTGATGACTGTGCAAATTAGTTAGACTCTAGACAATAGATTAGAAAAGGTCTATACTTACTGGAAGCACCTGAAAATGTACGTCAGCTCACACCTATTTTGAGACTACTAGTAGCATTAAATTGTCAAGGAGAAAATTGAGGAAATTATTTAAAAATAAAACTGTTTCCACACAAGTTTCTCAGAACATTCTCCTCATCTGCCATTGGTCAAACAGCCCAGCCCCAAACTCACGCCATTGGTTGAACTGTTGCTATGTCAGGCTGGTCAAGATTTTCCAAGCAATTGAGCAATGTTTTGTCAAACAGAGCCACAGTATTTGTACTTCTCAGGGAAATCAACCTAAAATGTGTTATTTATAGTATTAAAGGGAATTTAATGTCACCATTTACTCACTTTTTTTTCTATACATTGAATAACATTAATGGAGTTCAATCATTGTTTGGGTGAATTTCATGTTTTAACATAACAATTTACACAGTTTACATCTGATAAATAACAGAAGAAACATCCAAGAAATGCAGAACTGTGGTTTGCTGTGAAGGGATGCCTGACCTTGTACTTTAAATAGTAAAAAGGCAGTGACACATTTTGCACATATCAAAAGCACAATGAGGTGATTCTGCTCGCCACAGCTGTGATTCACACTGCACATCACAGGTAGGTTCTTTCATTAGTAATCCTTGACCTTTACACATTGTACCAGTGCCAATAAAGGGACTTTTTTGTTTTTTTGTTGATTGTATAGTTATTTTTTGATGACATAATCGATGGGGAAAAAAGCTTTTAAAAATTCTTTGCATTATATGTTATCGGTGCAGGTCAGAAATAAACATGAATTTGGAGGATTTCGAATATCTCCTAAATATGTGCCTACAGCTGCACACTGTGAAAGGTAAATACAATTTGTATACACAGTTTTTACAACATTGCTTTTCAAAGAAATAGTTAACCCCAAAATTTGTCAATGTGTTGCCAACTCATATGATTTTCTTTCTTCGGTGTAAAGATTGGTTTGTTTGAAGAACAGGCCAAAACGTAATTATTCAGTGAAAATCTTTGCTCCAGTGATCTGTACTCAAGAAATCTGCTGTAACCGGATCATTAAGCAATTTGTGATTAAGCTGTTCAGTCTGATTTGTGAATCATAAAAAGCGGTGATCAACTAACTGCTCTGGTCCAAGGCCAGGTGCGATGCAAGTGTATTTTTTGCTAGTTTAAGCACGACGCAGTCATTTTCACGTCATTCACCACGTCAATGCCAATCTGTTCACCCATGGGGAGTGCTGGAAATTAGGTGCGTTGCTATTTCGAGGCAACTGAAATAGACTGCGCCATTGAGCAACAAAAACCTGGTCTAAAGTCAAGACTAGAGTCTATGATTTTTTTTTGTTATTTAAAGGGAGCATTCATAATATGCGCCTATATGCGGGTGCACAACATGCGTACACTGCTTATTACACACATAGGGATGAGCAGCAGCACAAAAACATGCCAAATAAAATAATTACATTGTAAGATTATTATTGTGTATGTTACGTTCCAGCCCCCAAAAAGGGAGGGGAACTTGATAAACCACCGCTCGGGCCCACAAATGCCAGTAAAGGAGGTATGGAGTCGTGGTGCGAGAAAAGGACACAATTTCCAGATACTGTACAAACTAAACTTTTATTTTTGCCACGGTAATGATTGAATGATAAACAATAATTTTCAGGGAGAAAGGTGAGAGCTGGACGGACCAAAGAAAAGAAATAAACAAAAAGATACCCCACCGCTAACCTATTCTAATTATACACATCACCTATCTGGCACACGATCAAGGCGCCCTAACCAAACTTACAGATGGTGGTCCGCCCAGGTCTAGCTGGTGTTTCTAGACAGAAGTATGCCTACGGGTGATGTATACCCCGGGGTAGCTCAAAATCTACTCCCCCAACTCCCTATAAACAATAAAGAAAAAGTTGTTAAACAATACACAAACATCAAATGCTCAGTCCTGCTGTTCACAAGTTCCAAAAGTGGAACACAAAGCTAGATTTACTAGCTAGCAAATCAGATTACAACATTGTCAAACGTTCCAATCATAATATCAATAGAGAACAATAAAGTTATCTAAAAAAAAGTCACAAAAATACCCACAGAGGGATACCAACAGCAGGAGCAGAAAGCAGAGAACAGAGCAGAGAGTGAACTGATTCAAACTAGGCTTTTTAAAGAGCCCAGCCAGCTGCAGCCACTGACGAGCGGGAGGAGTTCCAAGATCCAATCAGCCGTTGAACCACCAATCAGCTGCCGGAACTGTTACAGAGCCATCTTACCTGTTAGAAGAAATACAAACACACAAACCACAAGTAATGCCAGAAAATAATCACTATAATACGTACCCAGTGCTCTGGGGACGTAACAGTGTAAATAAAGATATGGTGGAATTACTGTTGCTTTCATCAACGAAAATTATGGCTAAATATCGTCGTCAACGAACCTTTATCACGTGACCGAGACGAGATGCTATGTCAATGCTGGTCATGTGACGATGACTATAATTAAATGTATAATGCAATATTGTTGACAAATAAAAACAAGACTAAATGTGGTTTACAAAATAAAAACTATGCTAAAATGTCTCTTCATTTTTGTTGACCAAACTATTATTTGGCAGTATTTCTGCTTCCTGAGTCTCACTTCAGGGGCTGCATCAGGTCGCACTGCGCAGAGGCAGGCGACGTCACTTCCTCAAGCCCCGCTCGCGGCATTATTTAGAAGATGCAGTTATCGTAAACGACAACAAACAAAGTTAAGTCTGACACGATGGCCGGCCAGCCGGGGTTCGTCTTTGGGAGAAAAAGAAGAAACGACATTTGGAAAAACTAACATGTTTGGTTAGTATAATAAATATGTTGTAAATTCAAATCAGAGTGTCTTCCGTGTATGGAATGGATGCATTCTTGAGTCTTTAAGGTAATAATAATATAATAAGATAACCTTGTTTGAAATGGGTTTGGCAAAAAGAAAATTTTGGTTTTGTCTATACTACCAGATACTTACACTGACTGGGTTAAATAGAATTGCATTACTAAAAAGAGACTAAAATACAATTTTCATTGACTAAAACTAGACTAAATGTCATCAGTTTTAGTCGAATAAAACAAGACGTAAATGTCATCAGTTTTTGCCGACTAAAATTAGACAAAAATAGTCATGGATAATTCTGACTAAAATGCTCAGACTTTTAGTCGACTAAACCTTTACTAGACTAAAAAGAGCATGAATGTAACTAATAAAAACTAAAATGACAGCTTGACACAAAGACTAGACTAAAACTAAAATTAAAACAGGCAGCCAAAAACAACACTAGGTGGAATCTGGCTTGTCCCGTAGATGGTCTGTTTGCACACTTTAACCTTGCGCATGAGCAGATCAGTTTCCTCTCTGGAGACGCGTTCAGTCTTTCCGCTTGCAAATTCCGCCATGTAAATAGCGAATCCGCCATGGCGCGAGCGCAGTTGGCTTTTAAAAGGAATGGGAGATGAGACTCTGATTGGTTTATTGCACGTTATGCCCAAAACACCCATTACTGATAGGCAACCCTTTTAGACCATGCGCTGGGTGCGCTGACCATTTTTCCCAACGTTAAACTAGCAAAAGTGGATTTGGACACCTAAGCCCTGCGCTTAAGGCCATGCGCTTAGATCGTTAAATAGGGCCCGCTCACTTATCTGGTTGCAGTGGTTATCAAGTCAACAGCTCACTGAAGGGGAAGATTTTTTGCAAACAATGACTTTTAATGTGATGCCTTTTATGAGCCATGTTCACCTTTAAATGAAAAAAAAAAAATATTCAGGATGTCTGATCTTTTGTTCCACTGGAAATGAAGTGTCATTAGAATGAATACATGTGTGTTTGACTTCCAGTAAAGAGATGACTGTTGTTCTTGGCGAAGAGTAAAGAAGGCGTAAAGGGTTAGGGTATGGGTTAGTAAAGTAGTTAATGAACTTCTGAATGTATCAACTGTTCTGTTCTGAATGTGTCAACTGAAGAAATACAGACAGAACATAAACTGCCATATTGTAGGTTTTTAGATTGGGGATTCTATTGCTCTTCTCTTTTAACCCCATCTTGGCACATATTCTTGCAGGGAGATTCAGGAGGTCCGTTGGTGTGCAATTCAATGACCGTGGGTCTGGTATCCTTCAGCATAAAGGGATGCAAATATCCTGATGTACCAAATATCTAAAATGTTATTTCAAAACATGCACGGTGGATCAAAGCATGGATGGATTTAAGATCTAGATTTTATACTAGATGAAATAAATCGAACGCATCTAATATTTGCTCAACAAAAAACATAAGATTGTGTGCATTTAGTGCATTAAATATAGTAATGGGACACTAGTCTGTACCCTATTCAAAATGCCACATGCAAGCACATGTTCTCTGCTGTGTAAAATCTGGCAAATTCACTGCATACTATCCATTTATCTACTACACATTCACAATAAGCCATTGGGGTTTAAAAAAAGAAAACAGGTTTAAATCAAACCAGAAGATCACAGGAATCCATAAATTGGAAAAGATCTTGTATTCAAGGAAAAGCTAAACTTATTTGTAGCACACTTTGCAATAGGTGGCAAATTCAGCATTATGCATCACTTCTGTCTCTGTCATCTCTGTCAGGATGTCATCAACGTGTCATGTGGTAGAGACCTATATAAATGACTGGTGGTCTCATCATCGATCTTCAGTCTTATCAAGATGACTACAGCGTACAGCCTGTTGCTCTCAGTGGCTTTGACCAGCTTGACATTGACTGGTTAGTAAAATCATACTTTGCTGATAATACAATAATAACTGAACTGCTTCTGGTTAACACAAACTTGTATCTTGATAGGTTTAGGTGCATTTGGAGCTGATATCATCAATGGCAAAAAAGCCAAGAAGAGCTCCATGCTTTACATGGCATCAGTTCAGATTGAAGGACAACACAAATGTGGAGGATTCCTGATCGACCCGAGCTACGTGCTCACGGCCGCACACTGCGATAAAAGGTATATGATAGTTAGTCTACTGTTAAACTGGGATATGTTTGGTGTTCAACAAAACTGTTCACTAAACTGCAATTGTGTTAATGTTAAAGTGGCAACATGACTGTGGTCCTGGGCACCCACAACATCAGTCCACAAGTGGCGAATCTGAGAAGATATACAGTGCAAAATAAACATAAGCACCCATCCTTCAAAAACGTGAAAACTGGCAATGACATCATGCTTCTGAAGGTACAATATTTCATGAATAAAAACATTATTAATAATAATAATAATATATACATTTGTACTTTAACTATAAATTATGTATGTTTAATACACATACAATTAATGGTCATCGTGAAGACCTAACATTTCTTGTGTGGAATTCTAGCTGTCCAAAAAGCTGAAACGTGCAAAAACCATCAAAATCCCGAGCAATGACAAACCACTGAAGCCTAAATCCAAGTGCCAGGTTGCTGGATGGGGTAAAACCGAACAGCTTAATGTGGTGAACGATCTGCTGGTGACAGACGTGTCGACAATCAACTTCACAACCTGCAAGACCATGTGGGAAAAACTGCAAAAACTCCCAGACAACGTCCTGTGCGCTGGGGGCTCCAAGACTAAAAGTGGCGCTTGCCAGGTACCTATATTTTGGTGAAAGTTCATCATCTGCAATTTTTCTGAACTCAACGATGTGATTGTAATCAATATCAAACATAATATTGCAGGGCGATTTGGGTGGACCTCTAGTGTGCAGTGGGAAAGCGGTGGGAATCGTCTCTTTGGATCGCTGTGACAACCCAAATATTCCCAATATTTACACTCAAATTTCAAAATACACAGTCTGGATCAAGAAGGTGATCAATGGAGGTGCCTGATGTCTTTAAAACTGAAGTGTATTGTTGTGCAGGGTGGTGATGTGTTGTCGGAGTTGATTCAGTCTCATTTTGCTGTTTCTTAGATGGTCACAAAAATGTGTTAGTGCATTAGGCAGGTTGCTTCAGAAAGTGCATTTGCTACCACATTAGTTACTCTACAGGAAAGCTCTCATCATTTGTCTGTCATCATATTTTCTTAGGTTTAAAACGGATCCCTGCTCAACTACGTAGGCCATAATGCACACAAAACCCACAAACCCTGTATTTTTTTCCCCACGTACATGTTCTCTTAATCTAACATGTTCTGGTAATACAACGCATTGGGGTCCATCATGACACAAATGCAGCATCACTCTGTGGTAAAGCTGCATTGTGTCACTAACTTGTGCTTTTATGTGGTTAACAGATCGTTTCCGAGATTAACTTCCAGAGTCTTGTAAACAATGTTTAAAAAACACATTTATACACAAGAACTACATCCATCAAAATATTTGACATGATTTATTTAACATTAGACAAAGTAACATGGGATTATAAACTGTACGTGTCTATGAGAGGTGAATTTTGGTGAACCAATGCCAGAACAGACCATTTCAAGGAAGATATTTCCTAAATAAATAAAAGAGCTGAATAACAATATACATATAGAACACTTTATATTTTTATCTTCAAATTAAGCTTTACAACTTCAAGATTTTTATTTTTTTATTTCTGCAACCGAAGAGCACATGCGCAAAACAAAGGTAAAGTGGAAATTTTTGGTTTATACCATTATAATCTTCATAATTTATATTTTATAAACTTTAATTGTTGTCCCTCAAAATTAATGTGATTCAGCCCGACATAAATGTGGGTGAAAATGCACGTTGAATCAATTCAATGATGGACATTAAAGACTATTAAGAGTTTCATGCTTACTGTATTTTCCAAATTATGATTAAACATACAATACTGACCAAATAAACTGTTTTGCTAACGACCGAGTCTGTATTTTTCTTATATGATAAACTACGGGCATGCAGAAAAACCTTTGCATGAGCTGCTTGTGTGTATAATATGGGTTACTTTAGAGAAATAATACACAGACACAACAAACCAGGGATGGACAGCATATTAAACCTGTGACTGAAATCTTTGGTATGAAATACACATTATTTTCATTCAATAGGTTACAAAATATCCTAGAACTCTTAAAATAATGAAGTCGTATGAAGTTTCAATAAAACAGATGAACACGTATGAACACTGTCCTTTTGTTTTCTTTTAAACATTCGTTTAGCATTCAGAAAAGGTTAATTGATAACATTATTATCTGTTCAACTTCTTTGACGATACTAAAGTTTGGAGGTTTGGAGAAGTTTTGGTTTTAAAATGTATTTGTTTGATTTTAATTTTATAGGACGATATACATAGGGTTGCAAGTAGCGGTCGCAAATTTAGCCAAAATGATGTATTAAGGCCTCATTATGCTTCTGCGTCAACTCCACGGCGTAGCTACGTCGTCGTGGCTGTTTTATGGTTCTGCGTCAGGTTGCTTGCATCGCGGTGCATCTGACCAATCACAGCCCTTGGGGTCTGCGTCGCCTCGATGCGTAGTTACAATTTTTTGGAGGTGCACGTCGAGCTACGGCGGAGGGGTCGGAGGGGTTCGCGGCGACGCAGAGGGGTCTGCGGGGGTACGCCGTCGATTCGACGCAGAAGCATAAAACAGGCTTTACAGGCGAGATGGCCAAGACCTCAAAAGTGGGACAGGCCAAAAATCACAATATAACGAAGACATGTGATGTGCTTAAAACTAGGTAAATGCCAGGTTTCAAAGACATGCTTAGATTAAACTAGGATTAGGCCTTAGTTTAATTGGATCATTTAAGTGGCTTTTATAAAGGTGCTTTAGAAAAAAAAAACATTACTGGTGTGCATCTTGAGACAAAACAATGGCACTGACATCTTTTAAGATAAGTCAGTGCAAGTTGCTTTTAGTTAAAACAGCTCAAACATGCATTTTCGCCTGGGACTAGCTTAAGCCTAATTGTCATACTAGATGATATACACCAATAATCCAAAACATGACCACCTGCCTAATATGCTGCTGGTCCACAGCATGCTGTAAAAACAGTGCTGACCCGCCAAGGCATGGACAAGACCACAGAAGGCGTCCTCTGGTCTCTGGCACCAAGACGTTAGCAGCAGATCCTCCAAGTCCTGTAGGTTGCGAGGTGGAGCCATCGAGAATTGAACTTTTTGGTTCAACACATCCTACCGATGCTCAATTGGACTGAGATCTGGGGAATTTGAGGGACAGGGCAACACCTTAAACTCTTTATCGTGTTCCTCAAACCATTCTTGAACAATGTGTGCAGTGTGGCAGAGTGCATTATCCTGCTGAAGGAGGCCATGGTTTACCTGGTCTGCAACAAAGTTTGGTTAGGTTCCACGTGTCAAATTTACATCCACATGAAATGCCGGACCCAGGGTGTCCCAACAGAACTTTGCCTAGAGCATCACACTCCCTCCAGCAGCTTTTCATTGTCTCAGAGTGCATCCCGGTGCCTTCACTTCCCCAGGTAAACTGTGCACAAGAACACGCCCGTCCACATGATGTAAAAGAAAATGGGAATTGTCGGACCTGTCAACATTCTTCTACTGCTCCAAGGTCCAGTTCTGACGTGCCCATTAAAGGCACTTTTGACGGTGGGCAGGGGTCATCATAGGCACTTTGATTATTCTACAGCTACGCAGCCCCATAAACAGCAGACTGTGAAGCACTGTGTGTTGTGACACATTTCTCCCATAACCATTAAGATTTTGTGTGACTTGTGTCACAGTAGACCTTGTTTGCATACTTACACCAGACAGGATGGCCTTTGTCGTCCTCGTGCACTGATGACCCTTGGGCGTCAAACACCCTGTCGTCGGTTTGTGGTTTGTCCATCCTCGCACCAATATTGGTAAATTTTCACCACTGTTGACTGGGAACAACACTAGCCTTGCATTTTAGAGATACTCAGACCTAGTTAGTCACCTTGCCATAACAATTTAGCCCTTGTCAAAGACTCTGAGATCTTTATTCCTGCCCATTTCTCCTGCATTCAACACATTCATTATGATAACTGATTGTTTAACATCTAATCTACCCAGACCTTAATATGTGGCCTTGTTATATGGTCAATGATATTCGCTTCACCTGTGACTGATCACATTTTACTATCGAATTAGCGGCAATTCGGGGGCAGCAATTGCTTGAATGGTGGGTTCATCGGCCTATTATTCTTAATGAAAACCCAAACTAGAAAAACAACTAACCCTTTGCAGGTTCCCTATTAGCATTGGGTTCAAATCCAAAATATTGCCAAATGGACGCTTTTACATTTAGTTTTGGAACCAAATCTTCCGTCACGTGATAAGTGAAATCTGTCTCCTGGTGCTGATCTGTGCAGTGACTGCACAAGCTGCATTGAGCAGACGTGTTAAATTTTTAATTGTAAATTCTGTTCTCTAACTGAATTAAATTATTTTTATTACTATAAAAAATCAGAATGATGGTGGGGGTGGTGCCGTGGTGGGCAAGCAATGTAACCGTTGTTGCAGCTGAACATCGTGTAACACCAGTAAAACAGAGTATCAAATCAAGCCTACGCAGAATACATCACGCCTTCTAAATGATAAAGCCAATAGCTGATTTGCAAAGTTATTGCGTCACTGCAGCTGACGATAGAACCTGAGGCTCGCGCTTAGGACTACACGTGAATTGGCTTGTCCAGCCTGGAAAATATGTTTTTTTAAACACAATTTGAGCCTATGAAACAACATGTGTAGGATAGTGCGTGCCAGATTCTGTTGCTGATTTAAAATTTTACTTAATTGTGAGTTCAGCAAGCACTTTTTGAGATTTTAAAATTCCCCAATTCAAATAGATAGGACTTGGTCTTGGATGCCCCAGAGGCATTGCAAATATGGCCACATAGTGAACAGACTTTCCTTGAAAGAGACTTTGTCTGTGGTCTCTTCCCATTTGAAAAACCGCAATCAATCAGCGACACAAATGCAGATTCAAGTAGCTTTATTGACAATTCGACAATGTAAAAAGGCTTTACATTGCCAAAGCATTGGCAGGGCTCTGATCCAATTGTGTTGAGCATTGTCAAATTTACAGAGCCACTCAAACAGAGGTTATTTACGCCACTGTCTGAAAGGCATCAGTTTTGCCAAGATACACTGAAGAATGTGTATTCAAGGACTACCACACTATGCAATAGGTGGTATTTTTCATCATCTCTGTCTGTCGGAATGTGTAGTGTGTGCGTCGTGTCATGTGGTAGAGACCTATATAAATGACTGGTGGTCTCATCATCGATCTTCAGTCTTATCAAGATGACTACAGCGTACAGCCTGTTGCTTTCAGTGGCTTTGACCAGCTTGACACTGACTGGTTAGTAAAATCATACTTTACTGATAATACAATAACTACACTGATTCTTGTTAACTCAAACTTGTATCTTGATTGGTTTAGGTACATTTGGAGCTGATATCATCAATGGCAAAAAAGCCAAGAAGAGCTCCATGCTTTACATGGCATCAGTTCAGATTGAAGAACAACACAAATGTGGAGGATTCCTGATCGACCCGAGCTACGTGCTCACGGCCGCACACTGCGATAAAAGGTATATGATAGTTAGTCTACTGTTAAACTGGGATATGTTTGGTGTTCAACAAAACTGTTCACTAAACTGCAATTGTGTTAATGTTAAAGTGGCAACATGACTGTGGTCCTGGGCACCCACAACATCAGTCCACAAGTGGCGAATCTGAGAAGATATACAGTGCAAAATAAACATAAGCACCCATCTTTCAAAAACGTGAAAACTGGCAATGACATCATGCTTCTGAAGGTACAATATTTCATAAATAAAAACAATAATAATAATATACATTTATACTTTAACTATAAATGATATACATTTATTACACATACAATTAATGGTCATCGTGAAGACCTCACATTTCTTGTGTGGAATTCTAGCTGTCCAAAAAGCTGAAACGTGCAAAAACCATCAAAATCCCGAGCAATGACAAACCACTGAAGCCTAAATCCAAGTGCCAGGTTGCTGGATGGGGTAAAACCGAACAGCTTAATGTGGTGAACGATCTGCTGGTGACAGACGTGTCGACTATCAACTTCACAACCTGCAAGACCATGTGGGAGAAAGTGCAAGTAAAACTCCCAGACAATGTCTTGTGCGCTGGGGGTTTCGAGACTAAAAGTGGCGCTTGTCAGGTGCGTGGTGAAATTTCATAATTTGCTATTCTACTTACTTCTGAACTTAATTGGTTATCAATCATTGTTCTTGCAGGGTGATTCAGGTGGACCGCTAGTGTGCAGTGGGAAAGCTGTGGGCATCGTCTCTTTTAACATGAAAGATCACTGCGACTACCCAAATGTTCCCAATATTTACACTCAAATTTCAAAATACACAGTCTGGATCAAGAAGGTGATCAATGGAGGTGCCTGATGTCTTTAAAACGGAATTGTACTGTTGTGCAGTTTGCTAAACTCAGATTTTATGATGAGGTGAATGCTACCTGTAAAACATTTTTAATAAAAGCGAGAAAAGAGCAATAAAACTCATTAAGCAATGACTCTGCATTTCTTTATTTCTAAAGTGCCACTTCACAGAGAGCGAAACCTTTCAGGGGCTGTTTGATACTCAACCACAGCTAAAGTTCACAGCCATCACCACATCCTAGAAGTTACACAACAGTCTTTTTAAATAGGAATAGATGCAGCACTGGGGGGGGGGGGGGGGGGGGGGGCTTCGTTTAAAAAGCCCTGAAGACACAAGCAATCGATTTGTCAAGGTGTAAAGTGTCTCTACAGAAATGAACAGATCTCATTCAGTCTCATTTTGCCGTTTCTTAGACGGTCACAAAAACGTTGTTGGTGCATGAGGCAGGTTAAAAAAAAAAACTGCTTCTGAAAAAACTCTCATCATTTGTTTTATTTCCTTTTTTTTTTTCAGGTTTAAAACGGATCCCTGCTCAACTACGTAGGCCATAATGCACAAAAAACCCACAAACCCTGTTTTTTCCCCCCACGTACACGTTCTCTTAATCTAACATGTTCTGGTAATACAACGTATGTGGCCACAGAAAACTTTCAAAATGAGTCAAGACGTGCAGAAAGAAGTTGGGGTCCATCATGACACAAATGCAGCATCACTCTGTGGTAAAGCTGAATTGTGTCACTAACTTGTGCTTTTATGTGGTTAACAGATCGTTTCCGAGATTAACTTCCATAGTCTTGTAAACAATGTTTAAAAAAAAAAAAAAAACATTCACGCAGAAGAATTCCATCCATCAAAATATTTGACATGATTTATTTTACATTAGACAAAGCAACATTGGATTATAAACTATACAAAACTCCATTTGTGTCTATATGAAAAGGGAATTTTGGGTGAGCCAATGCCAGAACAGACCAGCTCCAGGAAGGGATTTCTCAAATAAATAAAATAGTCCAACAATAATATACATATAGAACACTCTTGTATTATTATGTTTAAATTTGGATTCATCTCAAAATTTATACCATTGTAATAATCATATTTGAATTTTATAAACTCTAATTGTCGTTCCTCAAAACTTAATGAAATTCAGACTGGTGTATATGAGGGTGAAAACGCTTTTCTTGCACGTCTTCTCAGATGCTGAAACTTTGAAGGTCTAATTGCTTATTTTAAATGGTTTTTAGCATATTGAAGGCCTTGTTTGGTGTAGTCACTAACTGTGGATGGAGCAACCGATAGAGCGTGGATAGACTTCTGGACCCCTGAGTGAAATAACAGAGCGATTACAAGACTACAGTATACTCATATATGTGGTAAAACGGATTATATATATATATATATATATATATATATATATATATATATATATATATATATATATATATATATATATACATACACGCACACATAAAAACATTTTCCACCAAATAAACAATTGCTTACCTGAGTTCCATGCGTTCAGTGGGGAGAACTCAATTTTGGGCGTGGCCGGAAGCTGAAATATTGCATTAAATATGTCATAAAGTGGTTTGAGACAGTAATATTGAGAAATATATATTCTATTTGTACGAATTTTAAAATGTAGTTTTTTCCTGTGATGGCAAAGCTGTATTTTCAGCATCATTACTCCAGTCTTCAGTGTCACATGATCCTTCAGAAATAATTCTTGTATTATTTAAAGTGCCACTATTATGCTATTTTAAAGGTTTCTAATTTTGTCTCCTGAAAACAGGTTTACATGCATCAAAGTAGGGCTGTCGCAATAACAGCAATATTGTAGTACTGCGCTTCTGACAAGCCAAACATAGAGGAATGCAAGTAGCCGCAATATTCGCATGTTTTCTTTTTTCATAAGGCAATAGCCCACTTGTTTTCAACGTTCATGTGTACTGAATGTCAAATAAGTAAATAATGATAACAAGACTGTGTCTATCATGGCGATTTGTACAGAGGCTCCGTGGACTTACACTTAACACGCCTAAACAGACAGTGAATGAGAGATCGACTGAGCGCGTGCGATTACCTGCGTCTGTCTTTGAGGTCAAGTCATAAATATTCGTGAAAAGGTTGCCGTGTCCAAGGAAAGCGAAATATTTGTCATATCCTTTTAATGTGTAAGGGCATATTTACCATGAATGGGGTCAGCGCTGGTCAATGGATTGAATCCATGCCATTGGTCTCTATTAAGTGAAGCATCAGCTTCAGCGTTACCCATGCGACGCATTGCTGGTCAGCTGAGCCTTGAAAAGTGGAGCTCAATAATTAACACCCACTTTTATTACATATATCTTTTAATGAATGCGGTTTGAACATGTTCGTTGAATGAACGGTTTAATGACACACTTAAAGACAGTCCCTTGCTGTCACCTAGTGGCTTAACAATGTAACAGCGCACTGAGTAACAGCCTGTCTATACGCAGAGACGAAGACGATGACACTGGTGAAATATCAGCAGAAAGCCTCTTATCCAGTCAGATTAGAGGATCTGAACTAACTGTTACACATATGCCTAATGAGCTTATTGTCAGATTTATGTTCTGTTATGTGGACCCTTATTTTGACATTCTCTTCTGTTTACTTCACTTCCGGTTTCAACTCTGTTTAGTTTCGGTTACATTGGTTACCGAATATGTCCTCGTTTTTGTGCATGCTAACCACATAGTAACACTAATTTATATAGGAACAAATAAATATAAATAAATCAAAGTAAATGGCGATAATACCGCACCACTCAAAATTACCGCAAGGGAAATTCCTTCACCGCGACAGCCCTACATCAAAGGTCAAAAAACCCTTTCATTTTCTCATAATATACATCACATTATTCAAAGATTCGCAAACGACTCGTCCGATGATACAGTCTCACTAAATCCCTCCTTTCCGTGAGCTACTCTGCTCTGACTGGCCAGACGGCCCAGTCTGTCGTGATTGGTCTACCTCCATCAACACAAACGACGTGTATATTTCAAATGTATCGTTGTGCATATACGGGAATTGTATCAATAACAGTGCATATGTTCGCACAGCTGATTTGCAGAAGTATTTCAGTAAGACAGTTTTAGTCCAGGCAAAGTAGCGTTTTACGACAGACTAATTGTAAAAGAATTCTTTGCAGCTTAGATCATTTCTATGAGGTGTCCAGAACAACATACTAAAAGTCCTAAGAAATCCTAGTTGAGGAAATATGTTAAATTATCAATCCGAGATGTGTGCCAATTCATAGATGCCACCTACGTCACTAGAAATAGAACGCCGCCATATTGACGACCGATCTCGCCCGGCACCGCCCAAACTGCCCATTTGAATGAGAGAGAAAGACAGAGATAGATAGATAAAATTGTAATTTTAGGTTCCGATCCTTATTTGTTACCCCCAGTTTTCTTTTGTCCTTTATCATCTGCCCCAGACTTGCCCCAATTTGCCTTCCATGATATATATATTTACCTTGTGCATAACCCCTCCCCATACAGTGGGGATCGCTTGAAGGCTTTCAAAGAATACAGACGCGTATCAATATGCTGTGGCTGGATGGGTTACAAACGTAAAAGTGCAGCACCTGGCCACCAAGGATTTATATTTAATCATGGGAAATGTTGGTATTATAAAAATAAATCAAATGTATGATTTTGGTGGTAGTTTGCTCTGACTAGGTAGCGAGTTGTTAGCTAAGTGGCTCAGCTGGTAGCTTGCTAGCCACGGCTCACGGCTAGCTGTCATTAATCTGGATTAGGCCTGTCGTGATAGTCAATAAATCAATGAATCAATATTAGACATTCATACAATATGAGAAATTTTTTCTATCCTTTTCTTTTGGTATAGAATAAAATACCAGTTCAGGGTTCCTCTTTCAGCTGTTGTTGCATAACATATTGCAGGCAGTACTGAGACCGCCGGTCGTCAAGATGGCGGCGCAAAGCTACAGTGACGTCATGTGAACCGAACGAATAAGGCCAGACAACAATACACCCCCATGGGGCTATTTTTTTCCTTTACTTCTATCAAAATTAAACTTTACACAATGAAAGTACCCATGAAAAGTAAAATTTTTTGTATTACAAGTTTCTTTGAAAATTAATTTGAATATGCAAATGAGCTATACACTAATCGAATATGCCCAAAAAACACCCAAATAGGCTTAATTTTTTCCTTTACTCCTACCACAATAAAACTTTACAAAGTAAAAGTATACATGAAAAGTAACTTTTTTTGTATTACAAGTTTCTTTTGAAATGAATCGGAATATGCACATGAGCTCCACACTTATTGAATATGTCCTAATTTGCAAGGGCAGAAACACCCTTCATATGTATGACAAATCAGCCCAATCTTCATCCAATCATCCTACTGCCAATGGGTGATGGCAATGCTGCTTTTAGACTGGCCTCTAACCTGAAAACTGCCTGGCTTGGTAGTTCCTGCCAGGGGCATAACCCCCGCCGGTATAGTCTTTAGGGGTCACGGAGGCACACAAGCCTCCCACCACGACAAGGTAGCAACAACAGGGGAGGGTTTTTTTTTGTGGTGTTTTTTAGTTGTTGTTTTTTTATCCAGCCTGGATCCTCGACTCCTTCTCTGTGGCTCTTGGTTCTGGCACCCCCCATATCAGTTCCTGGTTTGTTCTTTGCTTGGTTCTTCCCCTCTGGGTCATATTCATCTGATAAATCAGGCAACTGTGAGTTTGTGCAGCTAGTACCACGACATTCTCCGCAAATGGCAGTGCAAGGGAGTCCATTTTTTTTGCATGTGCATCTCTTTGTGCTGCAGTCTTTCTTGCAACTACAGCGGATTACATCTAGCATTTCTGGTGGTGCCGCAGGCTGATCGATCATTATTGGCATAAATCTCCCATCCAAAACATGCCACCCCGAGTCTTTTGGGTCCATACATTCACTTCCCCCTTTCCACTCCATTATTTGGTAAAAGACCCGAAGACTATGGAACTTTTTCAGCTGTTGACGTTGGAGGGAGAGTTTGAGGTTCCGCTAGAGATGAGTTCTGAGTTACTTTATCACAGAATCGCCTGTATCACAGCATATCCGTGATTCATCTTTTTCGCCTCTATTCAGTGATACTAGAGCTTTTTCACCTGCTGCAATGATGATGCCTTTTTCCACATTTTCCTGTGACTGGCTGAACACCTTAGCTTGTTCAAGAAAGCTAGTGTCATTCTTTACTTTTTTCAGTGCCATTCCCTTTCCTATGCCAAATAGACGAGACGTAGAATAACAGCCTAAAATGGCATCGATAAAGAGGAGATTGTCACGCACCGTGGGACCAAGTAGCTCCTTCGTCTGCTTTATGCACCATATCCGTCTTGTTTTTGTTGTTTTCTTTGGTTTCTTAGAAGCACTGAAAAAAACTGTTCAAAGCAGCCCCATTGAAGTCAATGGACGCTGGGCTTCAACAGAGAAATGCACTGTGACACTACGGGAATCTATGAGAAGGAAATCGAGTCAGCCGACCTGCTATAAGTATCTGATTCTGAACAAACTCGTCTTCGAGATGAACGTGTTCTAACAAATTTTTAGTCAATAAAATGTTAACACAATAATACACATTTGACCATTAATTTTTTTGACTTTATAGGGGAAGCTGAGCTTCCCTTGCAGTCTTAAAGAAATCGCCACTGCTTCCTGCCCATAAGTCAATTAGGCCTAGTGTTGAGCTCATTTGCATATTTAAAATAGATTTTTCCAAGAAACTAGCTACATACATTTTTGTTTTACAAGATACTAACTGGTAAAACAAAAATGTTCCTTTTCATGTATACTTTCACTGTGTGAGGTTTGATTGTGATAGGAGTAGAGGAGAAAACAAGCCCATTAGGGTGTGTTTTGGGCATATTCGATTAGTATATTGCTCATTTGCATATTCAAATTCATTTTCAAAGAAACTTCTAATACAAAGGTTTTACTTTTCATGTAGACTTTCATTGTGTATAGTTTTATTGTGGTAGGAGTAAAGGAAAAAAATAAGCCTATTTGGGTGTATTTTGGGCATATTCGATTAGTTTAGCTCATTTGCATATTAAAACTCATTTTCAAAGAAACTTGTAATACAATTTTTTTTTTTACTTTTCATGGATACTTTCATTGTATAAAGTTTTGTTTTGATAGGAGTAAAGGAAAAAAATAGCCCCATTGGGGTGTATTCCAGGATTCTTTGATTACTAACCAGTTCAAAGAAACTGCATTTATTTGAAATAGAAATCTTTTGCAACATTATTAAAGTGTTACTGTTGCTTTTGATCAATTTAATGTGTTCTTGCTGAATATAAGTTTGTTTTTTTTTAAACACCAACTTACCAATCCTAATTTTTTAAATAGTAGTTTATTCTTTCCCTGCTGTCAATCGTTGTAAATAAATGTCTGGTGAGGTTTAGTTGGTGTTCTCTGACGTTCTTTATATACATTTACACTGCACTGAATGTCACAGTCAGTTTTCAGTTTCAGTTATACGTTCAGTATCATGTAACGTTACTTTTCGTACCACAAAGCCAAAGTACTTCATCCATTCCTCCACAGCTGGTGGGATGGCTGCTTTAGCTCGGCCCAAGGCAACAGATCCCTCCTCGCTACCTCCAAGAAGTCCCGAATCATATGCCACATACAGGGCTCCTCCTGCAATGGTCACCTTTGTGGCAAACCTAAGATATAACGTTACATAACAATTCAGTCATTCGAAGTCAAAAAGACACATTGAGAAGATGTTTGTTAGCACGCTAGCTATCCTTCACCTACTACGTTATGTAAATAAACACAGCTACTCAAACGCATGGTAATTTAATTTACAAGTATTATAAATACATTGAAAACTATAAAAAATAATAATGCACCAAATATGCCAATTAACATATCTCTTAAGCCCAAAGAGACCTTTGAAAGCTAACTGCTAATTAGCTCCATAAACAACAACGCAATGACACTTACTTGACTACAGGCAACATCTTGGCAGCCATGGTCTTAAAAAGCAACAGTATGCTAAAAAGTCCACAACTGTGAAACTCAACTTCACTAAATATTTTGCTCTTTCTTGACCAGGAATTCCACTGACAAGGGCATTTGCACCAGTGGAATCAACTGGAGGCAATAAAGTTGGTTTTGAATGCCTTTAGACGTTCGCAATCCGCAGATTCGACTAAATAAACGTCGTATGTATATAAATGTTATTTGTGGTTCTGTAATAATAATAAAAAACGAAAAACGAATTAAAAAAATAAAATAAAAAATAAAAAATAAAAGCACACTGTTGTTAGTGTTAATAATAAATGACTTGGTTTTATTTATTTGTTGAATGTGCCGCCATGACCACTCCATGCACTTGCTGTCAGACGCTGTTTCAGTAAGAAAAAAATAATTTACTCTGATATTGTGGTATTATGTAAAAGGAATCTCTTTCTAAGCCCTAACAACGTAAATGTCAGATATAATAAGTAACTCAATAGCTTAGCCATGCAAAGGGTTACTGAAAATTAATACTTAATCATGAATTTCGGTTTTTATTTTCAAGGTTTTTTTCAAGGTTTTTTATTTCGGTTTTTATTCTTTTTTATTTTATTAACACACAAAATATATTTTTTAGATAATAATTACAACAAAACTTAAAATATTTGTTAATACACCAGTAACAGGCTACTAGTGCGTTTGTTGTTCTCAAGACTATTTAATCGCCACTTAAATCGGATTGTACTTTGGTTTGGCTCCGCCTGTCTGACACGATCTGGTTCTGCAGGTTCTTTGGTTATGTCTACTGACTTTTGACAGTTGATCAGTTCAAGGACACATTTATGTTACCTGTGCTGTCGCATCTTCTACAATTTTTCACAAATGAAGCTTTATGCCAAGTTACTGTTACTGTGCAGCATAGGCGTCGCTTTCATTGCGGTTCGATGGAGTGCTACGTCGTTTAATGAGGGTGAGTTGAACAGCCTTTATGTTTATCTGTGGTGTAATAAAATGTAATATTCGTAGGCTATAGCCTGTGTAATAACAGATTAAAGTCATGTGCAAGACTCATTATGCATCTAATAGTAGCTAAATAGTTCTAGGCTATTTCAGGTAATTAGAGTAAATAGCTAGGTATTTGCACTTTTGCAAACTAATATTTTACATAGCCTACCTTGCTGTTGAGATTCTCTCTCTTGTATGTGGTTAATTAAAAGTAATTCTGAAATAATAATAATAAAACAATTCTTTAAATGTTTTAATATGTTCCTCAAAACTCAAGTAAGCACTCAGAAATGTGATTTTTGTCCAATAATATACTGTAGAAAAGTTTGGAGTTTGACATCAGTGAAAAAAAAGATTTATATATATATATATATATATATATATATATATATATATATATATATGGATGTACATGTCAGGAAAGTACATCAGTCAGAATTAAAATTTGAAAGTGATTTTCATATTTATTTCCATTCATCATTTTTTTTGTCACTATGATAAAATCAGCTCTGTGTTACGCAAGGCAAGATAACAAAAATTATCTGAACAGTTGCATATGCAATGCATAATATTATTTTATTTCTTTATGTGTTAGTACGTGGGTGAGTGTGTTAAAGAAAGAACCCGCATGAACTTCGTAAACTGAAATAAACTGGCCCATTCATAACAGTTAAGTTGATTATTATACTTCATCCCATTGAAAATTGATTGGCAACTCATGTGATAGATGTATAAATATTGAATACGGTTAACAAACATCCCTCCAAGAATTTTTTATTTTGCAGCCTACAGTGACATTTATACAATTAAGCGCCTCTGCCCCGCAGGTTAGCAGCTGTACAAAGGACCTCGTTTTGCCCTCAAAATAATTACTGTTACCGCAGACTGTTTGTCATAATACAGAGAGACTATTGGAAAAGTTTAATATATCTTTCTACCCAATGGGCATGACTAATGAGAAACGCCATACATAAAATCTTTTAGCAAACTGACATTGCAATAACCTAAAAAGCATAGAAAGCTGGTTTTATCATTTGACCTTTACAACCATGAACATTAAAGCTGCAGTAGGGAGTTTTGAGAAAATGTTGACTTAGCCTGAAAATTTGAACAAGCACAACTTACAGGTCCAACCCCCTTTCTCTCGGCTACGCTACAGCCCTCCCTCCACAGCTCCTCCCCCACAGCGGAGCCTGCCGTGAACCCGCAGGCTAGTAAGCAGGACCACCGATGACGGCGGATTATAAACAGTTACGGAACATTCACTAATACGGACGAAACATCAACAATATGCTTTACATTGACTATGGCCTGCCCATACTTTGACTACAAACTTGGTCCTCAAATCATTATGTATTTTCCAATACATGTAACTTTATAACGTTGCCCTCTTTCTAGAAGTTATAAATAGCTAGTGAGATAACGTTAAAGGATTAGTTCACTTTTAAAAAAAACTTTTGCTGATAATTTACTCACCCCCATGTCATCCAAGATGTCAATGTCTTTCTTTCTTCAGTCGAAAAGTAATTAAGGTTTTTGATGAAAACATTCCAGGCTTTCCCTCCATTTAATGGACTTCAATAGGACACAAACGTTTCAAGGACCAAATGACAGTTTCAGTGCAGCTTCAAAGGGCTTTAAACGATACCAGACGATGAATAAGGGTCTTATCTAGTGAAACGATCGGTCATTTCAAAAATAAATAAAAAACTTTAAGTTTTTTTGAGCACCAATGCTCGCCTTGCTCTGTTCTGTGATGCACGTTCGTGATCCTGTTCGAACTCGTTCATCAAAATGAGCAAACCTTTTTTCACGTCATTTCGTTCGTTGAATGAACGAAATGACTCGAAAAAAGATTTGTTCATTTGGATGAACGAGTTCGAACAGGAGAGTCAAGAACGACGGTACGCGCTCGCGCTGTGCAAGAGAGGGGTGATCAACGCGTACACGAGCGTGATTGACACTGCTAAGACATTCCTCCTGGCTCTGATTGGTTGTTGCTGACCAGGAGCGGTGTATTTCTGCAAATGGCAATAGGACCACAGGGAGGAGCCAGAGGAGCTTGATTTTTTCACAGATTATCTGACTCATATTCTACTGTCAGGACATAATGACAGTTTTAACAAATATTCATTTACAAAAGTTACCTACTGGAGCTTTAAAGGGGTCATATAATGGTACATGCACTTTTACAAGTTGATTGTACTGAAATGTGTTTTGGCAGTGCCTGTACACAACCATCATATAATGATAAAAATCCATCCAGTGATTTTGTTTTAATCTCCTTATATGTATTCCCCTGTCTCAAATTGAGCCGTTCGACCGTGTGACGTCACATGGTCGGACGCCCCTCCCACGATTGTTGATTGACAGCAGCGTTGCAACACAGACCCGCCCTCGCTCGTGAGGGAGCTGTCAATCATAGTCCGCGCGGACCGGTGTCGTGCCGAAAAGTACGCTGGAGCACTGTCTATGAGCAAAATGGAGTCTTAGCGAAGTGGTGTTCTATTCTTAGGTACAATAAGGAACACAGCAGTCATTTTAATGTTCCTAAATCCGAACCGCTGAAGACGCAGTGGCTGAGGTTGTTTTCGAAGGGAATATTCCCCACGATCAACATAAATGTTTTTAAGTTTGCGCGAATCATTTCACACACCAGACTGCTTTATATTGAGGAGGGTCAGTAAGCTGGTTTTGCTAAGAAGCTGCTCCTGAAAAAAGGATCGGTACCAACCAACTAGGCTATTCGTGTTCCTACTGCACCTCCAGAAGAACTGAAGTGAGTGTAACGTTTTATTAACCTTTATATTAATATTTATATGAATCTTTGCAAATCGCTAGCTTCACGATGAATGCGGCTAAGGTTTACACTCAGGGTACATTACGGCATGTTTTCTATGTACGACGTTCTCAATATAATTCATAATCCCACGTTTATAATGAACAACGCGTTATGGTTATTGTGTTACAAACGGTGTACGCACAGAACAGAGGGGCAGGGTGAGCAAAGCTCATTATCATTTAAAGACACATACACTTAAACGGCGTGCTGACAACAGAGCTGTTTTTGACCAGGTAAAATGAGTTTTTTCTTACAATACTAATGAGAATTTTTTATTAAAGTATATTACAAACGTTTAATTTAGACCCTAAAGAATCATATTAGCTTGTACAAAAATTGCATTATATGACCCCTTTAAGTAAACCATTATGAGGCATTTTTATGTAATGATATTTAGTCAACATTAAACTATGATTTGTGTCTTTTTAGAGTCTTTGAAAGGTGCCCGGGTGTTGGTGACCGGTGCCAGCACTGGCATCGGCGAGCAGTTGGCGTACCAATACGCCCGTTTAGGAGCACAACTCGTTATCACGGCGAGGAGAGGAAATGTCCTAGAAGAGGTCAATGAGCTTTACTTCTTTCCTTCATCATTTACATTTGATTCAAGGAGGTATGATTGTTTCAGAATGATTCCTCTGACTGCAGGTTGTGCGCAAGTGCCAGGAAATGGGGGCTCAAAAGGCCTTCTTCATCCCTGCGGACATGGCGAGCCCCTCCGATGCCGAGCGCGTGGTACAGTACGCCATCGAGCAGCTCGGGGGGCTGGATTTCCTGGTTCTGAACCACATCGGGCCCAGTCCATACAGAATGTGGAATGGAGACGTGGAGCACACGCGATGGCTATTACAGGTGTAGAATCACAATGAAGAAGAAAAAAGGTTTTCATAAAAGGATATTTCATCCCAAAAATGAGATTTCTATTATTATTTACTCGCCCTAATTTTGTTTCAAACCTGTATGATTTTCTTTCCACATTGGAACACAAAAGAAGATAGTTCGCATGATGTCCTGACTGCTCTTTTTCATACAATGAAAGCGAATGGGGACCAAAAATTACATAGCCCTGCTGTAAAGTTACCATTAATAGTAATCTCTGTAGCTCTCAAATCTCATTCAGACTGTATTCTCAAATATGACACATCAGGTCTTAATGGTAATATTTGGGTGAACTATACCTGTTACTTTTAATCCCATATGGTCAAACTAACTGAAATATATAACTTGATTTGTCTTTCATTCATCATACACTCTCTTAGGTGAATTTTCTCAGTTACCTACAGATGGCTCAGAAAGCTTTGCCGACTCTTGAAAAGAGTAAAGGATCGATAGTTGTTGTATCCTCCCTTCTAGGTGATTAAAATATGAAACTTTTCTCACAGCTCTTGCTGCTTAAACCAACGAACAAATGCTGAAATAACATCTAACTTTTTTTCACAGGAAAAATGTGCGGCCCCTTCGCTTTGCCGTATGCCGCAACTAAGTTTGCACTAAACGGTTTCTTTGGGGGCCTCCAGCATGAGCTAGCAATGCAAAAAAGCAATGTGTCCATAACCATCTGCGTACTTGGACTGATCGACACAGATAGTGCTATGGAGAAAATCAAGTGAGAACAAAATAACATCAAAATCTTTGGTGTTGTTCACTTTCTTTTGTATCTCATTGTTTTGTACAAATCTATACAGCACATTACAGCTCATGTTCCAGATAAAAGGCTAATTCTTCATGTCTTTTATGTGTTTACTGCAGAGGTTACATCAATATGACCGCATACCCTGCACATGAGTCCGCCCGGCACATTATCGAAGCTGGAGCATCTCGACAGCCTGAGGCATTTTACCCCTGGTACACCTTCTACGCCTGTCTCTTCAGGGATTGGTTCCCCTACTTCAGAGATCTGGCCATTCAAAACTCATACACATATAATCTATAAGTTAATACGGAACTAATTACTGAAAGCTGACTGTTCCTTTGGAATCCATGTGTGGAGAAGTGCATTTGTGGTTAGTGCATGAGCTCTGAAACAACAAGCCCTGGGGACAGTTACATAAACATAGCCATTAAGTTAAGACTATGTCTTAAAGGAGAACTCCGGGGCAAAATGAACCTGGGGTGTAATAACATTGGTACCGAGTCAGTACCATCGCGGAGCCATCTTTGGAAAACAGTCTCGACCAGTCGAACCACGAACGCCGTGCTACGAGCTGAACTGTGACTTGGAATCTCACAGTTCCTGTGTACGCGATGGTACTGTCTTTATAAAGTATATTATTATTAAACTGTCTGTACACTTACAAAGTTCTCAGTGCTTCGGTTTGTATGTAGAGACCCTCATTAAGCTACCATGTTAGTGTGGGGCTATTTTGAGCCTTTTTAGTGGTATTAACTAGCGATCTCTTTTTACTTATTATATGCCCCATTTACTAGCGTTATAAGCTGAACAGTTTTTAGAGATAAAACTCTTTACAGTCGATTATCATGAAAACAAATCCCAAAGAACAGTCGACTCGGTACCAATGTGTTATTACACCCCAGGTTCATCTTGCGCCGGAGTTCTCCTTTAACAACTATGACCAACTAGCAGTTAGTTAGGGGTTATCAGCCTTATGTTTTGTTATCAAATTAGACTAATCTACTTTTTTATGTAACTGGCTTAAAATAACTTTTGAGAACCTGATGTGAAATTTTTTATGTTTTAAACGAATTTTGACTATTAAAGATCGATTAAAGTGTTTTATAGTAGCCTACATTATCAAGGAATTATTGCTGCTGTAAGGATTAAAAGTGTTTATAAACTTGTCAATTTTACCATGTCTGTTCAAAACTGTGTGCCCTTTTTGGAAGAAGCTCTAAGAATTAGTTTGTAACGTCTGAAACATTCCCGGGTTTTTCTCCATGACTGTAAAGCACTCTGACCTCGCCTCATGTTTTCTTATCAGTGACTAACTGACCTATTGCCGACGCGAAAATATGCTATCATACTTGACAATAAAGATGTTACACTAAATGATTGCCGCTTGAGTTTTATTGCTGATAAAATTCAACATTTAGAGCTTACGCAACATTTGATAACGAATATGATGTTTAAGACAAAGAAGTGGGCGCGAGTTGTCTGTGTTGTTTTTGGCCCGTAGCCTAGCCTACACTAAATGTAAATCAGAAAAAGACGCGAATATGAAACAAATATACTCTGAGGTAACTTTAATAACTATTACACTGATTCAAAACTATAACTATATCATTAAGTTACATTGAACCTCTGTCCTTGGAATATGAGGGTTCTTTTCTTTACTTCAAGCATACTTCTTAAAGCTATTTACTTTGAATGTTGTAGCACAATATGTCCGGAAGAGGGCAGCAGTCTCTTAGCAAGCGATACAAAACAATTGTAAGTGCACGTGTTCCCCATTCAAGGTTTGACCAGTAGGTGGATTTATTGTATGATCGCCAAGAATCAAGATTAAGACTTTTCTCTTTTGAGTGAGTCCTTCATTAGAAAGATGCTCCACATTAATTCCGTGCAATTACCAATTGGGTCATAATATACTGACTTCACCAAAGAGCTAGATGAGTTGAAAGTATGCCAGGCTGTATCAATTCTCATCTACTTGACTGGGTTTAAGAGGAAAAATCAAAGCCAGAACCGCCTTCTACTTAACGTGCACTGCCTTAAGCATTATGCATATTCTATCTCTTTTTTACTCACACTTTCCCCTTCTTTCTCAGACACACACCCACACATGCCCGCATACACACTCATGATGGGGCCTCCAGGGGGAAGGCGCAGGCCCGGCTGCCTGGGATAGCAGCCAGTAACACCTGCAACAGATTAGAGCTCCTAATGCTGAGCAATAAATCCCCCACCCTGTCCTGCATCACCATGAACATGAACTGCAAAACTTTATCTATCTATCTATCTATCTATCTATCTATCTATCTATCTATCTATCTATCTATCTATCTCAGGACAGACATAGCATGCTTCATAAAATAACTGTTTAGATCTTTTTAAAAATCAGTTGATTCTATTCACAAAACTGGTTTAAATAATTTGTCCACAAAAACTAGTCCACTCTCAAGTCAACACACTGTCTGTCTAATTAGGTACGGATCTTAGTCTGTTCTATTATATCTCCAAATTATCCAAACATCTATAAAACAATTTTTAAGAAACAACATAAACTGTTTTTTACAACATAAAATATGGTATTTCACATTTAATGGCTTAAAATCCAACTTTTTTACTCTCTAAAAAGACCCCCAGTGTCCACAAATTACATCTGAATCTATAAACAGTACCACTGTTGTTCCGGACCC